>NC_088688.1:9190817-9495887 GCF_028017835.1 Emys orbicularis
TGGACTGGGACTCAGGAGACTTGGATGTCCCTGTTTTCTTCATAATCATCAATACCAGCAACGTGGCTTCATTCTGCTATGTCCCTGCGCAGTCATTGTGAAAGAAGATAGTACAGTTATAGATATTGTAGAAAAAATGTAACGATTGAATGGAAGCAGGTTCCAGCCCCAAACCAAAACCACTTCCTGTCATGCTGACCAATACTGTCTCATTTGTTTTCTTGTATTCCCTGATCTGTATGTATTGATCTGTTGTCGCTTTCCTTATATTTAGATTGTAATCTATATGGGGCAGGGACTGGCTTTTTGTTCTGTGTTTGTACAGTGCCTAGCACAATGTAGTCCTGGTCCATGATTAAGTCTCCTATGCACCACCACAATACAAATAATAAATAAGTAATAATAAACCAGATACAATAGCAAATGCTATAAACCTGGAGCTTCATACAAAATTGGACCTATACCTAATTTGATTAAGTTCCGTTCACTTTTTAAAAGTTTTTGTGCACCCATGTACAACCAGGGTGTCCAGTAAATATAGTTCCATAGGAATCACTTCCTGTAAGATTTCCCTCCTGGATTCATCTCCCAATGAGTGATGCAGCTAAGATCTCCTACCAAAACCTTCAAGCCTTTTGAGTTTTGCCTGCTACTGTATTGCTATGAGAAATCACAAAGTACCCGTGGAGATACACAGAGGAAGTGACTGAGGCTGCACTGAAACTAGACAAAAGAACTTTTCAGTCCATTGATCACTTGCTTATTCTAGGGCAGGTGCAACAGCAGGACATATTGAGTTAAAGTGAATCTATACCCAGAAACTTCTAACAAGTACAAAGTTACAAAGCCGGTGTCATGCCACTGTCTCTTGGCCACTTTTAAGAACATAAGAACGGCCAGACTGGGTCAGACCAAGGGCCCATCTAGCTCAGTATCCCGTCTTCCGACAGTGGCCAGTGCCCGGTGCCCCAGAGGGAATGAACAGAACAGGTCATCATCAAGTGATCCATCCCCTGTCGCTCATTCCCACTTTTGGTTTATTTGTGCGTTGCAAACTGCAGAGCAGTAGTTAACACCAAACCCAACTGTGCAGACTTTCTTCCTTTCTTGCACAGAGATGGACTTTGTAAGATATTGGCAGCAGGTAGTAGAATGACCTGCCTTAGAAGTCACCGACCAATTACTATGGACCAGATTCTGAATCCAGCTCCCAGCCTGGCGCTGTGCGGAGGCCCAGGCATAGGAATGGCTTCTTATTCTTCTCCCCACCCATAGCTGAAGCAGTCTCTGCAGACCCCTATGCAATCTCATCATGGTGGAAGGTTGGAAGATCCTAATAGCAGGGTCCCCAGCCTCAGCCGTCTTTAGCCCAACCATGTGCAGCCATTCAGCATACTGAAATAGAGTGAGGCTTCTCACTGCATAGGGGGTGTGCATCTCCATTATACACCCCTCCACCTACTTAGATCCACCTTCCTTCATTCCCCCACCTACCTCGCCTGAGGATCTTTCCTACCTGGGATGCAGGGGTAGGATTTCCCCCTCCCCCCCAAATAATAACCAGAAATAAATAATAGTCTGTTTTAACAAATGATAAAGACTCCAATAAGGGATGGGGCTTCCCCAGAGATAAGGGAGAGATAACCTATGCTCATGAAACAATCTGCAGCACACATGCCCATCCACAGCAAGGTAAATGAGAGAGCTTTGATACCAAGCCTTTTACCCACAAGTGATACACTTCCCCTTCCTAGGTGAGAGGCAACATTGTCTAGTGGTTAGGGTACTTGAACTCAAAAGACGCATTCAGTTCCTTACAGTGCTACAGATTTTGTGTGTGACCATGGGGAAATTGCTTAGTTGCTCTTTGTCTCATTTGCAAAATAGGGTTTTTAGCACTTCCTTACCACACAGGAGTGTTATGGGAATACCTACGTTAAAAAGTTGTGCAGTGCTATGGTAATGGGAGCCACATGAGCACCTGTGAAATATCTAACTTTCTGATGCTTGGATGGAAGACAAAACAGAACTGCAAACAGTTGATATTCTTGTTCTGTCTTCCTCTGCTGCATGCAGAAGTGGCCTCTGTCAAAAACAATTGGCATGACACAGGACTAGATGGACCACTGGTCAGTCCCACTGTGCTGATTTGTAATTGTTTAATGTTCTGTTACTGATTTTTGCAACAGCACTGAAGCTAAATCTGACTTTTGGATGGGAAGATGTCAGCCTGCCTTTTCATTTAGCTCACCCAGTCTATTTAGTTTTGCTAGGTTGTTTGGAAGCTTGATGGGGTTTAATTGAAAGTGTCAGAAGGGAACATTTTAATTTGACTGCATTTGATATTGTGGCTAATGCATTCGGCAAATCATTGTCATTCAGAGCATACTTCTCATTCCACAGCCAGCGTTGCTATTTTATTTGAGAAGGTGAGATCTTTCACTGTTAATCAACATGGGTGTTTAGAGCAGTTTATATTGTATGTTAATATTTTTGGTATTTATGCGCTACTCCTCCATGAGGGCCAGAACAGATACATATTTTCTGATCTAATCTATCAAAAAATATATGCAAGTTCCAGAAGGCCACAAGACTTCTTAGATCTGTGGACCTGATCCAAATCCAACCAAAATCAATGGAAGCCCCCTGTCCTCAGTGGGATTTCAGCCAGGCCCCTATAGATTCCAAATGCAAAATGCTGGGAAAAACGATCATCCTTCTACTCTCTATTTGTACAGTGCCCAGCAAAATGGGGCTCTGATCCTGAACGGGGCCTGTAAGAACGTTCTTCTTACTAATGATGATCAGTTATCAATCATTAATAGAATTATGTTTTTGGTAGGGTAAGGCACTCAGTATTTTAAAAGCGAGTTGAAAAGTTTAATTGTACACATTAAAATTTGTTTAGCTACATCACTGAACCTCTGGATCTAATTGGCAGCCTTAGCAGAGAGGACAAGTACTGAATGGAGATGGAGCCTGAATCTTCCTCTCATCTCTGGAAGCTGAGGTTTGAAGCACATTGGTGGGGGTTGTCCTGCCGCTAGGGTGACCAGATGTCCTGATTTTAAAGGGACAGTCTCGATTTTTGGAGCTTTTTCTTACATAGGGACCTATTACCCCTCACCCCGTCCCGATTTTTCACACTTGCTGTCTGGTCACCCTACCTGCCGCTGACCATGCTGTTCTCTGGTTTACTGGAAGGCTTGTATCTCCATGACTGCTAATCCAGTACCTATCATGAGCACTAAAATTCACTGAAAAAGGACAATAAATGCCGAACATTCTTGCTCTTCAGTTCAGATCATAGCAAAGCTGGTTCTGTTCTCCACTGGGAATAAGAACTCTTCCTCGGTATTTCAATCACTGAAGCTGTTGTAATTCTTTGTGTTCTACACTAATACTCACTCAAGAGCCATCATATCTTTTCCTGCTCAGTGCTACATTGTACAGCTGCACTGAGGCCAAATCAAAGCTTTCAAAAACATTTTGTCCAGGAAGCGAGCCTGATGAATGATGGCAATTCACAACCCATGGTGTCCTGCCCAATCACTACCGAAGAAACACATACTTTTAACTGATGCAGTCAAATGATTATTTGCCATATTCTAATCTCATTTAATCTATGTCAGGCAGATTCTGTGATGAAGTAATTCCTCTGACTTCAATAGAGCTATGCCAGCTAGGGTGACCAGACAGTAAATGTGAAAAATCGGGACGGGGGTTGGGGGTAATAGGCGCCTATATAAGAAAAAGACCCAAAAATCCAAATTGTCTCTATAAAATCGGGACATCTGGTCACCCTAATGCCAGCAGAGGATATGGGCTCAGCCCTTATTTGCCCATGATAATCACTGTTTTAGGTGTGCATTATAAGTTAGTTGTTGTTGTTTTTCTTTTATTTGAGTTTAATTTTGCTTATAAAAAGAATTCCACGTTATGAAATTTTGTCTGAAAGGTCAAAATATAGGCATGATTACTAATGGGTGGCCTTTTCGTTGCATCCACAAACATGCTGCAAAACGTATCTTTGGGGCCAGAAGAATCCTAAAATTCACGAGAATCAAGAAAATGTGATTAAAACAGTTTGTGTAACTCATAAAATAATGGGAAATTCATGAGACTGCACACAAGTTTGATTGCCAAAAGTTTTGCTCAGTTTCCTGATGTAGCATGAAGGTCTATTCTCACCTTGTTAAAACCCTGTTAATGAATGTCTGTAAAACAGAGCTGGTTGAAAATCGGAATTTCCATCTCATGAGAAGGTCCAATATTTCCAAATTTGGTTTCATCCTGAATTGTGAAGAAAAATTATGATACTGAAATTTTTCACAGAATGGAACGTACAGAAAATCTCAGTTCAGAAATCTCAAAACATTTCAGTTTGGTTTGACATTAATCTGAGTTCCTCTGAACTGCTGCAGTGCCTTCCAGGAATTATAGTTCGGGTGTCCTCTATGGGGTGGTCTCCCCAGCCAGACTAATATTCCATAATGAACTGTGGTGGTTCAACCAGACTTGAGACTGCCGCATCTGAACCCCAACTTCCATGAGGCACTGGGGCAGCTCAGGCAGACACAGACCAATGCTGAACTGACATAAAAGCAAATTTGGATTTTCTAAGCAGAAAATTGGAAAGTTTTGGCACAATCCATTTTTTTCCCCCCACAGAAAATCTATGCCCAATTCACACAAGATAGAATCTCTTATGCCTATGAGTTACTTGGTCATGTCCCTGGTTGAAACCCCAGTCACAACCAAGGTCGTGGCTATCACACAAATTTTTGTGTACAGCCACAGGACTGAGATTCCAGTCAAGCCTCACAGAGGATGTGTAAAGTGCTTACCCAGCCAGCAAGGGCTGTGTTACCTGCCATGTTATCAGCTGAACCCAGAACAAAAACCTGTTTATTGTATGTACACGAAGATAATATTGCTTACTGCAAATCCTTTTCATACATAATCTGAGCGCATCTTATGCTTTCTAGTATAAAATAATTTGCAATGCTTGGAATGAGTGTATTTTCCGTTCTCTGCTGTTATTTATGGGGAAAAGACACCAAAAGAGAAAGCAGCCAAAGGAACATAGGAACGCACTAGGCTAAAGTTTGAAGTGATTAAACAAACCCCATTTTAACATTTTCATACTCTCCTTTATTTATATTTCAAAGATTGGTTACAGTATCAGACTGAGCAGTGCTACATTAATCTAGATTCCCAGTCCTGTATGCCATTGCCAACATGATCGCTACACTCTTTGACAATTCCTCATCTACTGTCCCTGGGAAATCTGATCCCTGGTTTTAGGCAAACCTCTGCTCCCTTCACTTGTAAATACAAGCTCCAACCTAAAAAGACATCTCCTTCTTTGCAGTTCTTGTGTCTATAATTCATGGCTAGCATTATGAAGATTATGATGATTTTCCATTTGACTAATACACTGGTGTTTAGGGGACAGTGGGATCCTCTCCTCGACACTCAGTGATTGCTCCTATTTTTCACTCTGTTTCAGATTCTTGGGGAGAACTAAAGCCAGTGTAGACGTTAATTTTTTTTACTGGTTTCCTCAGTGGATGGAGCAGACATATGGAAAAGGCACAAGCCCTTTTTAGATGATAACACTCAGTACATTTTCTATCTCGTTCAGCTCCAGGTGTTTGCAAAAAGCTCACCCTCGGTACTCCAGCCTGTTTTTGTGTGTGTGTCTATTATCTACCAAAACACTTCCTGATCTACCTTCTCAGAATGTAATTTGCTTCTTAATTTGCTATGATCATTTCATTTTTTATGCAATCTTTGACCTCATATTAGTTTCTGCTGAGGCAATCAAACAGCATATGCTATTTCTCTCTGCAAACAAAAGAGGGTCTTTTATCCCTTAGTGTCACACATTTTGCCCTCATGCCTTTAAGTTGTACATCCTGTAAGTCTTATATATTCCATGCAGATCACCTAGTATGTCCTTCCGCTCTTTCTCAGAGCATTTATTGTGCATGGTCAGTACAATTCTATGTTTCTCATATTTTTATTAGGAAATTGTTGCTGTTGTTCATTTCTTTACTGTGACTTGAGAAACATTTGCCTTCATATTCCATTTTTATTAGTCTCCTCCCTTTTCAGACTCCAAACTATCCAAACAATGCATTTGAAACTCCTGAAAGGATTTACTTGGAAAATGCAGCCTTTAAAAGTTGCTTGAAAGATTATTCTGCCGTCAGGGCATGACTGGCCAATAGGAGTTTGATATGATGATTTAGTGCCTCTATCTTGGCTTTTCATTACCTAGTGTGCTGTCACTTAGATCAGTTTAATGTTACTCTGTACTAAAGCTTAAATTCTGTACAACAAGACAAATATTTTTATTCACAGTGTTGTTCCAGACCGTAAGATCTGCTTTGGATCTTGAAAGCTTGCCTTTTGCACCAACAGATGTTGGTATAACAAAAGAAATTATCTCACTCACCTTGTCAATCAAATATTTTTTATGATAGCTCATTGAGTAAGAAGGAGCCAACCTAATATAAGACAACCCAAAGCCACTCCTGTGATATAAACTCAGGGTTGGCACATTCACAGGATTCTCTACTGATTGATGTCATTGGTCAGTGATGCAAATATAAGTGAAGGACCGTTTATGCATTTTGCTGTGCTTACTGTACTGGTAATCAGATGTTTCTGACAGTCAGATTGACAGAGAAGATATAATCCACATCGATATTGGCTACCTTTTGAAGACCAAGGAGAGGTGGAAAATAAACCTGCTTTGATGCAGGTTTAAGCTACATCCAGCTGAGAGGGACTTAACACAGTTTCCGTGACTCAGCTGGGTGGAGGATCCTATGTAGCTCACCTGGTAAATCTGCTTTCTTCTGGCCTCTGATTGCCAGATGCTGAGACTGGACAACAGGGGATGGATCACTTGATGATTGTCCTGTTCTGTTTTTGGCCACTATCAGAAGACAGGATGCTGGGCTAGATGGTCCATTGGTCTCACCCACTATGGCCTTTCTTATATTCTGTCTTTGAAGGTCCCAGTTCAAGTGCTGGATATATTTAGGATTTACAAAATAGTGCCCACTTCCTGAGAGGTGTTTAGGGCTGCCAGCTCCTACTTAAGTCAATGGGAGTTGGGTACTTAACAGTTCCTGGAGAGCATGCAACAATTATAGGTCTAAGCTTTTAATATGCATGACATGCGTGCACCCATAAGTAGCCCAGCCGCCTTGATGAAAACTCAAGAAAACTCTGATCTAGTATCTGATACCAGTGAGCTAAAACAAAAGCTGTAGGGGCCTTATTACGGTTTCATGTGGTTTATTTCTCCTCCAACATAGCAATGTGGCCCTCAAAGAAAATCTATTTTGAGCGAGGTGTGAGAGCATTAAACATCCTCCATGTATTTAAATGTTCCAAGAAATCTTTGCTTTTACAGAAATAATGAAGACAAGTGAGGTCCTATACTCAGCTCAATGGCATTTCTCCAATTGTTTGTAATATGATCAGTTTTGAATGATGCATCCAATACGTTCCAAATATCCAGGGAATGTTCTAGCCTCAGGGAGCAGAAATCTATTGATTTGGGTGAAAACTTGAAAGGGGAGATGGGGGGACAAATGGAATAAGGTTTTTAAATGATGATGTCCTGAATGACTTAGCTCTCAGACAGAAAGAAAAGAATGGTGGAGAAAGATGGGGGCACACAGAACCTCTGGAATATGGGAAAAGGTGGGACTGGAGTACCTTATACCCATTTTGTTTAAGGGAAAACAGGTACAAATAGGTTATATACCCATGGTCACACAGCAAATATTTGCCAGTGTCAGGATATCCAAGATTCCTGTCTCATAGTCCCTCGATCCCACCACTAGATCACACTCCCTTAACTTCATTTTATGCAACATGAACAAAATAAATTATAGCTATTAACATTACAGTGTTGTCTAAAGCAGTGCTTCTCAAAGTCGGGCCGCCGCTTGTTCAGGGAAAGCCCCTGGCAGTCCGGGCCGGTTTGTTTACCTGCCACGTCCACAGGTTCGGCCGATCGTGGCTCCCACTGGCCGCGGTTCACTGCTCCAGGCCAATGGGGTCTGCGGGAAGTGGCGCGAGCCAAGGAATGTGCTGGCCGCCACAGCCCCATTGTGCTAGACACAGTACAGGTGTAAACCACGCCTCCTTGATGTGGCACTCTGTCTCCCTCTAGTTGTGGCTAGACCAGCTAGAGATTGATGAGCCTCCTGCAGGCTTAGCTAAGAGATATGTGTCTTTAAGCTCAAGCAGTAGAGGTTCATGCATCAAGCTCCCGTGATCCCAGCTTTGATCCCAGCTGCTGATGACCAGCATCTGTTGGCGTTACACAGGCATGTAGTAAGAGACAGTCCCTGACACAAAGAGTTTATAATTAGGGCTGTCAAGCAATTAAAAAGATTAATCGCAATTAATGGCACTGTTAAACAATAATAGAATACCATTTATTTAACTATTTTTGGATTTTTTCTACATTTTCAAATATACTGATTTCAATTACAACTCAGAATACGAAGTGTACAGTGCTCATTTTATATTTATTTTTATTACAAATATTTGCACTGTAAAAAAACCAAAAGAAATAGTATTTTTCCATTCACCTAATACACGTACTGTAGTGCAATCTCTTTATCATGAAAGTTGAACTTACAAATGTAGAATTATGTGCAAAAAGTAACTGTACTCAAAAATAAAACAATGTAAAACTTTAGAGCCTACAAATCCACTGAGTCCTACTTCTTGTTCAGCCAATCACTCAGACAGATAATTTTGTTAACATTTGCAGGATATAATGCTGCCTGCTTCTTTTTTACAATGACACCTGAAAGTGAGAACAGGCAATCGCATGGCACTGTTGTAGCTAGCGTTGCAAGATATTTACATGCCAGATGCACTAAAGATTCGTATGTCCCTTCATGCTTCAACCACCATTCCAGAGGACATGAGCCCATGCTGATGTGGGTTCTGCTCCATAATGTTCCAAAGCAGTGTGGACCAACTCATGTTCATTTTCATCATCTGAGTTAGATGCCACCAGCAGAAGGTTTATTTTATTTGTTGGTGGTTCAGATTCTGTAGTTTCTGCATTGGAGTGTTGCTCTTTTAAGACTTCTGAAAGCATGCTCCACACCTCATCCCAGTCAGATTTTGGAAGGCATTTCAGATTCTTAAACCTTGGGTCGAGTGCTGTAGCTATCTTTAGAAATCTCACATTGGTACCTTCTTTGCATTTTGTCACATCTGCAGTGAAAGTGTTCTTAAAATGAACAACATGTGCTGGGTCATCATCCAAGACTGCTATAACATGAAATATATGGCAGAATGAAGGTAAAACAGAGCAGGAGACATACAATTCTCCCCTAAGGAGTACAGTCACAAATGTAATTAACACTTTGTTTTAAATGAGCATCATCAGCATGGAAGCATGTCCTCTGGAATGGTGGCCAAAGCATGAAGGGGCATACGAATGTTTAGTATAGCTGGCAATGCCAGCTACAAAAGTGCCATGTGAACACCTGTTCTCACTTTCAGGTGACATTGTAAATAAGAAGTGGGCAGCATAATCTTCTGTTAATGTAAATAAACTTGTTTGTTTTAGCGATTGGCTGAACAAGAAGTAGGACTGAGTGGACTTGTAGGCTCTAAAGTTTTATATTGTTTTGGTTTTGAGTGCAGTTAAACAACAACAACACAATCTACATTTGTAAATTGCATTTTACGATAAAGAGATTGCACTACAGTACTTGTATAAGGTGAATTGAAAAATACTATTTATTTTGTTTATCATTTTTACAGTGCAAATATTTGTAATAAAAATAATACAAAGCGAGCACTGTACACTTTGTATTCTGTATTATAATTGAAATCAATATATTTGAAAATGGAGAAAAACATGCAAAAATATGTAATAAATTTCAATTGGTATTCTATTGTTTATCAGTGCAATTAAAACTGTGATTAATCATGACTGATTTTTTTCAGTTAATCGCGTGAGTTAACTGCGATTAATCAACAGCCTTACTTATTATTGAAACAGACAAAGGGTGAGTGAGAAAATAGAACAATTAAGCAATTTGCTGTCAGTCAATGGTGGAGTCGGGATTAGAACATAGGTCTCCAAAAATCATACGTTAAGGTTTTAAACCTCTGAACCACAGCCCCCTCTCAACCCAAACACTCTTTATGTCCTTTGTAAAGAAGGCAGATTTGGGCACCACGGTGCTTAAAAGCACCCACCGGTTCAATTTCAGCATGTCTTTATTCAGAATGCACTGCTGAGGATGTCAGCTCATGATTTGTCACAACTTTGGTCTTCAGTTGCTCAGCAATTATCTCTAAAGGAAACTAGAGCTAGAGCCTGACTTCTAGAGAGAGCATTAGCCTCAGCAAAGGTGGCAGTGGGGATTCCTAGGATAGGAAGATGAATCCAAAGTCACTTTCAGATTTGCAAATGACATAATTTAGAACAATAATGAAGAGAAATGTTGCCAGTGTGTCTCTCCTTGTAAGTAACCCTGCCGTGGTCAGACCGAACTCCAGAGACAGGATAAGATCTGCAAGTAATATACGTGTAGCGGTAAATCCAGATGGTGCTTTAGTCTTAGTGTATTAACCACTTATCTGCCTGTATGGATTCTATTGGTAGAAGCTTGCGTTTAGTGCTTCAGAACTCATTTTTCTGATCTCTGAATACTGCTTTTCCTATATCAAAAAACTGCAGAAATGAAAATGAAGCGTTATAACCTTGCTCTATAAATGTTGTGATGGATATTCTAAGAAGGAGGGGAACCCTTTTTCATATTTTCAGTCTTAACAATTTGAAACTTTAAGACAGAGGGTTAGATCCACAAAGGGTCTTAGCTGCCTATCTGCCACTTTAGGCACTTAAATCCAACATTTGGAAGCCACTGAGCTCCTCAATTCCCAACCCCTCTCGGCATTTCTAACTGGCTTGCTTAGCCAGCTTCTTTCTTAGCTTGCTGGCTTCTGCGAATCCCATTCTTAGGCATCTAACCCAGGGCCACGGAGTCCGTTAGGTGGCAAAATGCCTAAAGATAAGTGTTGCAATGCCTAAGTCCCTTTGTGCAGCTAGCTCAGAAACAACATCTCAAGCAACAGCATAAAGCCCAAAATGGCTCAAACCTCAGTTTACACCTAATGCACTAATACATTGTGGTCGCTGGCCTGACAAATACATTCAGTCAGCTTGCTCCTAGGAATCCATCCAACACGTGGTTGTGCAATGTCAGTTGCAAATGAATAAGATGGGGGTATCAAAGTGAGTGGGTTGAACAATCTGAAAAATCATCACAATAAAGCAATGCACATGTCTCTAAATCCATATAAATTGGGACAAATCTATGTAGTCATATCATCAGAGCCTCTCTCTGGTTTCTTTTGAAATATTTAGAATTATAGAAATGTAGAGCTGGAAAGGCCTTCAGGAGGTCATCTAGTCTATTTCCATGCCCTAAGGCAGGATTAAGTATACCTAGATCATGTATAGCCAGTATTTAATAACCTCCAATGATGGGGATTCCATAACCTCCCTAAGTGACTTCTTCCAGGGCTTCTTCTAACCATCCTTATAGTTAGAAAGTTTTTTCCTAACATGAAACCTAATTCTCCCATACTGCAAACAATGCAGATCACCATATGGGCCTCATTTAACTTGAGTATAAAGCAGTCCTACTACCATTGATGCCAATAGAAGATAGGACTGTCTAGAGCAGGGCTGTAGGGGTCTTCCATGCCCCAAAGTTCTATCCCTTGTTTCAAATGCCGGATCTGGCTTTCACAGTTGCCACAAGGCAAAAATAGTGGCAACACATCCTTATCCATTTGACTTCTTGAGGACTCTTTGCAAGGATGAGGAAACACTGACCCTGAATTTTCTTGAGCACAGGAAATTTAGATTTGTGTTTTAATGGCCTGAAAGCTCCATTTTAATTACAGGGGGCAATAATTTGAGGTAGACTGGTAATAGGCAAAACATTGAGAACTTTTGTTCTTTACTTCAGTGAAGGAAACCTCATTAGAGAGGATTTTCTTAGTTAGCAGGGCTTCAGGGTTAATGAGATGTGAGTGATAATATATAGTAGTACTCCCTCATGGCTGTAACAAGTTGTATTTTATAAACTCCTTAATCTCAGTGGTGACAGAGGTGTGAGGTATTGGGAATAGAAGAAACTAATTTGCACAGTTTAGGGAAATTCTGTTCCCAGTCTGGAACTTAGCTGAATTGGATACAGACACCACATGGAAGAAGGAAAAGAATATTATTTATATAACCCTGTGGTGGCTTGCACTCACCTCTCTGAGTGCCCCCTTGTGTCCAGGCCTGGTACTGTCACTCTCCAGCTCCCAGCACCCTTTGCATCCCATCAGATGACCTCTGAGGGTCTTCTGTGGCTTGGCCCTCCAGCTGGGTCACAAAGACCAAACCCCTTCCTACAACAAACGCAAAATAGAAAAAAAGGTCCTTGCTCTACAGGGCCAATTGTGAACAAAATAGTTCCTCACCATTTTGTGCTAAATTCAAACTCTATAATTGAATCAGCAGGATTTCTTCTTGAATTGCTGCCTCTGTTTGTGGCCAGTAATGGGCCCTGGCATGGCCCAGCTCCTCTGGATGTGGCCTAGGGAGCATCCCTCCTCAGTCTGGCTAAACCCAAGAACTACCTTACTGGCAGCATGAATCTCCTTTTATTTCAGCCTGCTGGGCCTTGATTGGCTGTTGCTGGTCCCCAGTCCTTCTGGCCACTGGAGGACCAGATCTCACTCGTTCCCCAAATGGCTACTCTTTTTCTCACAGAGAACTGTTTTCTGGGGGCAGGGAGTCCAGCAGAGCTGTGAGGCCTCTAGAAGGGGGTCATGAAGTCCTGGTACAACCTATCACAGGCCCCTAGTACCATAATGTGTGAACACCTCATAACATCATCTGAGGTAGGGAAGTCCTGTTATCCCAGTTTTTACAGATGGGGAATTGAGGAACAGAGAGAACACATGACTTAAGACCATAAGAAAGGCCATACTGGGTCAGACATATGGTCCATCTAGCCCAGGATCTTGTCCTCTGACAGAGGCCAGTGCCAGATGCCTCAGAGGGAATGAACAGAACAGGGCAATTATCAAGTGATCCATCCCCTGTTGGCCAGTCCCAGCTTCTGGCAATAAGATGTTTAGGGACATCCAAAGAATGAGGCTGAGTCCCTGACCATCTTGGCTAACAGCCATTGATGGATCTATCCTCCCATGAGCTTATCTAACTCATTTTTGAACTCAGTTATACTTTTGACCTTCACAACATCCCCTGGCAATATGTTCCACAGGTTGACTGTATTGTGTGAAGAAGTATTTCTTTATGTTTGTTTAAACCTGATGCCTCTTAATTTTATTTGGTGACTCCTGCTTCTTGTATTATGTGAATGGGCAAATATCATTAGTCATTTTCTCCACACCATTCATAATTTTACATACCTTTATCATTTCCTGCCTTAGTCATCTCTTTTCTAAACTGAACAATCCCAGTCTTTTTACTCTCTCCTCATATGGAAGCTGTTGCATACTGTAATTGTTTTTGTTGTACTTCTCTGTAACTTTTCCCATTTCTAGCATAACTTTTTTGAGATAGCGCAACCAGAACTACATGCAATATGCAAGATGTGGGCGTACCATGCATTTACATAGTGGCATTATGATATTTTCTTCTTATGTTCAATCCCTTTCCTAATGGTTCCTAACATTCTGTTAGCTTGTGTGACTGCTGCTGCACATTGAGCGAATATTTTCAGAGAACTATCCACAATGACTCCAAGATCTCTTTCTTGAGTGCTAACAGCTAATTTAGACCCTATCATTTTGTATGTATAATTAGGATTATGTTTCCCAATGTGCATTACTTTGCATTTATAAGATTGAATTTCATCTGCCATTTTGTTTCCCAGTCCCCCAGTTTTGTGAGATCTCTTTGTAACTCTTCTCAGTCAGCTTTGGACTTAACTCTCTTGAGTAAATTTGTATTGTCTGCAAAAATTGTTTGCCACCTCAGTGTTTACCCCTTTTTTCCAGATCATTTACGAATATGTTGAACAGCACAGGTCTCAGTACAGACCTTTGGGGAATCCTGTTATTTATCTTTCTCCATTGTGAAAATTGGCCATTTATTCCTACTTTTTGTTTCTGATTTGTTAACCAGTTACTGATCCATGAGAGGACATTCTCTCTTATCCTGTGACTGCTCACTTTGCTTAAGAGTCTTTGGTGAGGGACCTTGTCAAAGGCTTTCTGAAAGGCCAAGTACATTATATCCACTGGATCACCTTTGTCCACGTTTGCTGACACCCTCAAACAATTCTAATAGATTTCTGAGGCACAATTACCCTTTACAAAAGCTGTGTTGGCTCTCCCCCAATACATTGTGTTCATCTACGGATCTGATAATTCTGTTTTCTACCATAGTTTCAACCACTTTGACTGGTACTGAAGTTAGGCTTATACAGGGCCGGCTCCAGTCACCAGCCGACCAACCACGTGCTTGGGGCGGCACCTTAGAAGGGGCGGCCAATGTTGGGGTGGCGGGGGGTGCTCGCGGTGGGGTTTTTTGTTTTTTTTTTGGTTCGGTGGGGTGGCGCTCGAGGGTTTTTTTTTTGTTTTTTGTTTTGTTTCGGCCGGGCAGCGTGGGGAGTGTTTCGGCGGCGGTGTGGCGCTGGGGGGGGGAGGGCTTCGGCAGCCCGGTGTGGCGCTGGGGGGGGAAGGTCAGGGGTTTGTGCGGCCCGGCCCGGCGCTTCGCGGGGCTGGGGGTTTGGGTGGCCCGGCCCGGCGCTCGGGGGGCGGGGGTTTGAGCGGCCCAGAGCTCTGGGTGTTTGGGCGGCCCGGCGCCGCACTCAGGGGGGATTTGGGCGGCCCGGCGCCGGGCGGTGGTGATACGGCAGGGCGGCGCTCTTCTTTTTTGCCTAGGGCAGCAAAAAAGTTAGAGCCGGCCCTGGGCTTATAAGCCTGTAATTGTCAGGATTGCCTCTGAAGCTTTTTTTTTCTAAAATAGATGTTATATTAGCTATTCACCAGGCATTTGGCACAGAGGCTGACTTAAGCAATTGGTTTCATACTACAGTTAGGAGTTCTTATTTCATATTTGAGGTCCTTCCGAACTCTTGGGTAAATACCACCTAGTCTTGGTGACTTATTACTAGTTAATGTATCAGTTTGATCCAAAACCTCCTCTATTGACGCCTCAATCTGGGAAAGTTCCTCAGATTTGTCACCTAAAAAGAATGGCTCAGGTGTTGGACTCTCCCACACATCCTCTGTGGTGAAGACTGATACAATGACTTCCTTTAGCTTCTCCGCAACAGCCTTGTCTTCCTTGATGGCCCCTTAGCACGTTACCCCCGGTTAGCAAAGCAGGGAATTGCCCTCGAGTCCCCAGAGTTTCAAAGTAGCACCCTAACCAATCGCACACATTCCTTCCTCTTAGGATAAATTCAAAAATGGAAAGTCTTTTGAACCGAAAAAACAAATTTTTCATTTAGAAAATGTCAAATCAGGACATTCTGACAATTAAAAAAAACAAAAAACAAAAAACAATCACAAGATTCATCAGAACTGATCCTTTCCCACAAACTGTTTCAGTTTTGATGAATTGACATTTTCTGATGGAAAAAATCATTTTGTTGGAAAATTCTCAACCAACTGTAGTTCCTAAAGCCCCTATTTTGGCAAGTATTGAACAGTACCATTGAGTAGATCCTCAGGCAGCATAGATCCACTGATTTCAATGGAACTAGAACAGCTGAGGGTTTTGGCCAAATATCTTCAATAGGCACTCAGGCCTGCTCCTGAAGCAATCAGCAGCTCTCTAAATTGGGTTCTAAATGCAGAACAAGAGTTATGGAGGGGCCTGATTAAAAGCCCACTAAAGTCAATGGGAACATTCTGTTTACTTCAACGGGGTTTGGCCAAGACCCAAGATGCAGTAAAAGTGCCACAACATAATTTCTTCTCTCCTTATCCTGGAGATATATTAATTATAGTGTTTGGATCTTTTTACCTTTTTTTTTTTTTTTTTAATGGCAGCCTCAGAAAGGAGGGTTGTAATTCATGAAACTTCACCATTTTGTTTCATAAAAACATCTTAATTTGATTTGATCCACATGGGTTCATGCCTTTGGAATTTTACTTTGAATTTGTATTCAGATGCACCTAAAATCTCAGTGAAACAACATCTGATTCCTACCCTGAACTATCAATCAGCTGATATCTGTTTGAAAATCCACCCAAGCTCATTGGAAACTCAGCTCAGGCTAATGATTAGAGCAGGTCAAGAAATGATTGTGGGAAGAATTTAGAAGTTGTTTCTGTTTGCTGGGTCCCAAACAGACCCATTTTCCATTATCATGATTTTTAAAATAAATTTAACTATTGAAATTTTAGCAATTTTTAACGGAAATCATTTTCAGGATCATCATCAGAATGGTCATTTATAAAAATCACATTTTCTTGCTGAAACCTGGGGTTTTGGTAAATGAAAATGTGGCTAATGATTTCAGAAATTATTTTGATTAAAATACTAATAAAATCCTTGCAGGAATATCTTGGGGAAATGGACAATTTTGATCATGCTGACAATTTTTTGTGAAGAGTTTTGGTTTTGAAAAAGGGCTTTTTTTTCAACAAAACAAAACTTTTTCTGTGAAAAATTTCAGCCAGCTCTAGAAATGTTATTTACAAAGGCTACTGTTAAATAGTTTATAGTTACCAGAAATGATATCTGGAACACACTGGTATTATTGTATACTTAGAATAGTAAATAAGACTTGAAGTATCTCAAATACCACTGTGCAATAATTGTAGGTAAACTATTTAGTAGTGACCATTTTCGCTTCCCTACAGAACTTTACAGACATTAAAATTTACAGGACTTCTGTGAAGTTGATAAAAAGTATAAATCTTCAACTGATGTAAGTCAGCGCAGCTCTATTGGCTAACACTGGAAGAAAATTTTCCCTCAAAACTGTTTTTCAAAGGAAATTTGGGTTATTGACTAAGCAATTTTGTTTTGTATTATTTGGGGGAGGCAGGGTTGGAAAAAGTGTCTGCTTTCTCTGCACAATTTTGATTTTTATTGTAAAACCAACTGTCCCAAATCTAAACTATTTTGGTCCAAACCTGAAAAGTTTATTTCAGATATGCCACTGTGGTGCCTTATGGGACGGGGGTTCCATGACCACCACTCCCAAGAGGAGGAGACAGGTGGTGCTGGTCGGGGATTCCCTCCTAAGGGGGATGGAGTCATCTGTCTGTTGTCCAGACAGGGAAACTCGAAAAGTGTGCTGCTTGCCTGGAGCTAGAATTCAGGATGTGACAGAGTGTCTGCTGAGACTGATCAAGCCCTCGGACCGCTACCCCTTCCTACTTCTCCATGTGGGCACCAATGATACTGCGAAGAATAACCTTGAGCAGGTCATTGCAGACTACATGGCTCTGGGAAGAAGGATAAATGAGTTTGAGGCTCAAGTCATGTTGTCGTCCATCCTCCCTGTTGAAGGAAAAGGCCCAGATAGGGACCATCGAATTGTGGAGGTAAATGCATGGTTATGCAGGTGGTGTCGGAGAGAGGGCTTTGGATTCTTCAACCAAGGGATGTTGTTCCAGGAAGAAGGATTGCTAGGAAGAGATGGAATCCACGTAACGAAGAGAGGGAAGAGTATCTTCGCAGGCAGGCTTGCTAACCTAGTGAGAAGGGCTTTAAACTAGGTTCACCGGGTGATGGTGCCCTAAGCCTGGAGGTAAGTGGGGAAGTGGAATACTGGGAGGAAACACAAGGAGGAGGGTGAAACAGGGGAGGCTTCCTGATTCATACTGAGAAAATAAGGTAATCGGCTAGTTATCTTAGGTAGCTGTACACGAACTCAAGAAGCCTGGGAAACAAGCAGGAAGAATTGGATACCCTGGCACAGTCAAGGAATGATGATGTGATTGGAATAACAGAGACTTGGTGGGGTAACTCACATGACTGAAGCACTGTCATTGATGAGTATAAACTGTTCAGAAAGGACAGGCAGGGGGAAACAGGTGGAGGAGTTGCACTGTATGTAAGGGAGCAGTATGATTGCTCAGAGCTCCAATATGAAACTGGAGAAAAGCCTGTTGAGAGTCTTTGGATTAAGTTTAGAGGCAAGAGCAACAAGGGTGATGTCGTTGTGGGTGTCTGCTATAGACCACCAGACCAGGAGGACGAGGTAGATGAGGCTTTCTTTGGACAACTAACAGAAGTTTTCAGATGACAGGCCCAGGTTATCATGGGGGACTTAAATAACCCTGACATCTTCTGGGAGAGCAATACAGCAGTGCACAGACAATCCAGGAAGTTTTTGGAGAGTGTTGGGGACAACTTCCTGGTGCAAGTGCTGGAGGAACCAACTAGGGGCCATGCTCCTCTTGATCTGCTACTCACAAACAGGGAAGAATTGGTAGGGGGAGTAGAAGTGGGTGGCAACCTGGGAGGTAGTGACCATTTGTCTAGTTCAGGATCACGAGAAAAGGAGGAAAGAAGAGCAGTAGAATACTGATCCTGGACTTCAGAAAAGCAGACGTTGACTCCCTCAGGGAATTGATGGGCAGGATCCCCTGGGAGGCTAATATGAGGGGGAAAGGAGTCCAGGAGAGCTGGCTGTATTTTAAAGAAGCCTTATTGAGGACTCAGGAACAAACCATCCCGATGCGCAGAAAGAATAGCAAATATGGCAGGCAACCAGCTTGGCTTAACAGAGAAATCTTCGGTGAGCTTAAACACAAAAAGGAAGTTTACAAAAAGTGGAAACTTGGACAGATGACTAGGGAGGAATATAAAAAGCACAATTGGAGTTGCAGCTAGCAAGGGATGTGAAGGGTAACAAGAAGGGTTTCTACAGGTATGTTAGCAGCAAGAAGAAGGTCAGGGAAAGTGTGGGACCCTTACTAAATGGGGGAGGCAACCTAGTGACAGATGGTATGGAAAAAGCTGAAGTACTCAATGCTTTTTTTGCTCAGTCTTCCCAGACAAGGTCAGCTCCCAGACTGCTGCTCTGGGCAGCACAGTCTGGGGAGGAGGTGAGCAGCCCTCAGTGGTGAAAGAACAGATAAAGGACTATTTAGAAAAGCTGAACATGCACAAGTCCAAAGGGCCAGATCTAATTCATCTGAGGGTGCTGAGGGAGTTGGCTGATGTGATTGCAGAGCCATTGGCCATTATCTTTGAAAACACAAGGAGATCGGGGGAAGTCCCAGACGATTGAAAAAAGGCAACTATAGTGCCCATTATTTAAAAAAAGGAAATCAGGAGAATCTGGGGAAATATAGACTGATCAGCCTTGCCTCAGTCCCTGGAAAAATCATGGAGCAAGTCTTCAAGGAATCCATTTTGAAGCACTTGGAGGAGAGGAAGGTGATCAGGAACAGTCAACATAGATTCACCAAGGGCAAGTCATGCCTGACCAACCTGATTGCCTTCTATTATGAGATAACTGGCTCTGTGGATATGGGGAAAGCAGTGGATGTGATATATCTTGACTTAGCAAAGCTTTTGATGTGGTCTCCCACAGTATTCTTGCCAGCAAGTTAAAGAAGTATGAATTTGATGAATGGACTATAAGGTGGATAGAAAGATGGATCATCAGGCTCAACAGGTAGTGATCAACGGCTCGATGTCTAGTTGGCAGCCGGTATCAAGCGGAGTGCCCCAGGGTTCTGTCCTGTGACCTGTTTTATTCAACATCTTCATTAATGATATGGATGATGGAATGGATTGCACCATCAGAAAGTTCACGGATAACACTGAGAGGAGAGGTAGATACGCTGGAAGGTAGGGATAGGGTCCAGACTGACCTAGACAAATTAGAGGATTTGTCTAAAAGAAATCTGATGAGGTTCAACAAGAACAAGTGCAGAGTCCTGCACTTAGGATGGAAGAAGCCCATGCACTGCTACAGGCTGGGGACCGACTGGCTAAGTGGCAGTTCTGCAGAAAAGGACCTGGGGATTATAGTGGATGAGAAGCTGGATATGAGTCAACAGTGTGCCCTTGTTGCCAAGAAGGCTAACAGCATCTTGGGCTGCATTAGTAGGAGTATTGCCAGCAGATCGAGGGAAGTGATTATTCCCCTCTATTCAGCACTGATGAGGCCACATCATTGCATCCAGTTTTGGACCCCCCACTACAGAAAGGATGTGGATAAATTGGAGAGAGTCCAGCAGAGGGCAACAAAAATTATTAAGGGCCTGGGGCACATGACTTATGAGGAGAGACTGAGGGAACTGGGCTAATTAAGTCTGCAGAACAGAAGAATGAGGGGGGATTTGATAGCAGCCTTCAACTACCTGAAGGGGGGTTCCAAAGAGGTTGAAGCTTGGCTGTTCTCGGTGGTTGCAGATGACAGAACAAGGAGCAATGGTCTCAAGTTGCAGTGGGGGAGGTCTAGGTTGGATATTAGGAAACACTATTTCACTAGGAAGGTGGTGAAGAACTGGAATGGGTTCACTAGGGAGGTGGTGGAATCTTCAGCCTTAGAGATTTTTAAGGCCCGGCTTGACAAAGCTCTGGCTGGGATGATTTTGTTGGGGTTGGTCCTGCTTTGAGCAGGGGATTGGACTAGATGAACTCTGAGGTCTCTTCCAACCCTAATCTTCTATGATTCTATGAATTGTAGTTCAGTTGCCTCCATTCTCCCCTTTGGGGCAAGCTTGCCAGCCAGACTTCATCTTCTATGATGCACTGCCTCACTACACCAAGAGGGGATACTGTGGATTTGAGTTTTCAGCTTAAATGTTTTGATTTTTCACTGAAAAGCCAAAATTTCCCATGCAAAATTCAATAGAATTTTTTTTTATTTTAATTTTTTTGCAGTTTTTGATTGGGAAAAAATCTGAGCAGGTGTACTATTGACTACTGACTTACGTTAACCATGGATCTGGTACATTGTCTCCATTTTACAGATTGTTTAATAACTTCCCAAGATCACAGGAAAAGTATTTGTGAGAGGTCTAGAACTTGGAAGTTCTTGTCTCTAGACCTCAGTTCTTTTGAAATTTAGCGAACCTTTCAGAGAACTTGGCCTGAGTTTTTAATTTGTCGGGAAACATGACAAGTGTGTTTTGCTTGGTTCCGGTGTTTCATTAGAAATGTTTCACACCGTTTTACAGCTGATACCATCAAACCCAGGTAAGGTCCAGCAGAGACAATAGATGTCTCAGTTATCATATCTGGATATGTGTCTGGGCAAGGGTGAAGAGGACTACAAACAGTATGGTTGGAGGTGAAGTATTTGAGAGTTGAATGTGACTGATTTATTGAAAGAGACATTATAAACCAGAGAGAGGAAATAGATCATCAGGCATGATCTGAAGAGAACCAAGGCATCAGTAATGCCTAGCATGTCCATCTGTAGCTGTCAAAGCAGTTGCATAGTAGAGATTAGAAATGGTAAGTGATTTGTCCAAGGTCACACAGAAGGTCAGTGGCAGACCTGGGGAAGACTTCCATTGATTTCAGTCAGCATTGGATCAGGCCAATAGTGAGAAAGGTCACTCTCATGGGCCCCAGTTTAGGGAACCATTTCAGCATGTGCTTGCATTCCACTGATGTGTATTTAAGCACATAAGAATATAAGAATGGCCATACTGGGTCAGACCAAAGGTCCATCTAGCCCAGCATCCTGTCTTCCCACAGTGGCCAAAGCCAGGTGCCCCAGAGGGAATGAACAGAACAGGTAATCATCAAGTGATCCATCCCCTGTTGCTCATTCCCAGCTTCTGGCAAACAGAGGCTAGGGACTGCTGAAAGTTAAGCACATGCTGAAGTGTGGCCAGAACAGGGAAGTTTCCCTGAAGTGGGGCTGTGAACGAATTGTCCAAGGTAGAAATATATTAGGAGGGGAGATGAAGTTGTGCGTGGGAGATGTGTAAGAAATAGACTAGGGAATACAAAAGACCCAGGGATGGAGGAGTAGCATTGTTTGCAGCAAAAGATTGAAATGTCTCTGAACAAAACTGTTGAGATAAATCTGAAAATAAAGTGTAATATTACCACAGAGTTATATTGTCAGCATCAAGATGGCTTAAAAAAAAGAAGGGAGAAAATAACCGACTGGTAATATTTTAAAGGGTAACCAATGCTCACAAGCAGCTGCAGTAAGACATTAAGTAATAGAGCACAGTAATGTTAACAGCTCTCTTGGTAAGAGTGGTAAATGAAATAAACCTCAGCATCCGGTGTATCATTAATCTATAGTGAATAATGGCACTGGTGGTCTAAGGAGATGAAAAAGGGCATTGTAAACATTTGTGGCTGTATAATATACAAATTAAAAATGTGTGAACGCTCGCAGCTGCATAATCTACAAATTAAAATGTGCAATAGCATAGCATTAATTACTGGCTGATCAATTCACCCATAATTGCTGGCATGTAGATGAACAATTATAGGTCTGAAATGTTATTTGAGAAAGAGACATTGACCTTGGAACTGTAAGAAATGATAATATGTCATAAGGTAATACAAGCTCATGTCTGAATTCTCTATCCATATTTGCTGTTGCAGGGCAGTTTCCTCGGCCACTCTGATCATACTTTTCCCTTTATGTTACTGTGTGTCAAGTACGTTTTGTTTTTAATTACAGAAAGATCTGACTGCATAGTATTCTCTTTAGTCACTATAGACAGATGCAAATATACCTGTAACCAAGAACAGATAACCAAGAACAGTTTACTATAGCTGGGGCTGGTTGCACTGCCTGTTATTAAAGTTGCCTGACACTTCCCATTGTGAGATCCTGTTTTCAGTTGTTTGCAACTTTGCCAAACTTTAACTATTTTGACTGAAATTTTCCATGCTGGGTTGCTGCCCCAGGCTGAATTGCTTTGGAAAATTTCAGTCACAACAGTTCGGCTGTTTCTGAGAAAATGCTAGGGAAATGATGTAGTTTTGCCAGTGTTACAAATTCTGGCTACTTTATCGTTGAGAAGCATTAGCACCCACCTACTTTGGAACAGGGACTTGATATTTGGCAGAAGAGTGGTCTTGTGTCAGGGATGGACTTTTTGCCATCCCCTTGAAAATCTCTTCAAATGTGGCTAATTTATAAGCCTTTTAAAAATCATGGTTCACACATGCTCAATAGAGACGTCTTAGATTTTTAGCAGCTAGTGTCCCCGAGCATTCCCTCCACACTGAGTGTGCTACAGCCCAGGGCTGAGCAGGCCTTTCAATGCAATTGTAACTCTGGGCTGCTGCAGGATGTGCTGAATCCAGTTTGGGCCCCGGAACTGAGAGCAGGGACACTGTCTCTCCTGTGAGGTCAGTGACTCCCTGCTGGAGAAGGAAGCTGCCTTATCCGAATGAAGAGATGACAAGAGCTGGAACTGTGAGTGGAGTGAGGTGAGTAGCTTGGGACAAGGAGCTGTGGAGTGGGGGCAGAAATCGGGACTGGAGGTCAGTGGGAAAGAGAGGGAAACTGGGACTGGGAGTTGAGATGCAGGGAGACCAGGACTGACTGGGCGAGGAGGCTGGGAGTGGGAGCCCAGATTGGGATTGGCTGGGCAAGGAGATTGGGACTGAGAGGCATGGGGAAGAAGATAAGATGCCTGTGCAAATTTAGTTTGGTCCACTTCTATGCATGCATCATGAAACAGTCTTTAATTACATGAGCCCATACTATTTTTTTCCACAGGACCCCTGCCTCGTTCCTAACAGTGCTCACTTAATGAGCAGCTATTCAATATTTTGTTTTCTCTTTGTTGTTCAATGTGTGGCCCTGGGCCTTATTTTCTCTCGCTACTGAAACCTTACCCTGAAGACAGAATTATGAACTTCTCTATGGGCTCTTCTCTGACACTCATCACTGTAGTTATCTGTTCTTCATTACATGTGGAGGGATAGCTCAGTGGTTTGAGCATTGGACTGCTATATACAGGGTTGTGAGTTCAATCCTTGAGAGGATCCAGGGCAAAATCAGTACTTGGTCCTGCTAGTGAAAGCAGGGAGCTGGACTTGATAACCTTCCTGGTCTATGAAATAGGTATATCTCCATGTATTTTTTTATATAGTATCTGATTGCATCACAAATGTATTTTTGCAACCCCATTTTTCATATTAAGGCACAGAGATTAAGGTAAAAAAATCCACTAATTTTGGGTGCCCAGTTTTGAGACATGCAGGCCATCATTTTTCAGAGTGCTACGCATTGCATAATATTTTCTGTGTTCAAAGCATAGCTCCCACTGACTTCAGGGGCATTTAGGAGTGCTCAGCAGTTCTGAGAATTATACCCCAGAGTCTCAAATCAGGCACCCAGAAACTGAGGATAACACAATGCGCGACTTAGTGTGGTTAAAGTGACTGGCTGGTGTCACATTGTAACTCCAAGGCACAGACAGGGATAGAATCCAACTCTCCAGGGCAGAATTCAACTGCCTTAACCATGAAACCATCCTTTCTCTTCTTGCAGTCCCCTGCATCATTCATTACACACCTTCCAACTGTGGCAACAAATGAAGCAGTGGTCCTACAGGCAACAGCCTTCTTCACTATATAATCCTGATTCATCTCCAGGGAAAACCCATCCTGCACACTGAATGAGGCAGGAAAAAACAGTATGTGATTACGTAATTAAAGTCTGTATCATAATGCATGCACACCCGAGTGTGTTTAAGGTTGCACAGTACACTATAGGCTTACTTCTGGTATTTCCTAATTTTGAGTGTTTGATTGACCACAACATCAACTTCCCATACACCTTCTGTGATGCCTTTATATTCCTACCCCATTAGAAAATTAACACTTCTATTCAAACACCAGCAGTGTCTTTTGGAATCTACAATGTAGTATTTAACCCCTTGTGCAACATACACACCCACATTAGCTTTGAAGGCTTGGATTTTAATCTGTCAATGTCGGTAAACGTTGATTTCCATCGATAATCAGCAAGAAATACAGATATGCAAAGTAAGAAAAATGTAGCTTAAGAACTTCTTAGAGTTTGATTTAAGGGTATTTACTTTGTATACTTTGTATATTTTGACTTGTGATGTTGACAATTTTTGTTTAAATGGTTATAAAGCTTTACTTTTGATCCTTTTTGATCCTCAGCATCTACTGTCATTAAATAATTATTATTTTATTAATAATTATTATCTGACCTCACCTTATTGTCTGACTCTCCACATAATTTCCCTGTGAAAATTCAAATTGATAAAAATAAAAAAGGCTTAAAACACATCATTTTGTGCAACTGTGAAAATGTAAATAAATAAAAATCAAAAAATGCTTTAAAATAAACATTGATATTATATATCAAAATTATTTTCAAAAAATCTGCAAAGTCTAGGAATACAGAATCACATTCAAGGTCTTATTCATGATAGTCTAAGATGAATGTGGAATTTGCACAGGTTATCCATGAAATTAATTCCTACTATGCAGCTCCATGTACCCTCAACAGCATGATGGAACTGCTAACAGCATGAGTGAAACCTAGGAGCATTGTGGACAGCTGAAGCAAAGATATAGCTCTCATGTCCAGAAGACAGCAGAAAGGCAAGGAAATTCACATCCTCCAGCAGAAAATGAAATAATCACTTATTAACTTTGCCTTAATGTCTGTCTGTCAATCTGTGTTGAAATATATATAGACAGGGACAAATTTTCGAGTTTATAAGATACTAAACTTGGTCAACATTTTCTGAAATTTGGTCTTTCAACATTTTTTGTAAAAAAAATTAATTTCAACAAGAAAGGGAACAAAATGTTTATGGAAATTATCCTTTTCTTTTGACAGGCTCTAGAAAATATTTATTTAAGTACATGTAATATTGGAAAGATGCTCAGACATCATGGCCATGCGCCTGGTCTGAAAGCCTAGATAGATAAAACAGTCTGAAAGTTTGTGGGATCCCTATTGTAACTCTAGGCAAGTTAAACAGAAGGTTGGTCTCATTTGTTTACAGATGTTGCTTATGTTCCACTTAAGTGCATGTTGGGAGAACCACAGGAGAGAGGCTCTTGTTGAAATTCTGCCACCAAGCTAATGGAGGGGTGGAATATTTTCTCCCAAGGAGGCAATCTGGCAACTAGGAATCAGTCAAGTTCAGGGCCACCCCAGCTATGCTCTTTTTGCACAATGAGTCTCTTCTTCATCATTGAATTCCCGTTTGGAGGAGTCAGTCAGGGAGGAGGCATAATAGAGGGGCCCTTTGAGAATAATCTGTGGCAGGATGCTTGATTGTGAGTGAGTCAAGCAAGAACCCACTTCCCAGTGGGACATGGTTCCATCTGCCACTGTCATCGCCTAGGGGCCCAGTTTTTGATGGGAATGGAAAAGGCAGGACAGAGTCACAGACTATGGATCTGAGAAGGGACTATGCTTCAATGGGAACATCACCCCAATGTTGGCATTACACATAAAGTTGGTCGGAAAAATTATTTTTTTTTCTGGTGAAAATTGTGGATGGAACAGGTGGGTTTTTTGTAATTGTTTTTTGTTTCTTGTTTTGGCTTTCAGAAACATGTTTCACTGAAAATCTTGGCATTTTTGTTGAAACAAGCACAAACTGAAAACATTTTGGTTTTCAGCAACCAACGTTTTTGAACTTTAAATCACTAGCCTTTAAAGTCTTCAGTTTAAACCCCCCAAAACATGATTTTCAGGTGATACATTTTCATTATTCAGGTTTTTGTTTTTTTCAATGAAAATGTGAAAATCTTCGATGAAAATGGATTCCCCCTCTCCCCCAAAATGTCCTTTTCCTCAAAAAATCCATTTTCCATGGGAAAAAATATTTCAACAGATATTTGTTAGTAGCTATAATTACATTCCCTAATCTTTTATTATTAATGTTTATTATTTGCATTGCTGTAGTGCCTAGAAATCCCAACTAAGATCAGGACCCATTTTACTAGGTGCTGTACAAACATACAGTGAGAAACAGTCCCTTCTCTGAAGACCATACAATCTGTATAGACAATGAAGACAAAAAGTGGGAGAAAGGAAGTATTATTCTTTCAGTTTGCAGAGAGGAAATCAAATCCTAGAGAGATACGGTCAGGATTTTCAAGAGTGACTAGTGATTTTGGATGCCTTAAATTTTGGGTACCCTTCTTGGGACAGCTTCAAGGGACCAGATTTTCAGAATAGGCTATGGACCCATACTCTTAAAAGCACCTTTAAGGTGTTTCAAATTGGACCCTTAAACCTAAATCACCCAAAACCATTAGACAGATTTGAAAATCTTGATTCTTGGCCTTAAAAAATGACTCACCCAAGAACACACAGAAAGTTTGGGGTAGAGCTAGGATCTGAGCCTATCTCTTCCAAAATCTAGTCTACTGCTTTAACCATGAGACCATTCTCAGTTAGGGGCATTTCTGTCTTGAAAGAGGGAACTGCTTCTGTGACTTGAAGATACAGGAAGTTTTCAAAGTTTCTGTGGCTCTGGGGGCAATTTGGACTAACCAGGGCCTTTTGGTAGAAGGAATAATGCTGCCAAATCCTTGACAATGGCCGTAGGGAGCAGGCCAGCTCGCAAATCTAGTTCATTATCTATAAACAATGGATTTTTATACTACTATTAGAAGTAAATGGATTGATCCTCTCTTTAAAGAGGGGAATAGGTTGATGGATAATGAGAAAGTTATTTGGCTTCTCAGAATAGGGAAAACCTGTAATACTTGCTGTCAGCTTTTTGGCACAGCTTGCTGCAAGAACTAGGGGAGAATAAAATGAATTGTGCTGGACAGGTCCCTAACCTAACCCACAAATTCATTGTGATGGGTGTTTTATACATTTGTAAGCAATGTTTATTTCTGAAATGTTGCAATTGCTTCCACCAGCCTGTGTTGTCTGTTGAATTATATTTATATTTATTGCAATGTGGAATGGCACTTTGGTTTTATACATTGGCATCTTTTAGTTAGATTGAGATTTTATATGCATTCTCTTATTTCATATGCTGGGGTGTGGGGGGGGGGGATAAACACTATTGCTAAAATGCTTTATAACCTGCGGTAAATACATAAAAATGGTTTTGGATCCCAAATCAGTGATCAAATATATGTGCAGACTTTAAAAATAAAAATACAAATAAACAGTTTGCAAAAATACAAGAAAAACCTCTTTCCCTCCTTTCTGGCTTGCCAAGGTCTGAGTTCAGGATTCAGTGTTTCCTCTGCAACAAGTACTAGCATTACTGCCTAAAGCAGTGTAAGAAATGCTGGTCACTTGATCACTCAAGGTGGGTTAGACTGTGGCATTTTCCCACACCTGTGAGCAGATGGGATCCAGACTGCCTCATGGGGAGGGCCCAAGTGAGGAGGCAACCCCCAGGCACAGGATAGGACTATACCATGTTTTATGA
This sequence comes from Emys orbicularis, assembly GCF_028017835.1. NCBI lineage: Eukaryota > Metazoa > Chordata > Testudines > Emydidae > Emys > Emys orbicularis. The sequence continues at coordinate 9,219,225 of NC_088688.1, forward strand.
CTGTGCAGCCTGCTTTCCTTAGTGGGATCTGATTGGTTCAGGAGCAGTCAGAGGCAGGATACAACCCACCCTATATCAAAGGTGTAGTAAATGCAGTTGTTGAGCACCTGCCTTTTAACCCTGTGGTGTTCTTTCCTTTGGCATATTCAGTAGACCACTCCCCTTTTAGTGCTTGGCATAGCTCAGGGGGTGATGGTCACAAAGATGGATGTCACTGTTGCACCTCCTTTATCCTGGGACCACTGGGCTGGTACCAACGTGCAACTTTGAATAGCCTCAGACCAGCTCTGAGGTGTGCCGCCAATGATCCTCAACTGGCTAGTCCAGTAGAACGGCTTGTGAGCATATAAGGATACTCTGGCCACATTGTCTTCCTCTTTGGACATACCTGCATGGCCAGAGTCAAGAGGGTGGGTAGCATAGAGCCAGTCTGAGGGCGTTCACTGAGCTAGCTTTAGTCTGCTTTGCACTGCAATGGAACAAAGCATCCATAGCTGGGACAAAGATACAAATCATGGCAAGCCACACGCTGATGCAAGTTGCACTGGTTTGTCAGCTGCCCCAGTCTTACCCCTGATTTCTGGCCCACATGCACCCAGCGTGCCCCTCACATCACACTACCTTGTGGCTAAATTTGACCCACAGGGCTAGATTTTCAGAAGAGCTCAGGGCCAGATTTTCAAGAGCCCAGCTTTCACAACAGGGGCCAGATTTTAAAAAGAGTTCAGCGCCTAGCCACTCCCGCTGTGACCCTGGCAGACAGATTTTCACATTGGCTGCTGAGCAATTTTGCAAACCTGGCTGATCACTCTGGTGCTGAAGTAAGAGCTGAGTTCTTTTGAAAATACAGCCCTTCATCTGTATCAACTTGTGTGTGTGTGTGTGTGTGTGTGTGTGTAAAGTATGGCTTAGCAATCACAGCTGGCCCATTAGAAAAAAGAAATACAGTAAAATGAATAAAATATACTCTCATTCACAATTTCCTAGAGGCTCCTGGGCTGTTAATTGAAACTTTTGTCTACTTTATTGAACAATAAAAGTGACAGAAACTACTCCCAGGTGTCCTTCAGTATTAAAAAGAGGATAAAGGGTTCCTAGCAAAGGTGACAGAAATTAATGTGGTGAGCCCAGCTATCAAACATTTTGATATGTGAATTGCCTGATATTTCTATAATGCCTTCTTATGATTGGAAATGTTATCGCTTCTATTGAATCAATAGAAAATGTTAAAGCTCCATGGAACCCCAATTACAAAATAAAGCTAGAAGGTTAACATCTGGGACCAGCAGAGATAGAAACAATTTCTATTGTCATACCTTTCTGACAAGTAAATGTCAGATACATAACACCTTCCACCAGGCTCAGTATAGAGCACATGTAAAAGAGTGATTGCAAGGCAGTCTCAAGTCAAATCACCTGTCATCTCAGCTTTGACATGGAATTACTTTTGTTTTATGCATCTATTAACCTTGAACTATCAGCATTTGTTTTAATGTTCTGGTCTGAAGTGACCTAAATGTACTTATTTAATGCACTTGCAGCTGCAGCGGGGTAAGACAGAAAGAAATGTATATATATGAAGAAAGGGTGGGTGAAGTTTGTTAAGTGTGTGCGCTTCAGATCACTCCTTGGTCTCCCGTATGACTCAGGATCACAAAGGTTCATCCAACAGACTGCATTAGAATATCAGGTCTCCGAAGGTTACACTGGGGGGTTGATGTTTTCAAACAAAAGGGGATCACATGAGGTGTCTCAATCCTGATCTCATTTACAAAGGTTCAGCTTCTGCGGAGATACTTCTGATCTGCACCAGAGTAAAGGAGATCAGAATCAGGCACACTGCCAGGAGTTTGGTGGAGTCAAAGGGAAGGTGGTGTCAAATTCTCCTGAGCAAAAGAAGGGAAGCCTTTTATCTGTGAGTTACCTGAATGATCTCCCAGTCACTCATGAACCAACAATAGAGAGGCTCCAGCCAAATCCCCCCAGTTCCAGGCCTACACCCCAGTACCGTAGCATCTTACACTGCTCAAGGCTCCGTTGGGCAGTGCAAGTTCATTGAATAGTTTGCCACTCCCTCTGTGTGGAATGGACACACACTAGCCTTTGTAATCTGAGTGGAGATTTCCCAAGCACTTCCACCAAAACACAGTTTTAGGTAAAATATAAAACAGATGTAATAACTACAGAAAGATAAAAAGCAACAAAGAATCCTGTGGCACCTTATAGACTAACAGATGTATTGGAGCATAAGCTTTCGTGGGTGAATACCCACTTCGTCAGACGCATGTCAGAAAGATAGATATTAAGTGACTATAAGTAGCAGGCATAGAGATTAAAGTTGGTTACCTAAGAAATACAAATAAATTCACAGTCTAAATTCTAACTTAAACAGTCCCCTATTTTGAAAATACAATGTTGGCAACCCCAGTAGAGGCCCCTGTGTGAGCATTCTAGGGGCATCTTCTCCAAGAGTCCCTACCAAAGGGTCTGAATTGGGTGGGAGGTCTTGTGTACCTTGCTGTATTTCACCCTCTGCCATACAGATGATGGTCTAGAATCCCCTCTCCTTTATACTGATGTTGCTCCTTCCACTTTCATGCAGTTATGGCATATAAGTGATGTAAGAGAGTCGAGAATCAGGTCCATGATCTCTTTATTATCAATTATAATTGTTCTATTCAATGCATAGACATTGCCCAAAAGAGTGTATTGCTAACAGTCTGTTCTGTGTTTGCAGAACACCTAGCAAAATGGGGCGGAGGTCCATGACTGGGGCTCCGGGGTGCTACTGCAATGTGAATACATTGATAATTAATAATAGTAATTAATCATTAACAAATCAGTATACCACACAGTCATGATTGGCAACGCAAAGGAAGCCTCTGCAGTTGGTTCATTGTGCCCCACTTCCAGCCACGTCCAGGGCTCTTAGAAGAACCTATTGCATGAGCAGCAGGAGGCGCCCAGGCGAAGAGAACTCACAGCTGAATTGGGATAAAGAGGAAGGAAATGTGGGGATATAAAGTCACTGTGAAAACTCCAACAGGCAAAGAGCCCAGATGGCCTAGGAAAATGATGAAATTAAGTCTTAAATTGATGGTGATACTAAACTTGGGGCTTGATTATTCTGACAGATGTGCATGCAGCTCCCATTGACTTCAATGGGAGATGTGCATGTGCAGCTGGTGGGAAAATCAGACGTTAGAGCCACTGAACTGTTTGCAGAGAAGCAAAGAGAGTGAGAGAGATGAAAATCTCTAGGTAAGAATAATAATTTCAAGGTTATATGGCATCCCATGCCAGAAAGATGCTGAGTGACTAACAAAATGTAACTTAAAAAAACAATCTTGCACTGAGTTAAGACAGAAGAAGTATTTGATGTCACTGAAAGGGTATGGATTGAAATCCACCTGAGAATGAGCCCCTCTCCCCTGCAAAAATGGCTAGAGCTCAGCGGTCCCGATTCTGTTCTCAGTTATGTTGGCGTAAGTATGGAACAACTTCACTGCAATCAATGGATTTACTCCACGTTTGCAGCAGGGTACCTGAATACGGGATAATATAAAACGACTAAAAACGATCCTGTCTGAAAAAAGGAACAATAATTCTATGATTGAAAGGAACTGAGTGTTATAGCAACTTTAAGGGCTATTAAGCCAGTTCCTATGTGAATCTGTATTGCAAAATGTATAAGCATTTGGAATTTGTTGATGATAAAGGGATTCATAAAAGTTGTTATGCTGATTTTATGCTGATAGATGTTGGAATATAAGGTGAATTATTAACCACAGGAAAGTGAGACTAATGTTTAAGTGCAGTGATATATGTGTAATTGAAAGCAATTTCTTCTATGGAACAAGGAGAATGTGGGCGTAAATGAAACAAAGTTTGAATAAAAATATAAGTATAGTGGAATCTGCCGCATGTTCAGAGTGAGGCAAAATATACCTGGCTGAAAACAAACAATTCCTACTAGTAAAAATAATTTGCATTTATATAGAACCTTCCATTCAGAAGGATCCCAAAGCACATTGCATGCTTTATAATGTCATTATAAATAATATCATACATATACATAGTAGTACTTTGCATTTTATGGCACCCCTCCCCATTTGAGGATCTCAAGGTCCTTTTGCAAAGACTGCTTCAGGTGTATAGCTCCCATGTGAGGTAAATATGATTGTTCCCATTTTACAGATGAATAAATGGGAGCACAGAGAGGTCAATGAATAGCCTACTCATGCTCCCATTTAATCAATGACAAACCCTGACTAAAGGACAGAGTTATGAGCAGTATTTTACATAAATTGTCTCATTGAAGTCCAAGGGACTACTAATCTCAGTGCTCGCTGTTGTGGGTAAAGAATTCACAGTCTGGCTCTAAATAACATTCCTGAGGTCACACAGTAAGTCATCAGCAATGTCAGAAAGAGGACCCAGGAGTCCTGATTTTCACTCCTCTACTTTAACCTGTGGAAAGTCTTGTGTCTGATTTTCCACTCCCTTACATTAGTGTAGCTCCAGAAACTTTAATGGCATCACTGCTAATCCACACTGGTGTGAGTTAGAGGACAATAGGCCTGTATAATCTCTCTCACTATCTGTGTTCTTCGTCCACGTCTTTGCAATGATTGGAGCTCTCGTGGTGTTCACCACTGCAATTTGTGGGTGGAGCTTGCACCTATAGCTGGCCCACTGACAATCGACTGAAGCTCTTAAGGACCAGTTCAATCAAATGACAAGCAGCGGTCATTTGTTAGCCCTGCAGGTGTTGGGATAATATTTTCATCAGCAAGAATTTGAAATGATCAGCATAATCATGACAGAGACAAGGTATGTAAAAACAATGAGGAGTCCGGTGGCACCTTAAAGACTAACAGATTTATTTGGGCATAAGCTTTTGTGAGTAAAAAACTTACTTCTTCAGATACATGGAGTGAAAATTACAGATGCAGGCATTATTATTTCACTCCATGCATCTGAAGAAGTGGGCTTTTTACCCACAAAAGCTTATGCCCAAATAAATCTGTTAGTCTTTAAGGTGCCACTGGACTGCTCATTGTTTTTGTGGATACAGACTAACACGGCTGCCCCTCTGATATGAAGGTAGGTAAAGTAATATCTTTGGTTGGTAAAAGCTTTTGAGTTACACAGAGCTCTTCCGGTATAGGGAAAGAAATCAAAGTGCATGAGCTAAATGCATGCTGGGACAGAAGGTTCCCATAGTTCCACCTGTCCCAACCTGTATTTAGCTCAGACACTCCTATTTCTTTCCCCAGAACTGAAGAAGAAGTCTGTGTAGCTTGAAAGCTTGTCCCTTCCATCAACAGAAGTTCATCCAACCAAAGATATTACCTGGGACCAACATGGCTACAACAACACTGCAAACAGCATAATTAGGGCCCTACCAATTTCACGTCCATTAAAAATGCATCACTGACCATGAAATAAGGCCTTCCTCATGAAATCCGATGTCCCCTTATTCCTAGGAGTGCCCCAGCAAAGGGGCACCTAGCTCTGGCTGGGCTGGGGAGGGACAGGACTTGTCCATCCACTGCTCAGCTGATCTGGGTGGGGGGAGATCAGACTCACCTCCACCTCTGGGAAAATCCTGCAGCTGCAGGAAGCTCTGTGGTTGCTGCCTTTAGAGTCCAGCTCTGTAGTGAGGGTGGCAAACCTATGACCCCCCTACAACAGGTTTGCGACCCCCACCCACAATCCCCTTTTGGGTTGGGACCCCCACGGTTACAACACTGAAATTTCAGATTTAAACATCTGAAAACATAAAATTTACCAATTTTCAAATCCTATGGCCGAAATTGACCATAATGGACGTGAATTTGGTAGGGCCCTAGGCATAATTGTGTCTCATGAATAATGTAAATATCATAAGCGAATGCCAATACTTTACATACCATCATGTATTCATGTATACAATTTCTCTCTCTAAACATATGGGCAGGATCCTCAGCTGGTTTAAATCTCACAGTTCCACAGAAGTCAACTCTCCAAATATGGTTTAATTGGGAAGTCAGTGGACTCATGCTGATTTAGCTAAAGATCTGGCATGCAACCATATATATAATTTTAATATATATTGCAAAACTATATACCTATTGAAATAGTACACTCATTGGATAATATCATCCTTTAACTCAGGCAAGACCTACTTGAAATTTGGAACCCAAGAGAAGTGTTAATATGTAATTTCCTCCTTGTAGCAAACAGGTGTGGCCTCCCTTGGAGATTGACAGCGAGGGAAGACCAGATGTCCCCTGGAGGGTGGAACCAGGAAAGCCACACCCACCACACTGGAAGGAAAGGGGCGGGACAGGAATAGGAAGTATAAAAGGCGGGCCCTGTAGCTCATTTGGGCTGAAGCTGCCGAGGGAGGCAGATGGTTCCAACCTGCTGCTGGAGCCAGAGCCTGCTGAGGACTCCTGCTGTCCCAAGGACTCATCCAAACTGCCCGAGTTACCAGACATGCCTGATGCTGAGGAATGGCTGGGATTACCACTTGCAGTGTGCCCAGGGGAGACAATACAAAATTATTCAAAATAGTTAAGTCCAAAGCTGACTGAGAAGAGTTACAAAGAGATCTCACAAAACTGGGGGACTGGGAAACAAAATGGCAGATGAAATTTAATCTTATAAATGCAAAGTAAATCACATTGGAAGACATAATTCTAACTATACATACAAAATGATGGGATCTAAATTAGCTGTTAACAGTCAAGAAAAAGATCTTGGAGTCATTGTGGATTGTTCTCTGAAAATATCTTCTCAGTGTGCAGCAGCAGTCAAAAAAGGCAACACAATATTAGGAACCATTAGGAAAGGGATAGAAAATAAGACAGAAAGTATCATAATGCACTATGTAAATCCCTGGCTGCATGTAGTCCTGGTTACCCCATCTCAAAAAAGATATATTAGAAATGGAAAAGTTACAGAGATGGGCAACAAACATGATTAAGGATATGGAACACTTCCATATGAGGAGAGATTAAAAAGATTGGAACTATTCAGCTTAGAAAAGAGATGACTGGGGGAGATATGCTAGAGGTCTATAAAATCATGAATGGTGTGCAGAAAGTGACTAAGGAAGTGTTATTTACTCTTTCACATAACACAAGAACCAGGGGTCACCAGATGAAATTAATAGGCAGCAGGTTTAAAACAAACATAAGGAAGTACTTCACACAACACAGTCAGTCTGTGGAATTTATTTCCAGAGGATGTTGTGAAGGCCAAAATTATAAGTGGATTAAAAAAAGAATTAGGTACATTCATGGAGGATAGGTCCATCAATGGCTATTAGCCAAGATGGTCAGGGATGCAACCCTATGCCCTGGGTGTCCTTAAGCTATTGACTTCCAGAAGCTGAGACTGGATGACAGGTGATGGATCACTCGATATATTGTCCTGTTCATTCCTATCTGCGTAGGGTGCTAATAGAGTTGGTTGGTATTTTTGCAAAATTTTGTTTTCATTATTTTTCAGTAGAAAATACCACATTTGACAAGAAAATATAAACTGACAAAATTTTCATAGAATTTATTTATTTATTTACCAACAACAGAACTCCTCTTTTCTTTTTTTTCTGAATTTCAGAATATCAGTTTTTCACTGAAGATTCAATTTTTGACTAAAAAGAAAAATGAAACTTTTAGTCACGCCCTTTTGGGCTAGCAGTTTCACAAACCCACATTAAATGACAGTCCATGCCCCAGAAAGTGTCCAGTCTAAAAGGAAAAGAAGAACAAATGATGGGAGAAAGTAATTGCTATTATTCAGAGGTGGTTAAAATTTTTTGTTCAAAATTGCTTTTCTGATTTAAAATGGCCTTTTTCAAAAAAATTGGAAAATTTTCTATGCAAGTTTTTGTTTTCTAAACATTTTGCAATTTTTCAATCTAAAGTGGAACTCAAATTTTAAAATGTCTTTTTCCCCTCCATTCTCTCCCTTTCTTCCTCCTCTTTTTCCTTTTTTCCCATTTCTACCATTTTTCTTCTTCTCCATCATGCCACTAAAATAAAGAGGAAAAAAAACTAGGGAGAGAAAGGAGGAAAAATGAAGAACCAAAAACTGAAAACAAACAAAAAAATAGTGTTGGCTGATTTTCTTTTCTTTTCTTTTCTTTTCTTTAAATCAAAGTGTAGAAACATTTTCAAAGATTTCTTTGAAGCGCATTTAACATTTTCAGACCAGCTCTAATTATTACACCCATTTCACAGATGAGAAACTGAGGCAGATATTAAGTGGTTTGCACAGGGCCTTTGTGGCAAGCAGGGAACTATAACTCATATTTCCTGAGTCCCTTTCAATGTCTAAATCATAAGATCAGGCTTCCATCAGATGCCACGGAGAGAATCACTGTCTGAATTGGGGCTAGTTCAAGGCAGTCCTGCTACCTTGCATTAAGTCCAACAGTCAACATTGTCTGGGCAGTGCTGCTCCAGAGATCTGCACCCTTGTGGAGTGAGCAATGATATACGTTTTCTAAAGTAATTACTCTTGCTTATTGCTGCTGCACTTTGCTGTCTAAAAAGAAAATCAGTGATTCTGTGAAAGTTGAGTTTCAAGTTGCTGAAAGTTGAGTGTCACTTTGCTGCTTTGTCATCCCATCGTTTTTCTTAAGCATCTCTTTTCTATGGGGAGCTCCTTTGCTAATTGTTACTTTTTCTCTTTCTCCAGTAGCCAAGACATCTTTTCCACCACCACCACCCCATGTACAAGCATTTATCATGATGTGTTCAAATGGTTGCAGCAATACTTTTTGCTGATTACTAGATGTGACGGTACTCATGGTTCTATAACGATTATGATGCTGACATCTTGGGAGCCTGAGTTGAAATCACACTGATAGTGAAGCAACCATAAATCATAATTTGGACTGCTGTGAAGGGTCAGTGTAATGAGTATAGATGTTTTAATACCCATTGCCTGTCTACAGAGGAGCATTATTTATTTATTTATTTATTTATTTTTATAGGCCTTGGGTAAAATGAGAGATGCCTCAAGAAATGGTGTGGAAAATAGAAATATGTTCCCTTTATAGCCAGCTCAAGGCAATTTTTTTTTGCATCTTCTGTGTCATGAGATCTTTTTCTTCTCTCAGGTATAAGAAGCTTCCTGGCAGATCTCGCTCTCGCTCTCGCTCTCTCTCGTAAAACCAATCACAGTCCATGCAGAGCTATGCACAACCGTTGGGAGCATGTTGTAGAAATGGAACCAGTTCTTGAAAACTGGAGAAATGCACACAGAAACTGGGGATGACAAAGAAGCTGAAGGAGTTAAGTACCCAAGTCTTTCCTAGGGTACGTCTACACTACCCGCCGGATCGGCGAGTAGTGATCGATCTATCGGGGATCGATTTATCGCGTCTAGTGTAGACACGATAAAATCGATCCCCGATCACTCTGCAGTCGACTCCGGAACTCCACCGTGGCAAGAAGTGGAAGCAGTGTCGACGGGAGAGCGGCAGCGGTCGACTCGCCGCCGTCCTCACGGCCAGGTAAATCGACCTAAGATACGCCGACTTCAGCTATGCTATTCGCGTAGCTGAAGTTGAGTATCTTAGGTCGACCCCTCCCTTCCCAGTGTAGACCTAGCCCTACTTAGGCCCAAGTTGTGTCTGATCCCAGTACAAATGCCCAAGGGTCTCTACTCCCTAACAGGGTGTCCCCTATGCAAGGGCTGTGATGGGATGCACTGGCCAAAAACAACCGGGTGCTTTGAAGGCTTATTGCAAGCCAAGGCTCAGTGGCAGCTCAGGGAGGCACAAGCAGCTAATTAGGTGCATCAAGTCAAAAGAAGGGAGTGGCGCTCTCAGGCCCCTGTACTCTAGACATTTTATCCTTAAAATTTCTCACTGTTGCTACAAGAATTGTAACATCATTGGGGGTAGCAGTGGAGAAAGTGCTAGTGTAGACAAAACACCGGTGTTTCAACTACTGCACGCTATCGGCTTGGCCTGGGTAGGGAGGGATGACATGGCTGTACAAACACCACTTGTCACTGGCACCATCATCCCCACCATTGTTAGAGAGGCCACACTGCTGGCCATTGAATGGAGATACAGCCACAGACGTAGAGCAATGAGGGGTGTTATTCTAACCAAAGAAACAGTGTAGGCCAGCAGATGGCACAGTGGCCTGAGATTTAGGTTCTGTTCCTGACTTTGCCACTGACCTGATGGAGGACCATGAGCAAATCACTTCACTGCTGCCACTATAGTAGAGCTATGTGGCTCAAGTCAAGAATCAGAGTCCCATTGTGTTAAGGAGTGTTTATATGCAGATGTTTGCTTACACCCATTATACAGATAGGGCAGCTGTGAAGTTTAAATCTGAATTCAGAAAGCATAGTGTAAAGATTTGGTTTAGTCCCAACCCTAGTTCAGTTATTTATTTTTTCCAGCGTTTTCTTTGTGTCTGCTTCTCATTTATACTCACCTTCCTACCATTCTTCATTGTGATTTTCCCAATTATTTTCTTTTCGTGGTTCTCTCTTTCATCTGTTTTTCTGTTATTCCCCCCCCCCCCGCAGCTTTCCCCCATCAGACTTCTAGCTTTTTCTTCAATTAATATTGTTAAATTCTTTTTTTTTTAACCCCTGTCTTTATTTCACTTTGATTCTTTTCCCATCCTTTCATGATTCACTTCTCTTCTGTGTTTGTTTCCTTAAGGGATAGGAGCAAAGAACATTGAGCCATTAAGGAAGAACACCAAGCATTTTCGGTAAAGCAGCTTGGGCAAATGAGAGAGATCCATTGGCAGGTGTAACTAATATGTCCAGGATGCAAGATGTAACCCAAGATTTTACAAAAACAACAAGGAGTCTGGTGGCACCTTAAAGACTAACAGATTTATTTGGGCATAAGCTTTCGTGGGTAAAAACCTCACTTCTTCAGATGCCTATCCCCTGATACAAGATTTTACTGACGCTTACAGCAATACAGGGGAAATATTTGTGAAACAATAAAAAGTTCCTGTACATTTTTCTCCAATATTGCAGGGAAAACATTCTTTTCCTCAACTTCTGCCACCCTTTATAAGTCCTCTAGTCTTCTATTCTTTGAGGTAATCTTTGTTCCTCAAAATACAATGTTTATTTTGGCCAGTGCAATCATAATGTAGTAAATTAATTTGTATCATTTTCATGTTATTTGCCTCTCAAACTTGAATAAAATAAAAATTAAGTCGTTATTTCAATTGCATCACTATGACGTGCATTACAGACAGGGAGAAAGGGGATAGACCCTCCCCTAAAAGGTATGTCATGTATATATGGCATGGATAAAAGGCATCTATGGCATGGATCCTGCAAGTCGTTCCATGTAGATGGAGCCTAATGCCCTTTCAAAGTCCAACTGAAGTCAATGGGGCTCTGCCCAGATTCAGGACTCTTGCAAATAGAACACCTTGCAAATAGAACTGAGCAGGAAATGGTTTTCCTATTCCACGATTTTAATTTTTTTCCCCATCCTGACAAAAATGTGAAAACTCAAAAAATGTTGCAACCTGAAAATCCAAAAAAAATTCGGAGTGGGTCTATCCAAATATTTTGTTGCAATAATTTCAAAACATTTTGTTTTGATTTTGACTCTTTTTTTTTTACATTAAGTTTACTTTCATTTTGAAACACAGAGCTTTTTTATTGCCAATTTCTACACTTTTTTTTCAAAATTAGTTTGAAAGGGGAAATCAAAACTGACTCTTTCCCATGTACAGTTTCAAGTGCGAGTAATCAACATTTTTCAACTACAAAAAAATGTTTCGTCAAAAAATTCCTGAGCAGCTCTCCATGCAGGTCTGGGGCCTGTAACGACAGACCTAGCGGTGCTAGAGAAAGTTATCACGCGCCAGCACTTCTTTCTACATGTGTTCGTTCTGCCCCATCGTTCATGAATTCTTGAAAACAATCTTGCAATGGAAGAACATTTTACAGTGATCATTGACTTTAAAGTCAAAGCCAGTACTCGGGTGAGTCAGGTGACCTGAATTGAATCAGACGTGATCAGTAGCACAGCAAGTGCAGTTTTATCTGGAAAGCTTAGAACTGTATTAATAAAAGGCATGATGGAGGCGAACCGAAGCCTTCTAGGTGACTGGCAGTACTGGGCTACGGAGCCTTTCACCTCAGAGTTAGGGTATGTCTGTACTTTGAGCTGGGGATGAAATTCCTAGCTTGAGGAGACATACCCATGCTAGCTTTGATCGAGTTACTGCTCTCAGAACAGAGTGTAGATGCAGTAGTGGGAGCGGTGGAAAGGGCTAGCCTCTCCCTGTGCGTGCCCATCAGAGACGCCAGGTAAGTATTTGTGGTGGCTAGTCCCTCCTGCCACTCGCGCTGCCACAGCTCTAGTGTACTAGCTCAATGATAGCTGGTGGGAGTATGTCTACCAAAGTGTAGACCTACTCCTGCCCACTGAGTGAAGCCTTTCACTATCCAATAGCTCAGTGTTTCTCAAACTGGGGTCGCCGCTTGTGTAGGGAAAGCCCCTGGCGGGCCAGGCTGGTTTGTTTACCTGCCCCGTCCGCAGGTCCAGCTGATCGCGGCTCCCACTGGCCGTGGTTCACTGCTCCGGGTCAATGGGAGCTGCTGGAAGCGACGCGGGCCGAGGGACATACTGGCCGCCGCTTCCAGCAGCTCCCATTGGCCTGCAGCGGTGAATCGCGGCCAGTGGGAGCCGCGATCGGCTGGACCTGCGGACAGGGCAGGTAAACAAACCGGCCCGGCCCGCCAGGGGCTTTCCCTACACAAGCGGCGACCCCAGTTTGAGAAACCCTGCAATAGCTGTTTGACGGCCTATGGAAATAAGTTGTTAGTTTCAGTGCAGTGCCCACTAGACAAGATATCACAAAAGTGATCTCTGCTAGTGAGATTAATTGGTAACCTGGCTGCCGGTCCCAGGAGAGAAGCCAAGGATTGAATGGCCAACGGTGATCGCTCAAAGGCCTGAAGGACATTGGCGGGACAAAATGGGAAAGAAGTCACTGCTGCTGTCCTTTCTCTGTCTGTTCTGTGCACAGAACAGAGAATTGTTGTCTTCAAAGCTGCCAGTATTGCAGCTTGCATGAGCACATCATGTACCCACAAACAAATATATATATATATTTTTAATTACAAAGTCACCCCAAGGAAATTAAAAAATTGTCTGCTGTGGCCTACAAGTCATATGCTTGTCTATGTCATGGGGGCAGAGTTCACCCTGAATAACGGCAGTGCAACTCAGTGGACTCACTGAGGTTTGGAGAGGTATAGCAGGGAGCAGAATATACACTTTTGCTTGTGGTTACTTCACACGCCAAATGAAATTATTTTGCTAATACCTGTATACAGTATGGCTATGCTATAACAGTATAGCTCAAAGGCTTGTCTTTCTGACCAACAGAGGATAGTCCAGTAAAAGACATTACCTCACCCACCTTGTCTCTCTAATATTCTGGGACTGACACGGCTACAACCACACTGCATACAATTCTATATGTTAGCATTCTCGCTGACGAATGCCATGCAGACAGCACGCCCATCTGGCCACATGAGAAAACTGCATAACAATGGAGATATGTGTGTGCAGATCAAACGATGAAGAATCCCACCTTTTATGTTGCCTTCTACAGTATAAGCCTGACAGTGCTTGAGAAAGCGTGTGCTGAATGTGAATGAAATGGGAAGCAGCTGCTAATAGAAAGAACATGGGTATGAGGTATAGAGTTAGACTAGTCCAGTGTAAATGCACAAGAAAAAAGAAACAAGATGCCTCCTGTATATGCTGGAATAATGGATCACGATCCCACTCCTTTGCACTGCCCAATGGAGCTGGGGCGCACAGTCTGACGCATGTTAATTAGTTGGATGACTTGGATAATGGAGTGGAGAATATGCTTATACAATTTTCAGCTGACACCAATCTGGGAGAGGTTGCCAGCACTTTGAAGGACAGGATTAGAATTCAAAATGACCTTTACAAATTGGAGAATTGTCCTGAAATCAACAAGATTAAATTCAATAAAGACAAGTGCAAAGTGCTACACATAGGAAGATAAAATCAAATGCACAACTTCAAAATGTGGGGTAACAGGCTAGGCGGTAGTACTGCTGAAGAGTATCTGAGGGCTATACTGGACCACAAATTAAATATGAGTCAACAATGTGACGCAGTTGCAAAAAAAGCTGATATCATTCTGGGGTATCTTAGTATCTTACAAGAAGTAATTGTCCTTCTCTACTTGCAATGGTAAGGCCTCCGCTGGAGTAATGTGTCCAATTCTGGACAGCACATTTCAATAATAGTGGGGGATTTCAATTATCCCCATATTGACTGGGTACACGTCAAACAGGACAAAATGCAGAGACAAAATTTCTCGATACTTTAAATGACTGCTTCTTGGAGCAGCTGGAACAGGAACCCACAAGGGGAGAGGCAATTCTCGATTTAGTCCTGACTGGAGCACACGATCTGGTCCAAGAGGTAACTATAACAGGACCGCTTGGAAATAGTGACCATAATATAATAACATTTAACATTGCTGTGGTGGGAAGAACACCTCAACAGCCCAACACTGTGGCATTTAATTTCAGAAAGGGGAACTAGGCAAAAATGAGGGGGTTAGTTAAACAGAAATTAAAAGGTACAGTGACTAGAGTGAAATCCCTGCAAGTTGCATGGACACTTTTCAAAGACATCATAATAGAGGCCCAACTTACCCCAAATTTAAAAACACAGTAAAAGAACTAAAAAAGAGCCACCGTGGCTTAACAACCATGTAAAAGAAGCAATGAGAGATAAAAAGGCATCTTTTAAAAAGTGGAAGTAGTCAAATCCAAGTGAGGTAAATAGAAAGGAGCACAAACACTGCCAACTTAAGTGTAAAAATGTAATAAGAAAAGCCAAAAAGGAGTTGGAAGAACAGCTAGCCAAAAACTCCAAAGGTAATAACAAAATGTTTTTGAAGTACATCAGAAGCAGGAAGCCTGCTAAACAACCAGTGGGGCCCCTGGACGATCGAGATACAAAAGGAGCTCATAAAGACAATAAAGTCATTGCAGAGAAACTAAATGAATTCTTTGCTTCAGTCTTCACAGCTGAGGATGTTAGGGAGATTCCCAAACCTGAGCCGTCCTTTGTAGGTGACAAATCTGAGGAACTGTCACAGATTGAAGTGTCACTAGAGGAGGTTTTGGAATTAATTGATAAACTTAACAGTAACAAGTCACCGGGACCAGATGGCATTCACCCAAGAGTTCTGAAAGAACTCAAATGTGAAATTGCGGAACTATTAACTATGGTTTGTAACCTGTCCTTTAAATCGGCTTCTGTACCCAATGACTGGAAGATAGCTAATGTAACGCCAATATTTAAAAAGGGCTCTAGTGGTGATCCCGGCAATTACAGACCGGTAAGTCTAACATCAGTACTTGGCAAATTAGCTGAAACAACAGTAAAGAATAAAATTGTCAGACACATAGAAGAACATAAATTGTTGGGCAAAAGTCAACATGGTTTCTGTAAAGGGAAATTGTGTCTTACTAATCTATTAGAGTTCTTTGAAGGGGTCAAGAAACATGTGGACAAGGGGGATCCAGTGGACATAGTGTACTTAGATTTCCAGAAAGCCTTTGACAAGGTCCCTCACCAAAGGCTCTTACGTAAATTAAGTTGTCATGGGATAAGAGGGAAGATCCTTTCATGGATTGAGAACTGGTTAAAAGACAGGGAACAAAGGATAGGAATAAATGGTAAATTTTCAAAATGGACAGGGGTAACTAGTGGTGTGCCCCAAGGGTCAGTCCTAGGACCAATCCTATTCAACTTATTCATAAATGATCTGGAGAAAGGGGTAAACAGTGGCAAAGTTTGCAGATGATACTAAACTGCTCAAGATAGTTAAGACCAAAGCAGACTGTGAAGAACTTCAAAAAGATCTTACAAAACTAAGTGATTGGGCAACAAAATGGCAAATGAAATGTAATGTGGATAAATGTAAAGTAATGCACATTGGAAAAAATAACCCCAACTATGCATACAATATGATGGGGGCTAATTTAGCTACAACTAATCAGGAAAGAGATCTTGGAATCATCGTGGATAGTTGTCTGAATATGTCCACGCAGTGTGCAGCGGCAGTCAAAAAAGCAAACAGGATGTTAGGATTCATTCAAAAAGGGATAGAGAATAAGACAGAGAATATCATATTACCCTTATATAAAGCCATGGTACGCCCACATCTTGAATACTGCGTACAGATGTGGTCTCGTCATCTCAAAAAAGATATACTGTCAAAGGTTCAGAGAAGGGCAACTAAAATGATTAGGGGTTTGGAACGGGTCCCATATGAGGAGAGATTAAAGAGGCTAGGACTTTTCAGCTTGGAAAAGAGGAGACTAAGGGGGAATATGATAGAGATATATAAAATCATGAGTGGTGTGGAATAAGGAAAAGGTATTTACTTGTTCCCATAATATAAGAACTAGGGGCCACCAAATGAAATTAATAAGCAGCAGGGGACTAAGGGGGAATATGATAGAGATATATAAAATCATGAGTGGTGTGGAATAAGGAAAAGGTATTTACTTGTTCCCATAATATAAGAACTAGAGGCCACCAAATAAAATTAATGGGCAGCAGGGTTAAAACAAATAAAAGGAAGTTGTTCTTCACACAGCACCCAGTCAACCTGTGGAACTCCTTGCCTGAGGAGGTTGTGAAGACTAGGACTATAACAGGGTTTAAAAGAGAACTGGATAAATTCATGGAGGTTAAGTCGATTAATGACTATTAGCCAGCATGGGTAAGGAATGGTGTCCTTAGCTTCTGTTTGTCAGAGGGTGGAGATGGATGGCAGGAGAGAGATCACTTGATCATTACCTGTTAGGTTTACTCCCTGTAGGACACCTGGCATTGGCCACTGTCGGTAGACAGGATACTGGGCTGGATGGACCTTTGGTCTGACCCAGTATGGCCAT
Organism: Emys orbicularis; assembly: GCF_028017835.1. Lineage (NCBI taxonomy): Eukaryota > Metazoa > Chordata > Testudines > Emydidae > Emys > Emys orbicularis. The sequence continues at coordinate 9,236,196 of NC_088688.1, forward strand.
TCTTATATTCTTATGTAGGAAAGATGAGAACAAATTAGAGACAGCCCAGAGGAAAGCAAAAAAACTGTTAAAAGGTTTAGAAAACCTGACCTTTGAGGAAAGATTTAAAAAAAAAAACCTGGGCATGCCTAGTCTTGAGAAGCGAAAACTGAGGGGGACCTGATAATCATCTTCAAATACGTGAAGGGCTGTTATAAAGAGGATGGTGATCAATTGTTCTCTAGATCCAGTGAAGTTAGGACAAGAAGTTATGGGCTTACTCTGCAGCATGGGAGATTTAGATTAGGTTACCTTTCTCATTAGACTTAGTTGTGAACTGCCTAATGTTCTGGTAGCACTGGTGCATGCATGGGGAGTGAGTCGGGAAAGAACTACTACTTCCCTTTCTGACCAGGTGGTTGGGGAGTGGGTGGAGCCTTGGCTAGCCTTCCCTGCCCCCAATACACTGACCAGTGACAACACAGAGGGGGAAACAAACTGGCTCAAGAAAACGACTAGCACAGCTTACTTCTCCCTCTGAATCAAGGTGTCAGGGACTCTTTGAGTGACAATTCAGTCCCTGTTCTGCACAAGAATACTGTTTGCAAAGTGCCAATCCAGCACATTGCTGTATCTACGATTTGCATGATTTCCTGTTGCCCTTTTTTAAAAAAGAAGTATATCTGACTTCATGGCTTGGGCAGTACTGGAATCAGTCCACACAAACGCTGAGAGGCCATCTCAGCTGTGTCCAGCCGATGTTGATTGGCCTTGCCTGAGCTGTTTTGTTGATTATTACATTGGTGGGGAAAGTAAGATATGGCTAGCTCGCTAGTAATTTCCACTTTTTACAGCATAAGGTATTTTGTTTTAGTATCATTTGACACAGTCTCAGTCTGTGAGATTGATCCAAGGCTGGCATGAAGAATATGCACTAAAATATTTTAGAAAGATTTATAATATTAACCTTAGGCTATTTTAAGTCACCGCTGATCTTTATAGAAGCAGCATTGAGATTCATTTGTTTTCCAAGTGGCACAAAGTCCCTGTTCCCTTTTGTAAGCCAGGATTTGGCTTTGGGTCAAACTGGTTTAATGAACCGTCGAGGGTTCAAACTCCATGCTGCCATTTGCAGGTATTCAATGGGCAGCCTGCTTGAGCGAGAGGAGTTCATTAATATTTGTGGCTAAAAAGCCTTCACAACAGTGAAGAACAAGTCTCCCACCATGAATCCTTTAAGCACCTGAAATAACACGTGGGAAGGCATGGGCTGATTATTCTCTAGCTTACAACAGCTGTAGACTGGTGTAACTCCATTGATTCCAGGGGTCCTCCTCCTGATTTACACTGGATAGTATGAGAGGAGAATCGAGCCCAGAGAGACAAAGTATTTTTTCTAACTTTCATACAGAAGTCCAATGGAATATAATAGAGATAAAGCCAATAGCGTTCTCTATCCATTATTATAGAGGATATAGGAAAGTACTCTGAATTCCTTCAGCATTTAATACTGACATATCCCTGCAATACAATTGTATAGAGTATTTTAGGGATTCTATAGAAAATGTATCATGCTCTAATAAATTCTATAGGACTTCTCCATTAAAAATAATGACTTTTTTATTCTCTCTGCATATTTTTCGCATCCTTGTGTCAGCTGGCTGTGTTCAGAGATATAACAATTTTTACAAACTCTGCCATGGTCACCTTGGACATTTTTTATGGGAAAGTCAAATAGGATTTAATAAGGATGCAACCAATCATGCGCCATAAAAAATACTCTAAAAACATACAGGACCTGATTCTTTTTTATAGCAAGAGTAGGTATTTACTCCTACTTCAAGGAGCCTTTATACTGCCAGAATGCAGTGTCAATAAGAATTCAGGCCCATAAAATTGAATAGAGAATGAGATCCTGTAGCCTGGCTATAATTCTTTATCAAATTCTATAGGATAGTTCCAACAACTGAAAGTAAAGTTACCATTCACCGTGAAATTCCATAGGATTTTTCCACGTGGATAATTTCCCTTGATCATCGGCAGGATTCCTTAAATACTCAGTTATTTGGGTGATCCATTACAGAGCCAATAGTAAAGTAATATTCTACAAAGCTGCTGACAAGAATAGCAGGGCTATTTTAAGGCATCACTCATGAAAGGCAAATCCTTTCACAACATGTTTATTTTGACCTAAGAAGATGGCCTTTCTGCTCACTGTTTAGTTCAGTGAATGCTTTTTCCTCACCCTAGTGTCTATTGAAGCAGCTGTGTGTTTAGGTAGTGATTTCTCTGACCTTAAAAGAGCCCTTACTGTCTTGGAACTGCAGGCTACTCAGCAGAGCTTGACTACTGGGCTGCTCTTTAGACGCTCCAATGATGCCACATATGCCCATTCAGCTAGTTCTTGCTGAGTTCTTTCTTCTCTCTCTCTCTCTCTCTCTCTCTCTCTCTCTCTTTCTTTCTTTTTTTTTTTTCCGGCTGACTGCAAATACTATGTAGTTTAACTCCCCTACCAGGACTTTGAAATGACTAATTCCTGCAACATATTTCAACACATCCTTAACTGCTAATTGAAGTCTGTGCGCAAGGCGGTGAATGGGACGCACCGATGGGAACTTCTCTTGCAATAATGTGCCGAATCTGCTCTTTATCTCATTCATTGCCGACGTCTCATCTGTTGCAAGTCCAATCAATTTTTGTAGCTTTAAAAGATATGTCCTCAGTTTTTCTGGCATATAGAATGTTAACAAAGATGGAAAATTAAGCATTACCTTTGCGGCAGTGAAACTTGATTGCTTCCAGAAGATTCAGGGGGAAAAATGTTGTTGACATTTTTTACTTTCAGTCTCTGCATGGCAATAAGGTATGATGGCTGATTTATCAAAGAGAGTGTGTTCTCATCAAGCAGGAGAGCGAGAGAAAGTTCACGTCGCACAAAATGAGCTGCTAATTTCTTTTCCATTTCACTGACAATATGGTTTTGGAGCAGCTGTGATTAGAACAATGGATGTTCCCAAACTGTGCTCCCTTTAACTCCTGCAACTCTACAAGGTCACGCTGTGGGAGAAGGAAACTTTTTGGAGGGGTAAGGGCAGGGTTTAGGGTCAATGGGAGTCCATGGAGTTGTCCCAAAGCAGCTTTCAATTTCTGCAATGACCATGTCCATCATAAAAATCCTTTAGTACTTGAACTAAGATGAAAGCCCCAATCCAAAGCTTACTGCACTAAATGGGAGTCTTTCTATTGATTTGAACAGGCTTTGCATTAGGCCCCAAATCTATCAGGCTAGGTCTACACTACAGCGGGGGGTCGACCTAAGGTACGCAACTTCAGCTATGTTAATAGCGTAGCTGAAGTGACGTATTTTAGGTCGACTTACCTGGCTGTGAGGACGGCGGCAAGTCGACCGCTGCCGCGCCGCCGTCGACTCCGCTACCGCCTCTTGCCGCGGTGGATTTCCGGAGTCGACGGTAGAGCCATCAGGGATCGATTTTATCGTGTCTTCACTAGACGCGGTAAGTCGATCCCCGATAGACCGATTGCTACCCGCCGGATCGGCGGGTAGTGAAGACGTGCCCTCAGTTAGAAGCGGTCGCAGGATCATTTTTCCACCTCTGAAGGCCTCAGCTTCAAACCCCACTGTTCATCCACGTGGGTCTACTCTGGCAAAAGTTCCTATTGCTTACTTCTTTCATCAGCTCCAGAATGCTGTGATTGAAGTAACAGAGCTGAATTCTCCACTCCTTTATGCGGGTTTTACACCAGTAAAATTTTCTTGACTTTGTTGCTTTGGGGTAAGTGAAAGAGACACAAGCCCAGTAAGTGCTCAGTACTTTGGAGTTAGTTTTGCTGTCAAAGTTGCATTAATCCATGCAGATGAAAAATGTATTCCAAATGATTTATCACACACTGTCTATATCTGTACATAAACTGCATTCCAAAAAACCTCTTCCTTGCAATTAACAATGGACAGTGAAGCTCCTACCTTCATTATGCTGCACTGCAATCCAGACAGCAGGAACATCAAGGTCCTTTGGGATATGCATTTCATTTTCATCAGTTTTGATGGATTTCTCAACTCTTCTCTGATCTGCATCATGTAAGCTTGGATCTCAATTAGCATTGGTTTGGGGTACTTTGGTCCTAGGGCTGCTGAACTATTGATCGATCATCTTCCATGAGACTCTTCACACAAGTAGTGTTTGCAATTCTGGGGGGGGAGGGGGGGGAAGGCTGCAGAGACAACATGACAATATTTTGATACAAGGTACAGACTTTAATGCGATTTGAAAGTTGGCATAAAAAGCATTATCTCGTTGAAAGTCATTAAAAAGCAATATTTGTCCATATACTAAAAGCCTATTGTTATAGCATCTAGATCTAGCATGTATGATTTACAGATGCCAACTATTAATCTACATATAGGGTTGGATTATGCAAAGGTGCATCACTCCGAAAGTTCTCAGTAAGCTTTGGGTCTGATTCTGGCCCCTTATAAGGTTGCTATAAATCACTTGGTCTCCTGGCGTATAGATGTCCCCGGATGGCACAGACCTGAGTAGCCAGCTCTATACACCTTCTCCTTCCTCTATTCCAATCCGGTGCAGTGATGTGGCTGGAATAAAGGGGGTGGTGACTTTTGAAAAGAGACTGTTCTGTGTAGCAAAAATAATTCTGCTCACGGGACTGCAGGCTGGGAACTTGCTGCTTTATTTAACTGCATCACAAAAGAGTGGGGGGCAGGGAAGCCTCCCACTGTTTAAAACAAGAAATAAGGAAGGGGTAGAGCATGGCTCCATCCCATAGTTCCTGAGATAACCCACTTAACCCTATCTTGACTACTTTTCTACAGTCAACACAGTGCCCTCACACTCCAGTGATACCAAGGGCTCTTGGGACCATTGTGGTGGTGCAATTTTGAGAACACTAATTTGTGGCTTAGGCTAGCCAAGCTGTCCCAGAATCAGAGAGATGCATAGGTAGCATGCAACTGTTACTTTGGCAGGTCCCCTTCTCCCTTGGCCCCTTTCATCCTGAAGTTGTCTAGGTGCCAATTGCTAGTCTGCTGGGTTTGGCATTGTTCTCAGGGAGGTACAATTTCTCTTGGAGCTCCAGACAATGCAGGAGAAGCCTGCGGGCTACATTCTAGGAAGGCTAGATGGAAGCAGACACTGGACTTTGGGGGGAGGCATAGCTCAGTGGTTTGAGCATTAGCTTGCTAAACCCAAGCTTGCAAGTTCAATCCTTGAGAGGGCCACTTGTGGGTCTAGGCAAAAATCAGTACTTGGTCCTGCTAGCGAAGGCAGAGGGCTGGACTCAATGACCTTTTAGGGTTCCTTCCAGCTCTATGAGATAGTTATATCTCCATATATTTATTTACTTTGGAGAGTGCAGGGGCTGATTTCACCGAGGGTGACCAAATGTCTTGATTTTATAGGGACAGTCCTAATACTAGGGGCTTTGTCTTATATAGGCACCTATTACATCCCAACCCATGTCCCGATTTTTCACACTTGCTCTCTGGTCACCTGCTGTTTGCAGGGAAGGTAGAAGAGGCAGAGTGTTTTTTTCCACCTCCTTTCCTGCTTTAGACCAGGACCAAGCTACATCTTAGTAATCAGATCTCACACACAGGTTGCATGCATGCACCCAAACCAGTCATGCATGCATATGACAGATCTCTCTCTGTTACAGTTGTTGTGCTCTCCTTAGCCTTTGTGTTTGGATCTTATTCCATAAGCACAAAGAGAATAAAAAGGTGCAAATCATCTTTTTGGTACAGACAGACCATTAGGAGAACTGATGGAATTTAGTGCAATATATTTATATTTTAAGTGACCAACATCAGCAACAATTAAAGATACAACATCTCAATTCTGAACTCAGAAGTCTCTCAGATTTTTCACATCTCCACACAGAGAAAAAATATGGCTGATGAAGGAGCATTGATACTACATCTAGGTGAACTAAGTGGTTTCCCATCCAGCGTGGTTATGTGCAAATATAACCCACTGATCTGTGTAGGGTATGAATCCCCTCTGTACACACAGAGACTGAGTCTGCTACATGCCCAGTTATAGAGCATGGCTCTTTAGCTCAAGCTTTTATTTGTAGAAGTCTCCATTAAATTTTCAGTATTGGCCAAGATGGACACCATCACACAAGCACTATCTTTGCATAGCACCCATGTGGGTTTAGACCCATGAATTTTGGAGTTCTAATCCCCAGACTCAAAGGAAATCTGAAAACATCTGGTTTTACCTGGTTCAATGGTTGTCAAGGTTCCCTCCCCACTCTGAGGTACAGATGTGGGGACCCGCATGAAAGACCTCCTAAGCTTATAAGTACCAACTTAGGTTAAAAACTTCCCCAAGGCACAAATCCTTTCCTTGTCCTTGGACGGTATTGCTGCCACCACAAAGTGATTTAGACAAAGATTCAGGAAAAGGATCACTTGGAGTTCCTATTTCCCCCAAATTTCTCCCCAAGCGCCTTCACCCCCTTTCCTGGGGAAGCTTGAAAGTAATATACTAACCAATAGGTTAACAAAGTGAGCACAGACCAGACCCTTGAGTTTTTAGGACACTAAAAATCAATCAAGTTCTTAAAAGAAGAACTTTATTATAAAGAAAAAAGTAAAAGAATCACACCTGCAAAATCAGGATGGAAGGTAACTTTACAGGGTAATAAAAGATTTAAAACACAGAGGACTCCCCTCTGGACTCAACTTCACAGTTACAAAAAAACAGGAATAAAACTACCTCTTAGCATAGGGAAAATTCACAAGCTGAAACAAAAGATAATCTAATGCATTTCCTTGCCTTTACTTAAAATTTCTGTAATTTTAGATGTATCATTCCAGGTATCATTTTAGGAGCTGGTTTACCTGCTTGGTCTCTCTCTGTGTCCCGAGAGGGAACAAACAAAGAGAGCACAAACAAAACCTCCCTTCCCCCCTGCAGATTTGAAAGTATCTTCTTTCCCCATTGGGCCTTCTGGTCAGGTGCCAACTAGGTTAATTGAACTGATTAACCCCTTACAGGTAAGTGATTCTGTACCTCTGGCCAGGAGGGATTTTATGTTACTGCATACTTAAAGGTTGTGACCCTTCCCTTTATATTGATGACAATGGTAAATTAATAAATAATAATAATAATAATAAAATAAACCAAACAAGAAGCCAAGATTTCCCAAGTTTATGTAAACCTGGGCCCAGAGTCATGCTTCTTCAGCACACCCTACCTGCATTTTTACATCTCTTGATGTGTTTCTGTAGCGTCTGGTTTTGTTGTTAACATTTTACATAGCTCAAAGTAGACAGTTTCATTAAAGGGGGGGGGGGAGAGAAAGAAATTGTAAAAGGAACAAATCAAGGGCAAAGCCAGAATTCAGATTTTAATGAAGTAAGCAACCTTTTCCAAAGGCAAACTCACCCCGAGTCCTTCACAAGCCTGGTTCAAACATGTACTTAATGCTTTCTTTAATATAATTACTTTCATGCTGAAGTTAAACACTCAGGGATCTGCTGTCATACAATATGTAACTCAGTTTTTTATGCTCATTATAAGCCTTGGGTAAGCTACATGGATCTACCATATATGTCCCTAAGCAAACACATTATTAGGAGCTGTCTCACTGTGTGATCATTTCTGTGTTATCTGTATTCACATATGCACGTATGCCATGGCTATTTTTTCCTGCACTGGAATAATCAGAGTTCCTATAAGGGACCCTTCCTGCCAAACACTAAGGGGCAAATCAGATCCTGACTATGTGTCAGGGGTACTTTACTTGTATCATTCCCTGATGGGGCTCAGACATTTCTTCAGCACTGGTCCCCACTTCTCCCCAGGCGATGTAGAGGGCTCCCCAAATGATCTGGCCTCCATTCATGGACAGGAGATGGGCTGAAGGAGAAGGCAGTGGCAGTTCCCCACAGCCATGCAGGTAATCTGTTCAGGAAGAAGAGCCTGAGGAAAGACCTTTCCCCTACCTAAGAGTAGGATGGGTGTGTATATAGCATAGCTGGTGGTAGGAAGCCAGGAGAGAGCTAGAGAAGCCAAGATGCAAGGTACAGGACCAGCACATCCCACATCTACAGTGGAATTTCTGAGATCTGAGCAAATATCAGAGGGTGTATGGAGGTTAAGGGAGTGAACACCTTGCATCTTGTACACGTGGTGTTGATGGGACCTGCCCTGCTTCCAGCCCCACTGGAAATTCTTTTGGTTCCCTGTACCCACCCTCTGGGCTGTCATTTTCCAAGTACATACCATGTTTTTTCTGCAAAAACAACAAGGAGTCTGGTGGCACCGTAAAGACTAACAGATTTATTTGGGCATAAGCTTTCGTGGGTAAAAACCTCACTTCTTCAGATGCGTGGTTTTTCTGGAAGCTTCTTACCATTTGGGTTTCTCCATCCATCTCTTTCTTTGGGAGTGATTTTCACTCCACAGTTCTCTCTCCCAAAGCCTTTCTGCATTCGATAATAAATGAGAGCAAAAGATACAGCATTCAGCATCACTTCCTGCCTTCACTGAAATTCAGCTTTCCCCAAAAGCATTCCAAATTTTGGACAACCCTTGGGGGTTGGACTAGATGACCTCCTGAGGTCTCTTCCAATCCTATTCTTCTATGATTCTATGACAACTGTGTACATGTTGGGGAAGGGCATGTGAGTAATTGACACTTCCTTGTCCACTGAGACAATAGGGGGACCTACCTCTACTAGTAGATAAAGGAGTCCTTCTTAAACACAACACCTAACACAATGGGCGCCTAGTTCATGATTAGGGCTCTAAGTGACACTGCACCTCAAGCACCACATGTGAAATACCTGGCCTTTTAGAGCTGAAGGATCAAAGTTCTAGTCCCAACTCCCCATATCACTGCGTGTTACTATGGAAATACAGTGGCTTTACCATCTTCAACATGTCCTTAACTCGATATAATCTCTGGTGACCTTGTGTGTTTTGCTGTCTCCCTACAATATGCTCTGTACTAAAGGTTAGTATTTGCCAGCAGTTACCATAAGGCAGTCCTGAAATAACACAGGTTTTACTCATTTGTAGAGCAGGACACTATACTAGTGTGTGATTGCTCTTGAGAAACACTGACTTCTCTATACCTGGTACTCAGCGTAATTCCATTCTGTTCTTTCTGGCTTTTAGTTCCCCCACTCCCTTTTAAACAAATGCTCATTTTTTTTTGTTTTACACGCAGGAGGCTTGTTGGTCTAGGAGTATGATTCTTGCTTCAGGTGTGAGAGGTCCCGGGTTCAAATCCCAGATAAGCCCTCACTGAGGGTGTGTTTCCTGTCCTACCTTCGTGTTTCCAGGCTCTTTCTTGGCTGCTTTTTGTGGGAGGGATAGCTCAGTGGTTTAAGCATTGGCCTCCTAAACCCAGGGTTGTGAGTTCAATCCTTGAGGGGGCCATTTAGGGATCTGGGGCAAAGGATTGGTCCTGCTTTGAGCAGGGGGTTGGACTAGATGAGGTCCCTTCCAACCCTGGTATTCTATGATTCTAATTATCAGTGGGCAACAAAGTGAGAACATTTAGGGCCATACAATATACAGTGAGATTTCCCACAGTGAACCAAATCATCCCCTTAGCCACTGAGACCGGATTACATATTTATTATAATGATTTCACATTTGTATTATTAATGGGCAACTGAGAATAGGGGACATTGTCCTGGGTAATATACAGACATATAGTCAGAGATGTTTAGTGCCCAAAGAGCATACAATCTAAACAGAGAAGACAGACCCAGCGTGGGTGGGATGGGATATAGCATATAAGCAGAACAAACAACGTGATGGTCTGCTGCAAACATCATGGTAGTTCTATGGTTTGTCCCCTCTCTGTGCATCTATTATATTCTATTCTGCATACGTTGTTAAGCCCCACTCATTAACGTAGTATTTGAGCACCATCCAATAGTGCATTAAGCGATGCAACTACCATCTGTGATGTGTTTTTGTTCTGTCATCCTTTCCCCATGGGGAACTCAGAAGTGATTTGATTTTCCCATCTGTATAATGGGGACTGTAATAGGGTCAGCTACCTCCCAGGGACCCCCTGGTGTCCAGGGGTGGCTCTGCAGCCCCCTGTCTTAATTTCCCTTTCTGCTGAAGGCCCCTTAACAAATCCACACAGGCCAAATATTCAAATCATTCCCCTTCTAGGGTCGAATTTATCAAAACATGCACAGTCTTTCAACACAGAACTGAAAGAAGAGCGTCTTTGCCCCAATTCAAAGTTGGGCACAGCCCCTCTTCCTGAAAGGTCTATCTTCCCTTCAGAGTTCAAACGCTCTCCACTCTCCTTGCAAGGCCCCCAGCCTTCCTTTCCCAGAGCGAGGTTCCATTCCTTTTCTCCACGCCAGAGCCAGTCTTGCTCCTTGCAGTACTCACCTGAAGCTGCTTCCTCAACCCAGCTTCAGCTTCTGTCCTGCCTGGCCAGGGCCGTAGCAACAAAGAACGTGGCCCCCTCCGAACGGTGGCCCCCTCCGAACATATGTCCGGGCTGGGCCCCTTACAATGCAGAAACTGGAATGTGGTATTTATTTTGCGACTTTTAGGGGCCCCCTTCCTTGCGGGGCCCCGTCCTGCCTGGCACTCCTAGCTCCCCCTAGCTGAAGGTAGGCTCCCTGTCAAGCTCCCTCCCCAGGGACTATTCCTAGAGTCTGTCCCTTCCTCCTTTATCTTCCCAGGCCTGGCCTGAGTTAATCACAGGACCCATTCATTGTTACCCACTGAGGAGGTGAGCTGATCTTGTCACAGGTGGGGCTGAGTCCCATTTCCTCTTAAAATGGCCAGCCACCCTGGAATAAGGATAATGATACCGGCCCGCTTCACCTTGTATGGTTTCTTGCAACACGTGTGAACTCCTTGTCTGTTCCACTATGTATTCACTATGGTATTCTGAGTACCTTTCCCAGACCAGAAGAAGATCTCTGTGTTATTGGGAAAACTTGTCAATTTCACCAACAGAAGTTGATCCACACTCATGAAGTATCTCAGCACGTTCCAACAGTGTGTTAAGCAACACGACTATCATCTGTAATGTGTTGTTTGTTCTATTATACTGTCCCCATGGGGAACTCATATGATTTTCCCATTGTGTTGGGAACTTATTTTGGGATACCTCAGATGTCCCTGGCTCTCATTTAGTCAATCAAAATGTTTGGGGATTTTTATAACTATAAAATATTTCTCAAGAGCAGAGCTAGTTGGGAAGTTACCATTGAAAGGAATTTTCAACAAAAAAATGTGGTTTCTGCAGAATTGAAATTTTCCATGAGAAAATTTTAATTTCTCCACAATTTTCTTTTGTTCTGTAAGGAAAATCAATACAACCTGAACTGAAATATTTTGGTTTGTTGAACTGACCAGAAACATTTCATTTCTCTATGGCACTGAGTTGCCTCGGGGTGTCCTAGATGAGATGGAAAGCTACATGTGATCATTAATAATCCCGTGGCAATTTTAGCTAGAATCAGGATATTAGCCCCAGCGACTCATCCAAATTCTAATTTAACTATCTGCATCCGACCTACTTAAATCTTCACCATGCACCATTTCACTTACCACCACACCTTCTGTCCTAAACACTGTTCGGTTTTGCTATGGTGTCTTTAACCATTTGTAACATTTCACTGCAGATACTCTGGCTGCACTTAAGCAACGGGCAGTATTAGGACATGCATAGATCCGAATCAACATATACCATTGACTCTGTGCCAGAGCTCTGCCATAGGGCTCTGGGAACTCTGTCTCCCTTATAGGCTGAACAGTGCTCCACATCATGTAAAATATACCAACTTCATTGCGTTTACTGCTCTGTAATTGTCTCCCATCAGCACCATTTTCAACACAAAGGAATTGGTTGTACCTGTGTGATCCTAGGATTGCGGTCATGTCCATCATTGGCTTCTTTAAATGTCTCTGGCAAAGGTCTTGGAAACCCTGTCACTCTTCCTGTGATAAGAAACATCTCATCCTGTGTAAAATTTACTCATTTAGACTTTCAGAGGGATATCTAAATTTAGGCTCCTAAGTCCACCAGGAGTGGAGGCCTGATGGAAATTGCTAATTGTGCCTCACTTGTGAAAATCAGGTTACCTATTTAGGTGCCCAAGGACTTTAAAGTCTGTCTTTAGGCACCTATTTTTAAAAATCCTGGCCCTCATTTCCAGTGTAAGAAAGTGAGTGTAGTCAGTTACCAGTAACATCTGGAAAGCACTTTCAGATGAATTTGAGTGACTGCTTTCATGTGAAGATAAGGGGTAAAAATTTTCATCAGCACTTGAGTGATATTTGAAAATAGGACTTTTGCTTCTAAGTCATTTAAGTGACTTTGAATATTTACCCAAGCTCTTTATAATCACTTTATGTACCGCTTCCAGTTATAATGGGTAGTACATTTATTATGTTGTAGGTCTGCCATTTGCATTAGTTCCTACTAAAGCTCATTCATAGCATGTTTCTCTTTTCTTCGGTCTCATTTTATCTCCTGTTCCAGTGGTAGATTTTTGTGCTTATTAAACATTTTTGTTAGGATCTCAGACTCACCTGGAACAACTCAAATTCCAGAGTTTAAAAATAAACCCTCAAAAATAGCATAGCATGTTTCATATGGTGCGTCCAGCCTGCGTTCCACAGGAAGATCCAGTTGCATCTTCCCACAAATTTCATCTCATGGAGTCTCCTTTCATATTCTTTCACAGGAAGGGCAGGGGCTGCCTAAGGGTCTGACTACATTGCCGCTGGGAAAGTGCTTCCCAGCATGAGTAGACAGACACTCATGAGTTCTGTTTGAGCTAGCAAGCTAAAATTAGCAGTGTAGCTGGGGTAGCACCGGTGGCAGATTGGGCCAGCCACCTGAATACCAACACACTCGAATACCCTGGGTACATACTCAGGAGGCTAGTCCAAGCTGCTGCCCATCCTACTCCAAGCTGCACTGCCATATATAGCTCACTAGCTCAAGCAGAGCTATCAGGTGACCATCTGCTCATGCTGGAAAGCACATACCCAATTGCAGTGTAGAAGTACCCTTAGTGGGAGAGACTAAGGTGCCACACTCTAAATCAGCAGAACCCCTGGAGGCCATGTGGATCTCTGAGCATCTGTAAGAGACAAGAGGCTTCCATGTAAAGACTAATGCTTGAACCTACCAGTTGCTTCCTACTCCAGCTCCATACCCTTCCAAATCACAGAGAGAAAATGGAGGAACTGGGAATGGGGGAAACCATGCCTTCTGTTCCCATCACATGGGGCTTAGATGCCAGGCTCCTCTTCACTCACTCAGCAGTAGTGGATGGGTGCATCGAAGCAAAAGATCAGAATTTCTAGAGAGAATTTAAGTGGGAGAATTCTACCAAAGCAAATACTTCCTGCTAACGAGGAAACTGAGCAGTGGTACTACAGTATAATAATGAAAAGAGCATGGCTTCCAGGGGTAATCATATAGCTCAAAAGAGTCGGTGCAGTGAAATATTTTCAAAGCCTGGTCAATTGGCCCCAAATGATATTAGCTGGAGACAATCTGGGCTCAAAAAATATTTTGTTCCCATAGGGCATTATATGATATATTAACTTCATTTATTGGGATTTTGACTATCCCACGGAATGCCTAGTATACCCACAGCTGGAGGCAGAATACCAGATTGGATGGACAATTGCCCTCTTCTGGTATGAAAATTCCAACATCCCTCTGTGAATCCTTGTGGATCTATCCCTGAGGATAGAGCCATCAGTAGCTATTAGCCAAGATGGTCGTGCTCTGGGTGTCACTAAGCCTCTGACTGCTAGAAGCTGGGACTGGATGACAGGGGATGGATTACTCAGTAAATTTCTCTGTTCTGTTAATTCCCTCTGACGCCTCTAGCACTGGCCACTGTCAGAAGACAGGATACTGGACTAGAGGGAGCACTGGTCTGACTCAGTATGACCGCTCTTAACCAGTCTCCAGCATTGCCATTCTTTTGGGTAGCTTTTTATTTTAATTGGGACCCTTGGTTGTCAGTGACTGAAAATGGTTTTCTGTTTAAAAGCCAAAGGAAACTTTAAATGACCTTAGAGGGCTAAGTTGTGTACTTGTAAGTCCTGTTCTATGATTTCTAGGATTGCCGTTGACAGATAGAGCCTGACTGACTGAAAATCAATGTGATCGGATGTTTGTATGGATTATAGCGGCCTTGGCTAATTACAAAAGATTGTCTTTCTAGATCCAAGAGTTTTCAAAGCAAACACCAGGCAGATGTATGTGGGATTAATCTGCAGACTTGACAGTTTTCCCTAATTATCTGTTGTAAGGGAAGAAACTGGATCAGCTCTGAGGTACTAGCACAAATAAGTTCTCTGTTGCCATCCCATATGTGCACTCTTTTTGCTCTCCGTTCAGCTGCCTTGCAAGTGGCTGTTGCAGTGGTTAAAAACAAATCTTTATAAGCACCTCCTTGGCTGACTTACTCAGGGGAGACCTTCCAAAGGCAGAACCCGCACCACACAGGTCATCTCTTTACTTGGGGGATTTATGGTTGGAATCAAACCGGTTTTGTTTTTTCCTATAGCTGCATTTAGTCTGGTCCCTGTCCATTTCATAGCAATCAACAAAAGGATGATATTTTTGAAATGTACAATTATAGATGCTAGAGATGGAAAAGACCAATCAGATCATCCATTCTAGAGAGGCATTGTTGTCTCCTAGGACTGGAAGACAGGGACTTTTGAGTTCTTCTGGCTCTGCCACAGACTACTTCTGTTACCATGGCCATGTCACCCGCTCCTTTTGGGCCTCTGTTTCTCCATCTTTTGAAGGTGGAAAATACTACCTACCTACCTACCTCACAGAGACATTTGGCCTGATCCAAACCACACTGTAGCCAGTGCGAAGAATCCCAATGGGCTTTGGATCAGGTGGATTTGTAAGGCTTAATTAATTAATGCTTCTCAAGTTCTTTGAAATCCTCAGACAGAAGGGTCTGTTGAGGTGCAAAGTAGTATAACTTTCTTAGAAGCCCATCCCTCAGTTCCAGTATAGGATAGCTCCCTCCAACATATTATCCAATGCCTTGGCCAGTCCACTTTTATCTGACTCAGATCATGGCGATCCCATGGGATATTATTCCACACTCAAAAAGGTCTCACTTTCAGGATGTGGGTTTCTTTTTGGAAGCTACATTTTCCTTTACTTATTTTCACCCCATCATAGTTATACCCCCTTGGACAATGCTAAAAAATTTCCTTTCCCCTCTTTGGAGTTTACACTTTTTCGGCATTTGGAGACAGTATCTTGCTCCCCTTCCTCCTGCTTAAGCTGTGTTGAGCCCAGCTATCTTTGGGCCAGACTCTGTGTTTTGTTCTTTTAATCTCACCACAGGAGGATGTCATTTCCTACACAGGGCTGGTCTACACTGGGGGTGGGGGGGATTGATCCAAGATACGCAACTTCAGCTACGCGAATAGTGTAGCTGAAGTCGAAGTATCTTGGATTGAATTACCTGGGGTCAACACGGTGCGGGATCGACGGCCGCGGCTCCCCCGTCGACTGCGCTACCGCCGCTCGCTCTGGTGGAGTTCCGGAGTCGACGGTGAGCGCGTTCGGGGATCGATATATCGCGTCTTAACGAGATGCGATATATCGATCCCGGATAAATAGATTGCTACCCGCCGATACGGCGGGTAGTGAAGACGTACCCACAGTAACAAAGAGAAAACAGTGGGGAAACATGACAAGCACTTTTCAGCTAGAAGGGAGGGAGCCAGCAACTGACCACTGCAAAATGGCCACTTTAAAGCTGCAGCAGGGCTCTGCTTCTTTTAAAGAGCCAGTTACAGAAAGGCATGCTGGGAAGAAATATTCCTGTAAATGGCAATCCTGCACTGGGGTGTGTTAACAGGAAACTGAAAGGATCGAGGGAAGGGGCTGCTCAGGTGTGGTCAGTGGCAGATTACTGCATAGGCTAACGTGGCCCGTGCCCAGGGACCCCGGCCAATTTTGTATATAAATATTTTATACAAAGTGGAACAGCTACAACAAAAGAGATTGAGAGCTACCTGTTTTTGCATATTCTGTAGCCCAGGTGTTTAGCATGTGGTAGATCAGGGATCAAATTCCTACTCTCAATCTAGCAGACAGAGGATTCAAATGTGGGTTTCCCAAATGAGTGCCTTATAAACTATCCTGAAATATATCCACCGACACTCAGGGGCGGCTCCAGGCACCAGCGCAGCAAGCGCATGCCTGGGGCGGCAAGCCACGGGGGGCGGCCTGCCGGTCACTGTGAGGGCGGCAGTCAGGCTGCCTTCAGCGGCATGCCTGCGGGAGATCTGCCGGTGCCACGGTTTCGGCAGCAATTCAGCGGCAGGGACGCCGAAGGCACGGCACCGGCGGACCTCCCGCAAGCATGCCGCCGAATCTGCGTGACCAGCGGACCGCCCACAGGCGCGCCACCGAAAGCCGCCTGACTGCCGTGCTTGGGGCGGCAAAAAGCATAGAGCCGCCCCTGCCGACACTGACCGTTACCTCATCACCAAATCATTTTTTATTTATTTTAAACAACCCTCAGGCCCAGTTCCTCACCTGGTGTCAATTGGTGAAGGTCCTTTGACTTCAGTGGAATTCACAGCAGCTGAGAATCTAGCCCCTCATGCTTTGCCCCCGATTTATCATTTTTACAACACTTCACTGTGCGAGAGTTGATGGCAATTTATGTCATTACACAAATTATACAAATTGCCATTAACCGATGTAATGTACTATAAAGAATTGGAAGCAGGGAGAAAAAAAAGTATTTGAATTTTTCTTCTGCATGTTTGCATTGCTTTATAGCTTAATTTATCAAGTCAGTTAATTGAAATGTATATCATTAGAAGGAAGTGCACTGAGGTACCTTCTTCCCTCTTCTTTTTGTCTACTAAATGATCATTTCTCTCACCCCCACCAGGGCCATAATTGCCAAACCTTTCCTCTGTCTTAGGAGATAAAGTGAAAATGACAACCATCATTTCTATCTCTCTCCCCAGAGACTGGGCACAACACCTCTGTGTCACATTTACCTCCACTCATCTTGGCTTTAGGCTTCTGAGTTTAATCCCAAACACAAGTCCCATTAAGACCAAGAACATAACACATTTTTGGAAGAAGAAATGGACTTTTTTTTAGGTGCTTAATCTCACTATTTTTTTTACAGGCCTTTCCCTCCGCAGACACAAATCTGGCACACTGTGGTTCACTCTGAGGCCTTCTCTCCATTTACAAAAGGTCCAATTATTCAGTGATTTCTATTAATAATAATTTATTATGAAGTATTATGATTGTAGCCTCCAGAAGTACCAGGTTATGACTGGTGCTCCTTTGTGCTAAGTGCTGGACAAATACAGAACAAAAAGATGGCCTCTGCCCCAAACAGCTTTATAGAAAACAAGAGGCAACAGCTGGACAAAGACAGATGGGGGAGCAGATGAAAACAATGAGGCGCTATTGGTCAGCATGGTAAGCAGTGGTCTCAGAACACCAGCTTCCTAGCCATTGTTATGTTTTTTGTAAGCACCATGGCCAAGGAGAGTTCTAAAAATTCTGAACATGTTTTCTTTGTATTAACATTTTTGCAAACATAGATCTATCAAAGTTATGTGCTCAGGAATCTGCCAGTGCAGGGCATGGGACATGAGAAAGAAAAATACTGAAAAAAAGAAAAAGGTACAGTTGGGCCTGAGCCTGAAAATTCTGATATGTGTTCAGAGGTGAGTCTGGATTCCCTCAAAACTCAGAGTCAGGGTTCCAGGTTGGCCCGTTACTTACCGAGAGTTGGGAAGTTCACATCTACAGCTGGGCTGGAACCTCTCCAGAGTTTGAGAATATTGAAGTCTGGATCCCAAGTTCTGGTTCAAGCATCTCTCTCCAATAGACACAAGCTGCTATGACAAAATGGTATATGTCATGTACAAAGGGACTCAAATGGAGTCATAACAGTGACAAACTATTTTTTTTTAAAGTTGTGTTTCCTGCTTTACAAGCACAGGGCCAATTCTGCATTCCTAGTACACTCCAAAGTCCCATTGACGTCTCTGCTAGATTGGCTTTATGCAAATGATGCAGAGTTGGGTTTGTAAATGTAAAAGGAACATCTTGACATGTCTAATTGTAGTGTATTTATCTATGTATGCCTTTATTTTCTATGTAATGCCCTTTTAAATGCCTATGAACGGTGCTGTCGTCAAAGACCATCTTTATTGTGTCCATTCCAGTGCAGAGTTTTCAGAAGAGATGAACAAACAATATTTCTGCCATGATGCCTACAAAATCTCAGTAATGCTTAAGCAGCTGGTGTTCTGTCACCATTGTTTATCAGGGTGGCCAGTACTGTCTCATTGTTTCTTTTTGGTCCCTTGTCTGACTGTCTCTATAGACTGCTTGTCACTTCTCTTATACTTAGGTCATAGGTTCTCTGGGCTAGGGACTGTGTTTTTTTATTTTTTTGTACAGTTCCTTGCACAAGGGGGCTCTGTCCTCTAGGTGCTATTGTAATATAATAATACTAATACTAACAATAACAACAATAATAATAAAGAATATATTCCCTGATGAAGACTTAACTTTTATTCATGCTCTGTTGCTCTCTGTGTCTAAAATTAAAGTTATTCTGGATGAAAATGTCTGTTTGTTCCCTGTTGGTGGAAAATACCTAGCAGTTATTCACTAACAAATGCTAACTCAGATAATAATAGAAGAAATGTGAAAGATAGTGAGTAGCCTCACTGAAATCAGCAGGCGTACCTATGTGTGGAAGGCTGCAGGCCTCAGCCATTATTCTTAGGGAAAGAGGTGGCCACACAGTTAAATTACACCTCACACTTCAGGTCAATATTAAAAGCTACAAAAACTGTCTCTATACATTACAATAATCTCACAGATTTCCGTAATACTTCATGCACTGAGAAAGAAAATCAAAGAGAATGAAGGTGTCCTTTGTACTCAACTACCATTGTACACAAGCCAGGAGCAAGCTTTGAGAATCTTTTAAGGGAGCAAGTGTTTCCGAACTGTCAAACAGGAATTCATGGGCTACATCTACTGACTAGAGAGGAAGGATTATCCAATGGTTAGTGTGCTAGCCTGAGGCCTAAGACATGGGAGTTCAAAGCCTTGCTCTACCAGAGTATGTTCACACTGCAATTAGACACCCAGGGTTGGCCCATGCCAGCTGACTCAGGCTTGTGGAGATTAGGCTAAGGGGCTCT
Organism: Emys orbicularis; assembly: GCF_028017835.1. Classification (NCBI taxonomy): domain Eukaryota; kingdom Metazoa; phylum Chordata; order Testudines; family Emydidae; genus Emys; species Emys orbicularis. The sequence continues at coordinate 9,255,425 of NC_088688.1, forward strand.
TTAATTGCAGTGCAGATGTTTGGGTTTGGGCTGCAGCCAGAGGTCTGGGACCCTCCCATCTCCGCCCAAGCTCAAACATCTACACCACAATTAAACAGTTCCTTAGCCTGTGACCCGCAAGCCTAAGTCATCAGGCACAGTCCAGCCGTGGGTGTCTAACTGTAGTGTCGACATACCCCCCAGAGCATTCCTGTATATGACCCTGGTCATCATGCCTAAATTCCTCAACTGTAAACTGGGGATAAGAATACTTTGCAACCTCACAACACTGTTATGAGGATAATCACATTAAAGATGGTAAAGCCCTTCCAATATCATAATTAGGGGGCCATACAAATACCTAAAATAGATGTAAATTGACATAGTTCTATTGAAATCAATATAATACGAGTAGAATGCCTAGCTATAAAATTTATGAGGAATTAAAGGAGATTTGGAAGAGGGGGGAGTTTATCTAATTAACATTTCCATCGCAGCATCAGTAAACTTGAAATATTACCCCCCATTATTTTTATTTTACTGTATTGTGATTGGTGCTCATCTGAATAAAGGGGGAAAAGGAAATATAACTTAAAAGTTATTTACATAGTGCAAATGGGAGCACAAATAAAAGCGAACAATGTCTGTTAATGAGCAAGGGAGCAAAAATCAGGATCAATCTACAACTGCAAGCACAACATTGTTTCCCTGAATGACTGGAAAATCTGATGATCTGTTGTGTATGCAGTTATAAACATTCTTTATTTCTAGTTGCACTATGTTCTTACCTTTGTTTTTGATGCAGTTTGTTACGCTTAAGTGTGCATATTGGATGTATCCATTGCATATTTAGTTCATATAGACTACAGATGAGAAAAATCCAGGGAGACATGATCACATTCTGTAAACACTTTCAAGAGAGCAATGTAATCAAGCAAAGGAATTATTGCCAATTCCAGATGACGGGAGGACAGAGAACAATGGTCTGCAGCTAAGAAAGGACAGCTTTAAGGCAGATACATTCTCAACAGAGACAGAACTAGCAGAATACACTAGCAAAATATCAAGCTAAACTAACTAGAAGCAGAACCAGGCAAAATGTTTCACGTTCTGACATTTTGAATTTTGCAATTTGAAAAAAAAAAGATGGGGAAATCGATAGAATGTTCATGAAATATTTCCCCTTTTTTTCAACCTGTTTGAACCACAATTTATTGAGCTCAACAGTGTTGATTTACATAGTAGGGGACAATAATTCCTTCCACTGCAAGGATCACTGAGTGAAATCCTGTAGCCTGTGTTCTTCGGGAGATTAAATTAGATTGTCATAGTGGTTCGTTGACTTCAATGGAGAAATGGCAATCTATCCCATCTGAGGATGTAGGCCCAAAACCTCTAGACAGCTTACATAAACAGTGGAGTTCATAACATTATCAAGCCTCATAATTAGCCCATTAGTAAAGCTCCTTCCCTAACAATGGTTTATGAGGTAAAATCCATCTTGTCTTGTTTTCCACTCACAAATGGCCCAGGACCGAACAGTGGGGATCAGCTTGCAAAGTGACTAATGAAAGTAAAAGAAACTGAACATAGTGGAGCCTTCGGATTAGCAAGAGGCAAAGAGGAATGAAAACTTGAACAAGGCAGGTGATCCTGTGGGGATAGCACAACACTGATTCTGTATTTAGAGACCTCCTTGAGGGACTAATAAGCCCCAGGAATTCAGTCACTCCGGTGGGCTAGCTGAGCTTTTCTGCCAGCTTACGGCATTTGGAACGGAACATATGGTTCCAGGTTCAACAGCTGCTCCTCTTTCTCCAAATTAGCACAGTTGTTTGGGAGGTACTCATAATAAATCGGATGAGAAAACAGAATTGAAGCAGAGGGCGGGGGGGAGAGGGGAAGGGAGGATGAAAATACTGACTCTAAAATGTGTGTGAATTTCTGTTATTGAAAGACGCTGCGCAGACAGCCCTGGGGGATGAAGTGTACCCCTCTTTACCCTCAACATGTCCATTGCATAGATTATGGCAATGAAAGCTTCCTTTAACTGCCCAACCAGAGCGGCTCTGTCCTGCACTAGCGTGACCCCTCTCAGCATAAAATGATGGTTCAGTCCTTGGATTCTTTCCTATGATTGTCAAAGATTGTGTCTCTTAGCATCAATTTTAGAGGTAGTTTTAGTGATGTGGGCACTGGGACCCAGCCTGAGGCAAGTAAGATCATTTTACGTAGGCCAATGAAAATCAGATGATTTCACTGTCTTACTTACTGCGGTATTGGGTAGGGCTGGACTTGACTAGAGGTGACAGGCCCACTGTCCCACTACCAATTCCCTTAGTCATTCCAAGTGAAGTTTTGAAAGAAACTTACACACAGGTATGTTTACAGTGGCCAGATGTGTGCTGGCCACATTGCAGTACAAGTAGAAAGCAGTGCCTTAGTCCTAAAAAAAGAAGCACCGAAACTCACTTCTCCATTCGAGCCCTGCTGACACTCGTCCAGGTTGGCTTGGTCAAGGGCAGCAAAAGACGAGGGGGTAGGGGATCACTATACTCCTGCCAGGACCCTTTGACCTGTGCAGCAGTAAAGGACTCCCTGCCCCCTGCCTTGGGGAGAAGAAGGGGTGCCAGCAGAACTGACCATAGTGGAGGCACAGAAAAGGGGTTCAGTGAAGGGGCGATGGCCCCAGGCACCACTTGCCTGGTTCTGAGTAGAGACACAACAACTGCCACCTCCCATCCTGGCCCTGCCCAAGACAGCAGTGTGGTGTGGCCCCGTGGCCAGGGACCCACTTCCTGCACAGGTGTGCCCACATCCCCACCCAATGAGGAGCCTCTGCTGGCATTCCAGTGCTGGGGACTGGGACAGGAAAGACTGGGGACTACCTTCCCTGGGGAAGGAAGCTCTGGGACATATCAGCCCAGGTCCCCAGTGCCAGGTCAGGGCGCGGCTTGGAAAGTGCATTGAGAGGCACCGTGCAGCCCCACCTTCATTCCATGTGGAAAGCCCCAGCATCTGGGCTGCAGCCCCCCTCCCTGCTGGGGGGCTCAGGGAAGTGCTGGGGCCTCTCCTCCCAGTCCACAGCACCAGAACACCAGCAGGGGCTCCCCTATTGGGCAAGGCTTCAGGCACCCTGGATCATTACCTCCTGTGTAGGTGGTGAGTCCCTGGTTGCGGGGCCACCCGGTGCTGCTATCTTGGGCATGGTTGAGGGGAAAGGTGGCAGCTGCTGTGTTTCTGCTCAGAGCTGACTAAGCAGGAGCCTGGGCCCCCCGCACCCATTCCCCCCCTTCATTGAGCCCATGTCACAAGTACCGAAACACTATTCCGACTCTCATAAAAAAGGTGCTGGAACGCCATTCCCTAGTGTTCTAGCACCACTTGAGAACTAGTAGAAAGACAGTATCCCAGCGCTGAAGAGTTTACAACACAGTTTTAGAAATGATGGGACAGATCCACAGCTGGTGCTCCCAGGACTTCAGTGGTTCTGGGCCAGTTTACACCAAGGGAGGATCTGAGAGGATGTGGCATGTCAGAGGAGAAACAAACAATAGGGAGTGGATGGAGCGAGAATTACAGCAATAAGATCACACAGTTATTCAGTGTAGGCATCTGCAAATCTTCTTGGTTTAGCTACAAGGATTTTTTTTTAAAGCGAATTATTGTAGCGACACATAGAGCTACCCCATCATGCCAGGCACTGTACAACCACAGAGCAAGAGACAGTCTTTTCTTACCCCCCAAGGTGTTTACAATCTAAATAAGCAAATCAGACATAAAAAATGAAAAGAGAAGGGACTTGCCCAAGAATAGAACACAGGCTTCCTAATTCTTCAGCCCGGTTCTCATCCACTAGAGCACAAGAGTCTCACCTCAGACTGTGTGCCATAAAATGTTGGGTCTTAAAAAGGAAAATGAAGGATGAGGCCTGTGGCTGGCACACCAAAATTGAGTAGGCGTCTGCTAGACAGACAAACCCTGGCTGGCATCATTGCAAGAATAGAGGGGGCAACATAAGCAAGCTAGGTTGGCTATGCACTCAAGGCAGAGTGAAGCAGGGATCAAGTTATGCTAGAACACCCCTGTACATTGTTCCATCACTTTTTAATGGCGTTCCAGTACTACCACTTGCAAGAGAAGTGTATTCCAATTAGGATTGGACTGTACTGGTGTGATGTCGGGCTTTCAAGGTGAGATAATGTTCAAATCAGTTGTGATAGCCCAAAGCCAACACTCCACATTTATTTAGACCTTTGGGGGGAGCTCAGCTCTAGATCTAATCTTTACAGCTCTGGCCAATCTCTAGAAACTTAGCCACGTCCACCCAGAAGTATTCACCATGGAACTGGTAGTTGATGAGAGCTCAAGAATGAGGCGTTCCTGACTGTTCATTCTGCCTTTACTTATCAGATACAGAAATGGGTAAAGGAGAGACATCTTTATCTCAAAGAACAGGCTTAGAAAAGCAGGGAAAGACTCAAGAGTTTTTATAAAGTTCTGCCTCAGCTCAACTAACCTGGCTGATTTGTATTTATTTAGGTCCAGATACCAGGTAGAGCAGTTTGCAAACAAAGGAGAGATTCTCCCAAAGAAGTGCATCTCAATTAATCTATGTACTATGGATCAAAAGCAGGATACTTAAGATAGAGAAGTGGCAGAAATCAAATGGGTTTTTCTGTTTTCTTTGTTAGTTGGGCTTTGAAGCTCCTTTGTAAATTTACTTGGTGTTGCTTCTTAAGGTGATCACGCATGTGAAAGACTGAACATTCAAGCTTGTACTAAATACCCTGGGGCCTAACAAAAGGGAGTCAGTGCTAATTTGTAGACTGGCTCTTTCATACACAAAAGCACAGTTTGAGATATACACAGTTGTACAGCACTTGTTAAGTATCAAATAGGAACAAGGGTTTGTTTTTTTACTCTTTGGAAGCTTATTTGGACTTTGAAAACATAATGGTTTAAAACACCAGCCTAATCTGTCTCTTGTACCTGTTCGTATATAAACCAATATAAATCTTTTCTTTAGTGCCAGATGAATGTCAGAGATGTCTGGTACTTCTGGCTTTTGGCCTGGTTGGCAGTACTCTGAGAAGAGTCTTTTTAGCTGCACTTCCACTGATATAAAAATAACCACAAAAACAAAAAAAAACCCAACAACCCCCCACTCCCCCCTATATTCTGGGATCTAGGTGGCTTTACCATGAATTCAGAAAACAATCAAATAAAAACTAAAATTAGCACCTGCTCCTCACCCCTGAGCCAGAAAATAACCATCCACTGGAAAAGAGAACTAGATAAATTAATGGAGGTTAAGTCCATGAATGGCTATTAGCCAGGATGGGTAAGGAATGGTGTCCCTAGCCTCTGTTTGTCAGAGGGTGGAGATGGATGGCAGGAGAGAGCTCACTTGATCATTACCTGTTAGGTTCACTCCCTCTGGGACACCTGGCATTAGTCACTGTCGGTAGACAGGATACTGGGCTGGATGGACCTTTGGTCTGACCCAGTACGGCCGTTCTTATGTTCTTAAAATCAAGACCAAACAATTCCCTCGCCCTACTCAATTATCAACCCTCACTGAACTGCTGCCATCCCCAAAATCCTGGGTAAATGAATATGCTTTGCAAGTAGCTGTGAAAAGCAACCACGCTGGGCTATTTCAGACCAAAGGTGAGTGAAAGATTGGGGATCTCCCTCTCAACAGCCTGCACCAATCACAATTGTGGTGGCATCATAAAGGGATAATTGGTCTTGTCAAAAACACATCCCGGAAACTTAGAAAATGTCAGTTCTGTTTATATCTGTGACATATTCTTCCTGTGTGACCTGAAGCAAATAATTTAAATGTCTGTGTCTCAATTACCATTGTGCAGATTAGGAATAACAGTGTTTCCTTTCTTCCACCTTTTGTCGGTCTTTGTGCATTCAGACTGTAAACTCTGTGGGGTGGGGCCCGTCTCTTACTATGCGTATGTCCAGCACCTAGCACAATGAGTCTCTGATATTGGTTGGAACTTCTCAATGGCAACATAATATAAATAATAACAAAAGTAGTCTCTCAAATAGGCAGTCAACAGGATGACTAACAGCAGAAAGCATTATTCTCAATAGTAAGAGGCTGAAGGAGCCAACACTAAGTGAGTATTAAAAGTTTGGCTTGGACAAGAGTTTTCCCTTCTGTTCTTCATCTGGGAGAGCACACATCTGATCTGCTGAATGCTTAGATGAAATGAAGCTCTGAGGTTAAACCTGTGGGCCATCCTTAGGCTGATAACATCATAGTAGGCAGATGCACTGCTAAAGATAAAGACAGGGGGAAAATATATGATCTTGTTTGCAATGGAATAAAATCCAGGCACATCAAGGTGAATTTAGGATGTAGTGAGTCCTCAGCTCTGGCTGTTCTCAGCTTGCTACACAACCTTACTATTACCTTAAGATATGTAATTATTAATACCTCCATGGCGCTGAATCAAAAATGCTGCATTTGACTGGCAAAGGATGGTAAGTGCTTTGAAAGTCATTATACTAAACACAAAAAGATTTTGCATAATCCTTCAAAATGTCAAGGTACACATCACATCAACAATTGTTAAATATTTCTTCTGTGGGGACAAGTTAATTTAAAGCACTTTTGATGTTGAATGCCACTCACTACAGTGTCTGAAAATTAACCCTCTGTATTTCCCTCCCCCCTAACCCAGCACTTTCCGTATAATGTTCCAAGGGTGGTTGGACATTTTCTAATTCATCGTATTAAATAAGAAATCAAGGACAGCTTTAGGATGTTTGAAGGATGAAAAGCTCCATCAAACTTCTAAACCAATCTGCAGGAAACAAGCAACTGGAGATATTTTCTATTCAAACCTATCCACAGACCTTACACATTAAAATTCCTCCTTTGTTGCGAGGATTGCCCTACAAGCAAGATGAATTCCATTGAAAAGCATTGAGTTACTGGGCAAAATGATATTCCCTTCCTGCCAGAGGGGTGGAGTTTTATTAGGCCAGCTTTGTAACTATACTCATGATCATCAAGGCAAATCTCAAAGGGACATACCCTCCTTGCAGACAATAGAATCATAAAAATGTAGAGTGTGAAGGGACCTCAAGAAGTCCTCTAGTCCGGCCCCCTGTGCTGAGGCAGGACCAAGAAAACCTTGAATATCCCTGACAGGTATTTGTCTAACCTCTTCTTAAAACTTAAAATGATAGGGATGCCATAATCTCCTTTGGAAGCCTATTCCAGTGTTTAACTATTCTTGTAGTTAGACAGCTTTCCCTAATATCTAACCGAAATCTCCTTTGCTGCAGTTTAAACCCATTACTTCTTGTCCCGCCTTCAGTGGACATGGAGAACAATTGATCACTGTCCCCTTTATTACAGCTCTTAACATAGTTGAAGACTGTTATCAAATCCCTCCTCGATCTTCTTTTCTCAAGACTAAACATGCCCAGGTTTTTTAAGCTTTCCTCAGATGTCAGGTTTTCTAAACCTTTTATCATTTGTATTGCTCTCCTCTGGACTCGCTCTATTTGTCCACCTCTTTCCTAAAGTGTGGTGTCCAGATATGGACACAGTGCTCCAGCTGAGGCCTCACCAGTGCCAAGAGGTGCAGGACAATACCTTCCTGTATCTTACATATAATACTCCTGTTAATACATCCCAGAATTATATTAGCCCTTTTTGCAACTGCATCACATTTTGGCTCATATTCACTTTGTGATCCACTATAATCCCTAGATCCTTTTCATCAGTACCACCACCTAGCCAGTAATTCCCCATTTTGTAGACATGCATTTGATTTTTTCCATCGTTATTGAATTTCATCTTGTTGATTTCAGACCAATTCTCCAATTTGTAAAGGTAGTTTTGAATTCTAATCCTGTGCTCCAAAGTGCTTGCAAACCCTCCCTGCTTGGTGCCATCTGCAAAGTTTATAAGCACATTCTCCACTCCATTATCCAAGTCCTTAATGAAAATATTGATTAGTATTGGACCCAGAACAGACTCTGTCGGACCCCACAGGACCACTGATAACTACTCTTTGAATATGACTTTCCCCACACTTCCCTAGTTTGCTTATAAGAATGCTGTGTGGGACTGTGTCAAAAGCCTTACTAAAATCAAGATATATCATGACTTACAACTTCCTCCCTATACATAAGGCCAGTAACCCTGTCAAAGAAGGAGCTTAGATTGGTTTGTGCGACGGGCAGCACTTACCGGTGGTACCACATAGTGGTTAGAATCCTGGGTCACAATTCTCCCCCATCTCTAGAGTCCCCTGCCAGTGGTTGCTCTGGCGCAGTGGTGGTCTCACTTTCTGGTAGATAGTAACTCAGCCTGCTAGCCACCCCTTCCAGGAGCAGGCAGGGGAATAGAGTCCAGAAAAGTATGTATATGTTCAATGTCCTCCACACAAGAGTTTTCAGCCCATGTCCAGGCTTCGTGGGCCATGCACCCTTGCCTTAGGGCTTATCATGTTTCATGGAGGAAGGGGTTTGTGTCCCTTTGCAGGAGGGTGGTAGGGGAGCCCAGACCCTCCTTCTCCACCAGGATCCTGTCCAGGGCCCTCCAAGTTACCAATCACCCCAGAGAGCTTCAAGGCTGCCTACCTGGGCTACTTCCTACCACTTATTCTCCCACTCCAGGGCATAGTCAAAAGCCATGCAAATAATCTACAAGAAGATGGAGTGAAGGGTTCCTTATTCCTAGGGAAAGGCTGCTCCTTCCTATAAGGCCTGGGGTAGCTGCAACTTGCGGACCTCTCTCCTGTAGCCAGGACTCCAGCTGCAGCTCCCAAGATAGGTTTCTCCTCCTCTCCTGTCTGCCCCTCTTCTGAGCTATCTGGCTCTCTTTTAAGCTTCTCCTCCAGCTGGAGAAGGCTCTGCAGGTGCGATAGGGCCCAGAACTGCTCCTTAGCCCCTTGTTGTCCGCACCCCACCATAGTTTGATAAGCTTTGTTCTTGACAAATCGATGTTGGCTATTCTTTGTAACTATTATCCTCTAGTTACTTACATGTTGATTATTCAATAATTTGTTCCAATATATTTCCAGGTATCAAAGTTAGGCTGACTGGTCTAGAACTCCCCAGGTTCTCTTTTTCCCCCCAAATTGCTTTCAGTCTTCAAGTATGCAAACAATTCCTCCCTCTTTGTCAGAATCAAGTCTACAATGGCTGTCTCCTGCTTAATTCCTCCACCACCTGAAACAAAAAGTTGCCCCAATATATTCCAAGAGTGTATTGGACATTTTGTGTTTTGCTATATTACTTTGCCAACAGATGTCTGGATAGTTAAAGTCTCCCATTACTTCTAGTTCTTGTGTTTTGGATATTTGTTATTTGTTCTGGAATTGGCTCATCTACCTCCTCTTCCTGATTTGGTAGGGTATAGAAGACCCCTACCAGGACATCCTACCTATTCTTTATTCCTTTTATCTTCACACAGAAATTTTCAGCTGGTTTGTCTCTCACCTCCTTCTGTACCTCTGACAAGGGTATATATTCTTGATGTATAATGCAACACCACATCCCTTTTTCCTGCCTCGCATTCCTGAACAAGCTATAACCCTTTATACCAATATTCTATCATGAAGACATAGACTCATAGACTTTAAGGCCAGTTGGGACCTTCATGATCATGATCATCTAGTCTGACCTCTTGCCCACTGCAGGCTGCAGAACCTCCCCCACCCACTCCTATGATAGACCCATAACTAGGGCCCTACCGAATTCACGGTCAATTTTGATCAATTTCACAGACATAGGATTTTAAAAATTGTTAAATTAATTCAACTATTTAAATTTAAAATTTCATGGTGTTGTAATCATAGGAGTCCTTACCCAAAAAGGAATTGTGCGTGGGAGAGGAGGTCACAAGGTTATTGTAAGGGGAGTTGCGGTACTTCTACCCTTACTTCTGCGCTGCTGTGGCGGTGGCCCTGCCTTGGGAGCTGGGCAGCTGGAGAGCAGCAGCTGCTTCCTGGGAACCCAGCTCTGAAGGCAGAGCTGCCGCCAGCAGCAGTACAGAAGTAAGGATGGCACGGTATGGTATTGCCACCCTTACTTCTGCGCTGTAGCAGGCAAGGCGCTCCCTTCAGAGATGGGCGCCCAGCTAACAGCCACCACTCTCTGGCCACCCAGCTCTAAAGGCAGCGCAGAAGTAAGGGTGGCAATATCATGACCCCACTACAATAACCTTGTGACCCCCCCCCCCCCCCCGCAACTCCCTTTTGGGTCAATACCTCCAATTTGAGAAACACTAGTCTCCCTCATGAAATCTGTATCATATAGGGTAAAAGCACACAAAAGACCAGATTTCACAGTGGTAGACCAGATTTCACGGTCCGTGATGCATTTTTACTGGCCGTGAATTTGGTAGGGCCCTACCCATAACCTTTGACTGAGTTACTGAAGTCCTCAAATCATGATTTAAAGACTTCAAATTACAGAGCATCCACCATTTACTCTAGTTCAAACCTGCAAGTTACCCATGTTTGCAGAGGAAGGCAAACAAAACAAAACAGGGTCTTTGCCAATCTGATCTGGTAGAAAATGCCTTCCCAACCCCAAATATGACAATCAGACCCTAAGCACGTGGGTAAGCCCACCAGCCAGATACTTAGGAGAGAATTTTCTATAGAAACTCAGAACCATCCATATTTAGTGTCCCATCTCCAGCCCATGGATATATTTGCTAATAGTAGACTTGGATGAGCTATATCTCACTGTAGGCAACTTCATCATACCATCCCCTCTATAAACTTATCCAGCTCAGTCTTGAAACAAGTTAGGTTTTTTGCCGCCACTGCTCCCATTGGAAGGCTGTTCCAGAATTTCACTCCCCTGATGTGTAGAAACTTCATCTAATTTCAATCCTAACCTAAGCTAGTCTCCTCCCCACAAAGCAAGTGGTTCTTACTCCTTGGTGCTGCTGTAGTCTTCTCTTGTTGGCTAGTAGCCTCCATCCTGGACATCTCCATGTGCATCCTTTTGATGAAGTCCTCATGCTCCCGATGCTAACACAGGTGAGCCATCTCCTTCTTCAGCTCTCTTATCTGCTTCACAAGGACTCCACCAACAGACACCTCTCACAACAGGTGGTTCCCTCTGCTGGCTTTTTTCAGCGGGGACATGCAGGCTGTGTAGGGTGACCAGACAGCAAATGTGAAAAGTCAGGACAGGAGGTGGGGGGTAATAGGAGCCTATATAAGAAAAAGACCCAAAAATCGGGACTGTCCCTATAAAATCAGGACATCTGGTCACCCTAAGGCTGCATTCCCAGCAAATCAAGACCAGGGCTGGGGTGGAAGCCCCTAGGCTCAGGATGCCGTCTGGCATGGGGCCTCATAAGTGCAGGCAAAAGAAAAGCTAGCACTGGTGTTGGCTATTTTTATCCCATTGAGGGTTCTTCCTTGTAGAGTACCTGCAAATGAAGGAGGTAAACAAAACAAAAAAACACCCTACCTCCCTGCCTTCCTCTTCTGGCCTATTCCCTTAGGCTCCCAGCTGCCATCGTCTCATCAGCCATGTGTTGGAGCACAGCCTGATCAATTTCTAGCTAAGAACTTATGGTGGTCTAGCTGGATGTCCAGTCTATGTCCATCATTGGCAATCTTATCGCCACCAGTGCTTTTGGCAACCATGTGATCACCAACTGTGTAGCAGCATTCCTTGATAAAGGCTTCAGAATTCATTGGCCTTCCATCCTCATAATATGTTCACACCAAGTAAGCTGACAAAACTGAACCAGTGCTGATGGAGATGGTTTCCGAGTTTGGCTTCAAATATCCTGATTGTTGACCTTGTCCTGCAACTTAATATAGAGCAGATGACAAAGATGGCAAGAATTGAAAGCGTCAGGCTACAGCTGTACTTCACCTTACTAAATCAGTGGGAGTAGGGAGAACAACAATGCAAGTTTAATATGTGCAATAGGCATACCTGTTTTTATTTTGAAGAGTTAGAGCCTGAGATTGTACGACAGCCACCATCTTGACTGAAAAGTCAAGAACTGAGCCAGTAACCTCCAGAGCTTAGCACGAGCTGCTAAAACTTGAGCTAAACAGCCAAGCTCTCAGACTGAGAGATGCAAAAGGTTCACATGCTCTGTGGTGTGGACACAGAGGGAAACACATAACACACCTGCACCATTAAAATAAATGGAAGTTTTGCCCTTGACTTTAGTGGGAGTGAGAATAGGTTCTTAGGGCCAGATTTTCAGAAGAACTCAGCTGAGCACTCTTGAGAATCTAACCCTTATTTAGGTACCTAAATGGGATCTGAGCTTTTTGCAAAACCTGATCCCAAATTAAACAATTGAAAATCTAGCCCTCAGTGAAGCTATCAGATTTTGAAAGAGACATGACATTAATCCTTGCCACGAATACCTCTACCTCCCCTCCAAGCTCCTCTCAGGACCGCTCTGTTCAATGTCCCCTCTCCCTACATTTATCTGCATATTAAGCTAATCCCCTCACAAGAAAACCACAAAACAAGACAACAGCACATTTGTGGCACTAATATAATGTTTGCAAACCATCATTCTGTCTATGGGCTGGTCCACACTAACCCCCCACTTCGAACTAAGATACGCAACTTCAGCTACGTGAATAACGTAGCTGAAGTTAAAGTACCTTAGTTCGAACTTACCACGGGTCCAGACGCGGCAGGCAGGCTCCCCCGTCGACTGCGCGTACTCCTCTCGCGGAGCAGGAGTACCGGCGTCGACGGCGAGCACTTCCGGGATCGATCCCAGAAGATCGATTGCTTACCGCCGGACCCGGAGGTAAGTATAGACGTACCCTATGTTATAGCCTTTCCTCCCTGCCCTTTGTCTGTCTTGTCTATTTACATCATAAAGTCATCAGGACAGGTTCTATCTCTTATTCTGTATTTTTATAGTGCCTAGCACAATATGGCCCTAATTTTGGTTAGAGTCTCTAAGGGATACTGTAAATAATAATAAATAATAATTAATAATACATATTCTATACCAGTGTGTGTGTGTGTGTGTGTGTGTGTGAAATGCCACAGGAAAAACTAGACCCCAAGTCTCTAATTTTTCAGGGGAAATATTCTGTTATTGAGTTCACGGAGTAAATACCAGTGGCTGAAGCCAAACAAGTATGTGGCATAGCTAATGAGCGGTGAACCTCCAAACATATTCAGAGATTCGTTGTGATCTACAGATCAGGATAATCATTGTAATTCTCAGATATGTCTGCTTCAGCAAAATCTAACTAGGACTTTTGCTCCCTAATGAGAGGCCTACTTCAGCTTCATTTCAGTAGAGTTCCCAGAGTGGCCAGAAGCTATCAGTCAGAGCAAATCAGACACTATCGACATGAAAAAGTCCAGACAGAACCTCAGCCCCTGCAGCAGCCCTACAAAAGCTAACAGGGGAAGACAGTGGGAATTTGGGTTATAATTAATAAAAGTGCTTGGCAGCAGGTCGGTAAAATCTTTGGGAATGTAGTCCGGAATCCCCGTGACAAAACAAAAGACTTAAAGTGATCATCTCATCTGAGCAGTACCTCATTTTTGTAACAGTCTAGTCTAGTCTAGTAAATTATAATATGTTGAGCAAAGAGTATATATTATTTATTGGTGTAGAAATTCATATTGGCTTCCATCTTCAATGCCCCTGGGCAAATTTTGTGAGTAAGGTAAATGAATTATCAGTCCACAAAATAGGACAGAACCCTCCTGCTTCTAAACAACCCTGTCCTCCTCCTCCTCCCAATTCCCCTATTATAAAATTAACCAAAAGCCTGGTCATGCAAATGGGTCTTATACTGCACTGTGCTCTTTTCCAAATGACTCAAGCATTGAGCCTTTCTGATTGGCTCAGAGTCACTATTTCAGTCAGAGGGAGGCACAGGAAGTTGTCTAAGCAACTAGGTGCATCCTTGCTGGGTTGCTACATTGGATCCTGCCTCCCTGCCCGATATCCCTGCTTTGTTCCAGATCTGTGCCTTGTTTCTGGTTCTTGCCCTCCACCCTTGTTCGAGTTCCTTACTTCTATTCCTCACTCCTGACACTAGCTCTGGCTCCTGAGTCCTGCGCTGACCAGTAGGCCTAAATACCACTGCTCTGACCACTAGATCTGGCCTCCTACATTGCATCCACAACACTGTGGATAAAATACATCACAGAACTACTGCATGTTTTATATATATACAAAAGAATATTTAGTTTTGGAAAACTAGTTGGGTCAGGAAACTGGTCATGGGCTATATAGTTTTTCACCTCTAGTCTACCGGTTCAAATCCAGAGCATTAGTTAGCAAAAGTCTTAATTCATAGATTCCAGGGCCAGAAGGGACCATCCTGATCATCTAGTTTGACCTTCTGTATAATGCAGGCCATGTATTGCTTTATACATTACAACATAAGGTATAAAGCAATGGAGAATCACTCCCTATGGGATTTATAACTCTGTAGGTGAGATCAGAATTGAGCCATAATTTAGTAACCCTTGAACCCCCTTTGAGAGGTAGATAAGTATCACTGTACCCATTTTGAGATATACACACTAGGCAGAAAGAGATTAATTAACTTGCCAAGATCACATAGTGAGTCAGTGGCAGAACCAAGGAGATAACTCAGGATTATTGATATGATGTCTGCTGTTCTCAAGACCAGACTATATTAGTGCAAAGTAAGGAAGGCTTCGGAAGCCCATGACTCCACAGAAAGCAATAGAATGAGATTCCATGTAAATTTTTGTAGCTTTGGCATGCTCATTGCACTAGGCAGAAAATCCAGTTGCTACAGATGCAGCTTAGTGTGACATTATTGTCAATGTACGAAAAGTGTATTAAAAACACAGTAATCGCCTTTTGGCGATATTAAATTGTGAAATTCTGCTCAATTAAAGAACCTATCAAAGCCTCAACCACAAATTCTTAAACACAAATGGAATGTTTTCTAAATGAAACTTCCAGCGATAAAGCAATCTAAGCCATGCAGACGAATATATTGAGTTGGATTTTCAAATTCTGAGCAGTTTCCTCTTATATTTTTTTTCATAGCCCCGCTGCAAATTGAACATGGTGTTCAGCCTGGCGAGGGCAAGAACTTGTTTTAAGACATTTGATCCAGCTTCAAATGTATGGATTAAACATATCTCGGTGGAACCAGCTCGTTATTTATTAAGTGAATTTAGTGATGATGAAAGGTTCCAGTGAAGTCTCCTAACCACAGCACATACGGCAGCAATATTAGACTATCTCATAAATATGCCTCATGCTAATGTGTCCTATTTCTGTTTTGGAGGGGCCTCTAATAGGGATAAGAATGATTCCTTGGCTTTTCTGCTTAAACAGTTAGTGCCTAATATTATGGGGTGGGGTTGCTACTAGGAACAGGAGTGAGGCCACCTGCTCGTTTAATAGAGTCATAGATTTCAAGGCCAGAAGGAACCATTGTGATCATCTAGTCCAGGGGTCAGCAACCTTTCAGAAGTGGTGTGCCGAGTCTTCATTTATTCACTCTAATTTAAGGTTTCATGTGCCAGTAATACAGTTTAAAGTTTTTAGAAGGTCTCTTTCTATAAGTCTATAATATATAACTAAACTATTTATAGATTCATAGATTCTAGGACTGGAAGGGACCTCGAGAGGTCATCGAGTCCAGTCCCCTGCCCGCATGGCAGGACCAAATACTGTCTAGACCAGTCTAGACTGTCTAGACTTTGTTGTATGTAAAGTAAATAAGGTTTCAAAATGTTTAAGAAGCTTCATTTAAAATTAAATTAAGATGCAGAGCTCCCTGGACTGGTGTCTAGGACCCAGGCAGTGTGAGTGCCACTGAAAATAAGCTCGCGTGCCGCCTTCGGCACACGTGCCATAGGTTGCCTACCCCTGATCTAGTCTGACCTCCTGTATAACACAGGCCATAGATTTCAAGATGCGATTCTTGTATCTAGTGCTGATGGGCTAATTCACATAGGTCATCATATGGGCTATTTAACATCACATAGGTTACCCAAGAGCCATCAGATTGGAAAGACAGTCATTCACTACCTACCTGGGCAGTATTTGAATTAGTGATACCTTAGGATTTCTGTCTAGTAATGCGAGTCCCTAGCTGTTCAGGGGTGAAGTTGTTCCTAGAATAGCTTGAAAGGAGTGAAGCAGGGACAGCTTGGAAAAGTATCTTTGGGCCTGATTCTCCTTTCCCTTACATGAAGTAAGTATACTGTAACTATACTGAAGTCAATGGAGTTATACCAGTGTAAAGGAGATGTATGTGAGTGAGAATCGGGGCCTTGTGTGTGTGAGAGAGGCGGGACAGAAGTAGATAGCCAAGAAAATTCTCATTGAATATGTCATTCTCAAGAAGACTCTAATATCCATAGAAATGCACTCTACACTTTGCTCGCTTGTATTTTGGAACCACTTAGTGAAGTTACATTTTCTGTGAAACTCAATCAACTCTCCAGCTTTTCTATTTGAACCTTTTCTTTTTCCCATTAGTCTGCTAATAATTGTTGCTTTCCTGGCATCCCTGTTCTGCTGGTTTATTATGCATTCCTCAGCATTGTGAAAAATGAAAAGTGGAAAAAAATCACATGCTTTTCAGCTGACTTAACAGTGTGTAAAGTGCTGAAATTATTAATTGAACATCTTGATTATAAATTAGGTGGAAATAATGTTGAAGAAGCAGCCCCTAGTCATATAGGTTTATTATTAGGGCTGTGCACTGAATGATTTTAATTTCATTCTGGTCGTGGTAAATATAGCTATTATGAGAGAATGTGAACTCATGGATTTTGGCTGAATGTCAGCTGAATCAAGTAGGAGATTTCATCCACAATTTTAAACTGCATGTCCTAAAACACAGCCTAGGTTATCTCAGGTCCCCTTCTTCCAAGAATAACCTGATAATGGTTTTACGAAGAAGGAAACAATTATTCCCTCCTCGGCAGGCTTTACTAATGTATTCATTTATGTATTATTACAGTATCACCTATATGGACCAGGCCCCTCATTGTACTAGTCACTGTGCAATTACAGAATAAGCTGTGTGTGTGTGAAGTGCCTGCAGACGTGCTCTGTGAAATCACATTATCAATGACTAATAATAACAATAAGTACTGGGTGGGATTTGATAGCTTGTTTTGCATGAGGTCAGACTATATAACCACAGAGGTACTTTCTAGCCTTAAAATCTATGGGTGAACTCCTGGTCCCATTAACGTCAATGGGAATTTTGCCGTTGACTTCAAAGGGGCCATGAGTTCACCCTCTGAGTCATTCCAGCCAGAATCACACAATTAAGTGATCTTCTCTTTCCTATCCCACCTCACCCATCTTACAGTCTTTTAGGTTGTAACTTCTTTAGGGCACTGACCATCCTTTACTATCTGTTTGTACACTGCTTAGCACAAGAGGGCCTTAACCCAACTGAGTCTTTTAAGAACTACTGTAATATTAATGTTAAATAATAATAATAATAATAATAATAATAATAATTATTATTATTATTATTATTATTATTATTATTATTATAAATGACCTATTTTGATGGGCTCAGTGCCAAGGAGCTGCATTTTGGCAAATCTTCCATCTCACAACAATTCAGTGTTCCAAGAGAATCCCATTCATCTTAACAAACAAAATGAAACTGTAAAAACAAAGGCCCATCTGATTTGAGGGTGTCAAGGCTGAATCCCCACTCTGGCACTTCAAGTGTAGAAGGTGGAGGCCTGCAAGGATTTAAAAAATTAATACTGGCCACTCCAGGCTTGTATTACACTCCCAAGGTTACAGCTTTCCTCTGACCTTGGCTTCGTAAACGCTGCCACCACCCAAATGCAAAAAAATCCCTTGAACCCAGGAAGAAGCACTTGGGAATTCCTCCCTGTCGGGTACCCTCAAGCCCTTTCATCCCCCCTCCAGGGAAGAGCTGAAAAAGAAAACAAAGGAAATTAGCTGTTGCCACCAGCTAATCAAACAACATATGCACAAACCTCTTAGGACACCAAAAATCCAATCCTATTCTTAAAAAAGGTAAATTTTATTAAAAACAAAAAGGAAGAAAATACATCTGGAAGTTAGAATTATAGAATCATAGAATATCAGGGTTGGAAAGGACCTCAGGAGGTCATCTAGTCCAACCCCCTGCTCAAAGCAGGACCAATTCCCAACTAAATCATCCCAGCCAGGGCTTTGTCAAGCCTGACCTTAAAAACCTCTAAGGAAGGAGATTCCACCACCTCCCTAGATAACCCATTCCAGTGCTTCGCCACCCTCCTAGTGAAAAGGTTGTTCCTAATATCCAACCTAAACCTCCCCCACTGCAACTTGAGACCATTACTCCTTGTTCTATCATCTGGTACCACTGAGAACAGTTTAGATCCATCCTCTTTGGAACCCCCTTTCAGGTAGTTGAAAGCAGCTATTAAATCCCCCCTCATTCTTCTCTTCTGCAGACTAAACAATCCCAGTTCCTTCAGCCTCTTCTCATAAGTCATGTGTTCCAGCCCACTGATCATTTTTGTTGCCCTCCGCTGGACTCTTTCCAATTTTTCCACATTCTTCTTATAGTGTGGGGCCCAAAACTGGACACAGTACTCCAGATGAGGCCTCACCAATGTCCATAAAAGGGAGCTATTCCCCCCTTCATTTATCACAGAGGGTATGGATAGGTCCGTCTTTGATTGGATGGATTGGGGGTTCTTGAGCATTAAGGGAAAGGTTTGCTTGAGAAGTTATGGGCTCAGCTCTGTCCCGGGCTGAAGTAAGCGCTCAAATCTCAGCGCTTTTCCTGGAAGCCTCTGAATTCTAATGGGAGCTTCTGCATTTCAAGTTTCACAAAACTCTTTTTCTCTCTATTTTCTTGCTCTCCTTTTAACTGTAAGTTGGTTCCCTTCCTCAGCAAAGCAAGAGACCCACTGGCTGGCTGTAATCCTGGACCCTAACCAGGTGACCTATTTAGAATGCCTCGCTGCTCCGGTTCAACTGTGAGCTGTCCAGACTCAATCTGCAAGTGGCTGAGTCCCCCCCAATAGGTGCACAAGCCACTGGGAGTGGAGGTCTTCCAAAACCTTTGTGAGCGATTCTCAGCAGCTCTCAGGATTACACCTTGTACATCTACTCCTTTCCCAGACATAGCAAGAGATGAGAACAACTAAGAGCCCTGGGGCCCTATCATGTCCTTTTGTGCAGAAACAGAATACAGGGAAAACAGGCACACAATATAAGCATACATAGAGGGAGGAAAAAACTACACACCGTCTCCACTCCTGAAGGCCTTTCTCCAGTTCAGCGTGAAGCAAGGAAAGCCATGTTGCATAAAATGTCCATACTGCATTAGTTTTAACTATCACTAAAACAGCAGCAAGTATGGTTGAAGAAACACTTACTATTAAATTAGCATTAGTTGGCACAGAACCCATTATGGGGAGTTTATAGGGACTCAGAGATAAGTACAAGAGGATAATAAAGGACATTCAATAAGGGACCTTGAACTAAATGAGCAAGACAACCCAGAACAACCTGTGCTAAGCAGAATGACCCCTGTACAGCAGGCTATGATTGCTGTGTGCTACTGGCAAACTTACCTATTTATCTATAGTACCATTATAAGCTGGGTGAAACCTTGTTATGAGTTAAGTTAAAACCTCATTCAAAGGCATGTGTGAATGAGTCCCCCGATGAAGAGCTCCGTGTACCCTTGAAAGCTCATCTCTTTCACCGGTACAAAAAAAGATATTACCGCCCCCTTCTTGCCTCCCCCATTTAAGACAGTTAAGGGCCCACAACTTAAACAGAACTAATAGTCTGCCCAGAAACTAGCACCAGGTGAACAGAGGGTTCAACTGGGTATTGTGACGAGGTAGGTGTGCTGTGGGGGGAGAAAGCACACAGAAAGGAGAAGGAGAGAGCGAAAGAGAGCGAGCGAGCCCGAAGGAGCGGCTAAAGAGAGGGTGGCTGACACTGGAAGAAACCCGGGGCCAGGTTTCTGGGTGAGGGATGCAGGCTGAAAAGAGTGCTCTTGGTGTTGTGAGGAAAAGAAGCTGTTTCCCGCCATTTGATTCCCTCTCCATTCAGACTCAGAGGACTCTGTACATTCTTTGTAAATAAACAAAACTACATCAAAGAAAATATCAGACACCATCAATTTCTACTCCTAACTGGAACTTACTCAGGGCCCTGACATTTGACTAGCCGCTCAGGTTGAAAAGGGGCACCACTACTTATTTGGCCCCCAGCACTGCAGTATGAGCCCAGTCTTTAATGGTGAGGTAGGGATCCCCATTGTACAGAGAAGGAACTGAGGCTCAAAGAGGCTAAGTGACTTGCCCAAGGTCAAAAAGGAAACCTGCAGCAAAGCAGGGAATGCTTTTCATATGTAAAGGGATGCCACTGACTTCAATGGGAGCAGGTCAGTGCTGAGTGCTTTTGAAAATGCCACCTCTCTGCTCCAACTGGGTACCATGCCGAGATACCTGCTTGCCAACAGCACTGACCTCAGTGCTGTCACTGGTTCATCAGTGGCATGGGGTGGATTGGTGAGGAGGCAGTCCCTGTTCCTGTTAGTATCCAGCCTGCTGGTGCTAGTGGATGCTGCATCACATCCTGTCCTTGTAATAAACTGACTGTCGAATCAGAAAGTAAATTCATTGGGCCATTGCAGCCTCCATTGCTGCCTTGACATTCCTTTACATGCTGGCCTGGCCTGACCGAGGGTGGGTTTGCTGAAGTACATGTGGAGAGCAGCGTACTTTTAAATTGTGTCTGACATCTTAAAGTTACACTGTCCTAGGGCCTTTTCTGAATACACCCTAGGGAGTGGGAGTTCATAGCACAGTGCTCTTTATCTGGGCCAGGTCCTCATCTGGTGATATAAATCAGCATAACTCCATGGCAGCCCAATGGTGATTTACACCAATGGAAGATCTTTTCTTTCAGGGCACATAAAGGTTGGGAAGTGCTGGTGAGCTGGGCATCATGCATTGCAAGCCACAATGGAGCAGCGCAGTAGCAGAATACCAAGAATGAGGGTTTGCTAAGACCTGCTTTGTGGATCTTAGACATCCTTATCTAAAGTTATGCTTGGGAAAATTCCATTTTTAGTTTATTACAATTTTAGCAGATAATATCAACGTTTATTTTGAAGCCTTTGTTCTATTTTCATCAAGTTAAAATTTCACTGTTGCGGGAAATAATAGTGGCCCAGACAATAATTATTTCATGACAGTAAATGTTGAGATTCAAAACGTTACAGATTTATGAGAGTTAAAAACACAAATTGTCAACTGTACATGTCAAAATATACAAAGTAAATGTCCTTACATCAAACTCTAAGTTCTCAAGCAACGTTTTTTTCTTACATTGCCCATCTGTAAATTACAGTCATTATCGATGGAGATATTTTGTCATCTGTTTGTTCACCTATGGTGAAACTGATACTTACTAAGATGTATTGATAAAAGTCCCATCCTTCCAAGCCTATCTAAAGTGCCTCATGTCTTTTCAACCTTTTGTGTTCCTTTCTGAATACAGATCCAATGTAGCAACCTTAGATGAGATCCTCCAGTATTTTGGAACATAGGGATTTTCATAACAGATCAGACCTGTTGGTCCATCTAGGTATCAGTAACAGATGCGTCAGAGGAAGAAGTAAAAATCCCTGGGATTTTAGCACAGGTTATGAAATCATCTGCCCGCAGGGAAAGTTTCCCCCAGTAGTTAGCGATTGTTGTGATACTCTCCTCAGGGCACCCCAGAACCATCAGCCAATGTGTTATCCCTCTGCCTTAACAAGAGTGAGCTTTGCTGGAGATTACACTCTGTGTCAGCTCCCTGCCACACCGATTGGTCTGCTTTCAGCAACAAACTCCTGAAGAGTCTGCCAGTCTTAACCTTACTTTATTTATGCTATTCTCGTAGCTGAAGTTGCGTATCTTAGATCGATCCCTCCCCACCCCCCAGTGTAGACCAGGCCTAAGCAGAGATAATACAAATAGAAAATGGTTGCAAACAAAACAAAATAAAATATGCTTTTTTTTGTATGTCATAACTAGTACAATGGAGTCCTGGTCCATGTAGGTGTGACTGCAATAATAAAGAAATAAAGAAATAAATACAGTGTCTATGACATAATTTTAGCAAGCTATAAACTCCTCCCGAACAGCTTTCCTACTTACATCAAGCCACCAGCATCTCCAGCCTTTCTAGCAAGAGGATTCAATGATCACAGAATCAGAGGGTGTTGTCCTCTCTGTCCCCTAAGTGATGAATAACTAAGGTGTTCTCTCCCCATCTTTTTACACTCCAGTAAACTTTTGAAATGTATCCCTTGAAAAGTGAACCAAAACAAAGCTCCTCTGCCTTGCTGGGGTGTAGACACCATGCTGTCTTCCTCATCTTTTGGTTAATTTACTTTTTTGATTGGCTTCATCACTTTGTTTACCTTAGATATAAATGTACTTTAATTGTCTCTGGCCTCATCTTTCTCAATTTACATCGGAATCACAGGCAAACAGGTGAGACAACGTTCCTCTGTCATCGACAAACTTGTTGACAATTCTAATCAGATTGCTTGGACTGAACATATTTTAGCAACATATTTCCAGCACACATACATAGTTCTTTACACACCTCACACACAAAAAGTAATGTTCAGAGTCCCACCCGTTTTTATATGATTTCTTACAAGACACTGGCAAAATATTCTGATAAAAGTGTGCTGGGTATGCCCTTTGCCAGTTGGCATAAAGGAGCTGTTAGTATCACTGTTGTTTTATAACACAACACATGAGGGTTTATTTGCCTTCCAAAAATCTTTTTTATTTGCCTGTTTAATATTTGCTATTATAACTCTGGATATTCCCATTATCCATAAAATATCGAAGTCCTTTTCCGATCCATTAAGCTCTTGTCCTCAAAGACATTTTTTTGTGGCAAACAGTTCTGCATGTAGTGCCACCAAAGAAGCAGCCACGGTTTGTATATCTACTTCATTTCCATGCTTTATAAAGCTCATTTTAACACCAAACTTGTAATTTCAAAGTTAACTTATATTGTAGCAGAGCTGTGCAAAATGTTCAGAAGCAAACTCCAAACAATATACAGATCTTAGATTTTGTTACAAATCAGAATGTTGCACTATAAAATGAAATGTATGAACCCTTTTGACAAACCCAAGTCCTGGTTACATATGAAAATGGGATAATTTAGGGTTTTGCATCAAAATCATACCTTTACAAGTTTCATAGAGTTGAATGAACTCAAAGCAAGGTGAAACTGCAGTTCAATTAGACATGATGATCCAAAACCCTGTATCTGGGACCAGATTTTAGTTCCCTTCTCTAACCAAACTATAATTGGCCGAAGCCAAACATCAAATCCCAATAGCCTCACACTTCGGGAAATACGTAGGACTGGTCAGTTTTGCTATTGTTTATGGTTACTTACTTTCACTTTCTGTTCTCCTTATGCACTACCAAATTCCTCTAGCAGTCTGCTTTTCCACACCACAGGGGAATATTTGTACATTTTTACTGGATCATAATAATAATCATAATCATAATCATAATACATTAAAAGTATTTTCTACATATTATTTTTCAAGCTTTATTTTAATAAAACCGGATTTATGGACCCAACCTACTTGTCAATATCTCTTTCACTGCTAAAAAAAAAAAAAGAGAAAAGATTTTTTTTCTACATTTTTTTTAAAGCCTACATTTGCCAGTCTCCCTTAACTCTCATGCAGAGATATAAACCAGAATTTACAGGGATTCACTCTTCAGAGATGATTTCTGACCTGAGAAAACTCTCTGATTCCCATAAACAACAGCTCAGTGTAAATCAACATGCTGTGTGTCTTTTTTATTTATAGCAGTGAACTGTTTTGTGGAAACCAGCCAATGATCCTCAAAGAAAATCGCCTGGAGGCTTCATGGCAACTGAGACTCTGCTTAGAAACTGACTTCAAGTAGAGCAACCTGGTTGAAATATCTTCTCCCCAGTTTCAACACGCTTTTTATTTTTTAATTGAAAGTCGAAGCATTGCGTTAGAGCATAAAGGGACTGTCAGTTCACTTCCACGGCCCCATGACACCACACATACCTGTCTTCCTGTATTTACCAAAGAGTTAATTTTGAATTGTGGGGGAAATGTATAGGTGGGACTGCTCTAAAAATGTTCTAAAGTAAAATAATCCCTCATAGCTGCCTTTGTCAGAAGTCAAATCCTTGTTGTACATTCTTTGACTGGGATTCAGCTTCATTTTGTTGGTTGGATGCAGCTTGACTGAATCGTTGAGGGGATTAAGAATAAACCAGAATTATATAGCTAAGGTCAAACGAGGCTTTTTAAAAATAAAAATAAAAATAAACTTCTCGTAAGTTTGCTGAAAGTTTGTGACTCCCTTCGATAGCTGGAAACCAAAAGGATTCTTTACATTTTCTGTGAGACTTCATGCTGGACAAATTAAATCCAGAGCTGTAAAACACCCAGTGAATGATAGACAGGCAAGCAGACAAAGCATTTCACTGCAGACTTAGGGCTGGTCTACACTACAACATTTGGTCGGCTTAACTACATTGCTCAGTTGTGAAAAATTTCATGCCCTATGTGATGTAATTAAGAGGACCTAAGCTCTGGTGGACGCACTGCTAGGTCAATGGAAAAATTCTTCCATCAACCTTAGCTACCCCCTCTCAAAGAGGTGGATTTATTAAAGTGATGGAAGAACCCCTGTAGTAAGTGTCTACACTCCTCCACTACAGTGGTGCAGCGGCAGTGCTGCGACTGTAGCATTTCTAGAGCAGACATACCCTCACTCTAGAAGAGAGATATAACCTTGAAATGTTGGTGCATTCTCCAGACCACCAGACAAACTGAAAGT
Source organism: Emys orbicularis (assembly GCF_028017835.1). Taxonomy (NCBI): domain Eukaryota; kingdom Metazoa; phylum Chordata; order Testudines; family Emydidae; genus Emys; species Emys orbicularis. The sequence continues at coordinate 9,280,280 of NC_088688.1, forward strand.
CAGTAAGTCTAGGCCCTGTCAGACAAAGGAGGGAAACGAATTCCATATCTGAGGACCAGCTCCCTTTCATATAAAGAAGGATGAGAACCAGTAAGTACAACCAATTAGGGGAGCTGCTGAGGTATTACACTAGGAGAGAGCATTTTTTGGTCAGAAACCAAACAATTAAGGTCTTAAATTCCACCCAGGAAAACAACTAACTGCTAGTGTAGATCTTGGAGGGCCAGTATCATCTGTGTGAGGCACCGTTGGTAAGCATGCAGCCAGGTTTTTCAGTTTTCTAAGGTGACTTTAAGCTGCAGCATTAGAGTTCATTGAAATAGTCTCCTCTTGAGGTGAAAACGGTGTAGATGAAGTGCCTAGGGAGGTAGTGGAATCTGCATCATTGGAGATTTTTAAGAGCAGGTTAGACAAACACCTGTCAGGGACGGTCTAGATAATACTTAGTCCTGCCATGAGTGCAGGGGACTGAACTAGATGACCTCTCAAAGTACCTTCCAGTCCTATGATTCTGATTCTATGATGAAGGTACCAAGGTCAAGATCCAAGAGATAAGGTCATAACCATCTCACCAAGTATAGATAATAGACTGTGGTCTTGCCAACAGCTACTTCCTAGACATCTATGATCTTCCAACCCAAGAAACAAATGGCTGGTGCACTCTTTCAATCAAGGGCTCTGACATGGCCTGTGTGTGGATGATATAACCTGAAAACACTGAAACCATGAGGCTTTTTTATGATGCTGTTGTAACAAGCTCAGACATTGTGTGTCTCATAGCTGGTTTAGAACAAAAATAACAGCCTACTGTTGGCACTAGCTAATGGAGCTGCTCTTTTAGCTCCGTTAATAGAGGTCTATGCTCTAGTGCTGAAGGTACTGGATTCAAATCCTGCTAATGATCTGTGGCCATATCAACTTTCTTGGCCACTTTTTGTAGCAAAGTGAAAAATATTTTCTTCTAAATAACTATTTTTAACATTTTTTATATAAAATGTCTGCAATGTGCAAGAGATCAGACTAGATGATCATGATGGTCCGTTTTGTCAAAGTGTATGAATCTATGAAGCTTCTCCAAATAATAAGTGCATTTATTTATCAGAAAGATCCAGTCCCACTGGACTTACTTAGTACCAGGAATTATTGCTGAACAGAAAGCTTATATAATTTATTTTGTGTGATTTTTTATCAAACCACCTAATAAAAAGTTCTTTCTTTTGTAAACTGCTTAATGAGCACTAGCCCTAGATGAGTCAAGCATTTTCAAAGAGAGCGCAGAGATGTTCAGAGACAACAGCATTTCAGACACTGTAGCCTAGTGGATAGATGGATACAGTACTGAACTGGGACTCAAAAGACCTGATTTTATTCCTGGCTCTGCCACTGCCATGCTGAGTGACCCTGGGCAAGTCATTTCTCCTCTCTCTGTCTCAGTATCCCAATCTGTAAAATGGGGATAGTGATACTGACCTACTTTGTAAAGCATTGAGATCTGTGCACAAAAAGCACTATAGAAAAGCACTTTAGATCAGCTGTTCGCAAAATGTATTGGGTCATATACCAGCTTTTTAAAAAAGGTAGTGAACATCAAGTTCATGTACCACCAGTGGTACATATCCCACAGTTTGGCAACCTCTGATTTAGACATTATGTGCCTAAATCATTTCTGGGTTACTCCGGTATAACTCTGTTGATTTCAATGGCATTACATCAGTGTAAAACTGAAGTGGTGGTGTAACAAGCCTTAACAATTATCCTGCTGGACACAGGTAGAATATATTTTTTTTCTGCACAGTCAAGCACTCAAGAGTTAGGAAATGCTAGAAGGCTTTCTGTGCAATTTTAAATGAATCAGTCTGAGGCAGACAGCCTGGAAACTTTCAGCCCAAATAGTGCAAAAATGGGCCCAGTTATAAGCAACCAGAAAAAAAAAAGGTCTTAAGGTTGCCTGACTCTTTCCATTTTAACTAGTGGTGGTGCTACAAGCTTTGCCTGTACTATGGCCCTGGAGCCTTGGAATCCTGCCTGTCCTTTAAGGGATCTCCTGCTCTGAGGGATGAATTCCATGAAAGAACATTGAGTTCCTGAAAAACACACACACAAAGATACACATTGCCCACTCTGCCGAACAGGCAGGGGTGAAAGTAACTTAAAGGACTTACCGGTACGCCAGAGTCCTGGGCAGGGGGCGGGGCCTCAACCGGAAGGGGAGGGGCCTTTAAATTCCCAGCCGCCGCTACCGCAGCAGAGCCCTGCGCCTTTTAAATCGCAGACAGAGCCCTGGGGGCTCCGGCAGAGGGGCTCTGGTGGTGATTTAAAGGGCCTGGGGCTCCGGGTAGTACTCATAGACGATCCCAGGGATTTTCCAGGTTTCTTTAAAAGTGAAACGGAAAACTAAAAACTAAAATCAGCCCAAATATCTCCTTCCAGATATAATGATTGGAGAATAATATTAATACAGAGAGGTGGATCTTTTTGAACAAAAGGGCAGGATATCGCTCTGTATAAGAAGCTCGATCATCCATATATGGTTTTGATAGCCTGTATTTAGAGTGACATGATAGTCACAGGAAGAGCAGAGTAATCGCTCATTTCAGTTGCCTACACGCTGTGACTTCAGTGGAACACTCTCAGAAGAAGTCAACAAGAGAGGGAAAGGGAGACAACGTCGATAAAAAAACACACTGTGCACTTGACAGCAGGGAAATAAACCCCTCTTTAGCAGAGATTTTGTAAGCAGTGGGGAAAGCTGTTGAGCCAAGCATCTGCTAATGCCATTCTCCAGGGCACAAGCTGTAATTCCAAGCAGATCTGGAGAGGACCAGCAAGGGTGAGCAGATTATCCTTGAAATATAGCTACACTCTGCTTGCTTGTCACCGGTCTACCATGCTGACCAATACTAATAACCACAGTACACAATGAAGCCATAATCACTTAGCGAGTCAAATCCCTCCAGGCTGACAGGTGGTCAGATAATAAACCACATGCAGAGTAACAAAGCTTGGTGTGGTGGTTAAAGCACAGGGCTAGAATCAGGCAATTTAGGTCCTAGCCAGGTGGCCTTGAGCTATTCACTGAACCTCTCAGTGACCCATCTGCCACATGAGCATAACAATACAGACCCAGCTTCCCAGTGGTATTATGAAGCTGATGAGGTACATCCTCACTTGGTGTCCATTAGTGTAGCTCTACTGAGTTTAATGGAACTACAGCAGCAGACAATCTGACCCACAGACATGTGTAAAGAACTTTAGGATTCCCAGAGGGAAATCTCTAACAAAAGTGTGTGATACTATTATTATAGAATATGGTATTGATATGGATCTTTATGACATCTTGCAATTATGATGACTGCTATCAAGGACCTCCTGAGCTAAAAGCATGGGCCTTTACCAGCGTGAGCTAAAGAGACAGCTTTTCCTAGTAGGAGCTGTAACACACTCACATCCTCTGTGGATCAGTCACCTGGTTTTTCGGGTGGCGTGGGGGACACACTAACCAGTTGATTACACAGTCACAGCCTGCATCATCCAACACATCTTTTCACATCAAGCAGCATACTTTTGCGTCAAATTTCACTATGCTCAGGTAAGATTTTGGGGGGAGAGAGCATAACTTTTCTTCCCTGTCACCCTTCATATTTTTATTTACATTACCAAAAAAAATCCCACTGGGAGATGCCAAATTAACAGCCCAAGAATCAAAGTCCTCTAAAAATAAGCACTGCCAGTTGGCAAGGAGTAGGCAGGTAGAGAGCTGAGCAATAGCTTGCCCATTTATCATTACCTTGTTCTCCCTCCTGCTCAATTGAATATTTCCTGTACCTGTTGCAGCCTTGGATAACCCCAAATGTTAGATCTTTGGGGCTAAGACAATCATTTTACCATATGTCTCTGCAGCACTTAGCACACTGGGACCCTGATCAAGGTGATGGGAAGGAGATGCTGGTTCATGAGAAGCCTTTTTCCTTATGAAGTGGGCCAAAGAATGAGATATTTGGAGAACTCTTGGGATAGGATATTCTTTCCCACTTCTTGTCTTAAACTGTTGTGAAGTGCTTCTCTCATGGGCTTCTGATTCTATGAAGGATATAAACCTGTGCTTAGCTTTAGGCCTTGTCTACACTATGCATGAAAATCGATCTAAGATACGCAATCTGAGTTACATTAATAGCATAACTCAAGTCGACGTACTTAGATCTACTTACCATGGGGTCCACACTACACGATGTCAACTGGAGAGGCTCTCCCGTCGACTCCCCTTACTCTTCTCCATCCGGTGGAGTACAGGAGTCGATGGGAGAGTGATCGGCAGTCGATTTAGTGGGTCTTCTCGACTCACTAAATCGACTGCTGATCCATTGATTGCCACAGCATCGATCCTCCGGTAAGTGTAGACAAGCCCTTAGATACATGCTTAAGTCCCACTGAAGTGAACGGGACTTAAGCACATGTTTGAGTGCTTTGCTGAATCTGGGCTGTTACCAGCTGCCATGTGCCATGGCAGAGGTGGCATTTGCTCTCTACTTACAGCTTGTAAATCACTTTGGGATCTTTTGGGATGATTAGCACTGTAAAAATACCTTACTGGCCCAGAGTGACATGGTATATGTAACCACCATCTTTACGACAAAGAGCCAGCAAAATAATGCAGGTCACAGCAATGTCTTCAGCTAGCAGCATTATTTGCTACATTTCGAGTGCCAGGGTGGATCCAGTCCAGCCCAGGAAGCATGAACTGGCATAGAAGGAATGACAGACATTAGGCATAAGTACTTTTTATATCAAGCCTTTGGCAAGTTACTTGTTGGAAAAATCTGTTTCCATGAATGCAATCCAAAATCTGCAAGTTGTGCTATCAAGGCATATGATAACTTCTGCTATCCAGGGATATGTTAATTTGTGCCATCCTGGGATATGCCAAATCATTGCCAGGGTAATAGTTCATTCCAGATGCCAGTCAAGGTCCTTTTCAACAGCCTTAGCGCATTTTGGAATGCGAGTAGTTTTGATGTGACTGTGTAGAACAAAGTGTACTTTCTCCACCAGAAATTGTGCAAATAACTTTTGAGTGAAAAATGGGTAACTTCCTACAATTTCCCCACTTAAATGTGGTTTGCAATTATGCACTTACTGATCCCTTTTTTTCTGTGTCTACATGACAGAAAAACATTTCTTCCTTCACTGGTATGTATATTCCAGAATGGGAACTGAAAACAAACAAAGAAAATTAAGTTGAAAGTGATAGAACCAGAAACTTGGTTCCCTAAAGACGGAAATTGTGTGTAATAATTTATGTAAAGGGTAGGTAGATACCACAGCAACAGTTCATTAGTGATAGAGAGAGAGACCACAAAAGGACTGGAGTGAGATAGGTGATCAGCCTCCATATCCAGACAATTTTTCAAAGAGAAATTATGAAATTAACTGAATGACATATTCTCCGAATAGTATTTGACCAGCTGTAGTAGCTAATATGTATGAGAGCTGTCTGTTTGCATATGTCTACAGACTCATGCTCATAGATTTGGGGGACTGTATTTTCTAATGAAAAAACATTCTATTGTTAAAAAAGCAAGCAACTGTTCTTTTTTTTTAAATAAGAATTTAGTGAACACATCAACAATGTGAAGAACACAGCAACAATGAATTCCACCTTGGGGCAGGTCACTTGATACAGTATTGATAACATTATTTTGTGCATAGAGAATGAAATCCAGTTCACAGGTTAGGCAGAGAAGTGAATTTAGCCAGGGCAAAGCACACAAATAAAACAGACTCAGCTTTGGAGAAGAATAAATGAAAGAATGCAAGTATGTCAGTTAAAGCCATGTGAGGAGGATGTAACATTAACCATTACGGGTAATTAACCACCAAAACAGTTTACCAAGGCATTGATGGATTCTCTATCCCATGAAATTTTTACATCAAGATGGGATGGCTTTCAAAAAGATATGCTGTAGTTCCACCCCATGCTATCTAAGGTGCTCATTTGCCCCTCCAGCAGAGTATCTGAGCCCCTCACAATCTTTCATTTATTTAACCCACAATACCCCTTTGAGGTAGGGCAGTGTTTCTATCCCCATTTTATAGATGGGGAACTGAGGCCAAATGACTTGCCTGTGGTCAGTTAGGAAGTGCACAGACTTGAACATAAGCTTACCAACTTTGAGTCTAGCACCAGTGCAGGAATCACTGGGTGACATTTTATGCCCTGTGTTCCGCAGGTGGTCAGACAAGATGTTTTAATGGTCCCTTTTGGCCTTCATATCCACAAATATGAATGAATCTATGAAAACACAGTAGGAGCTGATCCTGTATACAGTGTAGGCCTTACTCTCTTGAGTAATCCCATTAGGTTAAAAAAAGCTAGTCATGGGATAAGAGCAATTCATGTCAATAAAGATTTGCCAAATCTGACCCGTTGTGCATGTTCTTGCTTCCTATGTTTTCTCAACAGTAAGTACGGAACTCTCTGGCATCTCTTTGGGAAACAGAAATCATTATGAGACACAGCATGGAGGAAAAGTGCTTAATAGGGCACAGTGCAGCACACCATATCGATCCATTTTCCTCTTACTTGAAAGAATGACTGAATGCACAAATAACTGAATTTTCATTTTGTAGTTTGAGCATTTTATTTTCCATTTTTCTAAAGATGCCTCCCTAAACCAAATGAATACTGGAAAAGAGAATTCAGTGTGGCCAAGGACAAGTGCAAAAGTCAGCGAGCTGAACCCCCATCCTTTCTCATGCTACCATTTTGTACTGGCGCTAGCAACATGGAGTAAAGATTTCTATTGAAATTCGGATCCCTGGGCCATTGTAACTGAGAGCAGAAACTCTCTATTTGGGTGGAAAGAAAAGAACAAGATTAATCACTCAAAACCAAGTTGTTTTAAAAGGATATACCTGTGTTGAAGCTGCTCAGAATTTCATGCAGTTGGAAGCAGTCCTGGCAGGGGATTTATGGGCAGAATGCACATGAAGAAGTCAATGATTCATTACCAATGCAATGTATCACTATCCATCTTAGACACTTATGTGACTTCCATCATTGTAGTATCTGAGTACCTCAGACTCTTTAACAGATTTAGCCTCCCAACTCCCCTGGAGCAGGGAAGGGTAGTTATCCCCATTTCACAGATGAAGAACAGAGCACCTGAGTGACTTGTCCACCAAAGTCTTCAGCAGAGCAGGAGTTTGAACCTGGGCCTTGCAAGTCCCAGCTTAGGGCAGTAAACTGCTGACCCTCTTTCATTGCACCTCATTCCCCTGCTACTCTACTATTCAGAGCATCTTACAGCCTACATAAAAACATGTAAAAATAAATTGGAGCAATATCCACAAAGAGAATCTCCTTTTACACCAGCACAATCTAGTCCTTTCCTTCCCAAGTCCATCTACTCATATCCCATTCAATGCCATCTTCAATATCGGGAATATAGGTAGAGATTGCAGCATTCCTGAATATTGATTCACCTCCTTGAATAATAACAAGGGGATTCCCATTACAAAGGGGATACAGAAAGAGACCATAGACTGGGGCTATATTGTCTTCCTTCACTGTGATCCAATGTGTTTCCACACCCTACGCAACTCCTGTCCACTCTTGCTTTGGCTGGCTTTTTCCACCTATGGCCTTCCAACTCCCTCTTGATCAGGTTTCAACAGCCAGAAAGTTGCCATGTGGAGTCAATACAGATGTTGGAAGCTGAGCTACATTCCATCCAGCATGCAAAGAGTTACTGAAGTAGCCAGGACCCAAATCATGTAGAGAGCTCTCTCCCCCAGTCTTAAGTTGTTATAAGTTTAATATCAAAAAATAACCCAGCAATGTCAAGAGAAAAAAAGAATGCCTTACTATAAACCAACAGGAAAATGACTCAGGTGTTTGTGTTACCAGCAGGAGCACCTGGATCCCAACACACTAAGCCCCACTCCCCCAGCATCTGGACCCCCCACAAAGTTCCCCACACCCAGACCCCCTTGCCAAGATCTATCCCCCCTCACATCCAGACCCCCCTCCCTATAAGCCCCAAGCACCTTCACCTGGTTCTCCCTTGCCCATTGCCTGCACCCAGAACCCCCCAGCAAGCCTCTGGGCATCCAGCTCCCCCCCACACTGCTCGCACACGGGTCCCCCACTGAGCCGCCCGCACCCAGATTGCCCCACACAGAACCCTCTCCACCCACACCTGGTTCGCTGCACATTTGGATACTGACTTGCTGAGCCTGCGTCCCCACACCTGGTGCACCTGGCATGGATGGGCAGGCCTTGGGTTTTTCTGGGGCAGGCCCAGTCCTTGCTCTATAAGGGTTGGGTGCAGCCTCACTGCTGAGTATGTGTCCGGGGGTGGGGGGGAGCTGCGCAGTGATTTCCCACCTCTGTGCAAGCGGAAAGCTGTGCTCCTCAATGCCATGCTGAAGCCTCCACATTTATTTGGTATATAACATTTGCAGAATTTTGCAGAATTTTAAAATATTGTGTGCAGAATTTTTAGGCACAGAAGACAATCAGAATTATGATTTGCCTCAGCCCCCTGTCTCGGGGCCCCCACCTTCCAAGACCACTGCCATGGAGCAAGGCAGCGTGCTGCACCGCCACACACAGGGCCAAGCGTGTGTGGAGAGCCCTTCATGTTGGGAGCAGAGCATGGTCGTGAGGGAGCCACTACGCACCGGGAGTGCACCTCCTGTCCCTGTGGAAGTTGGCTCTAAAGCCTTTGTAGGCGACCTGGTTCTGGATCAGGGTTTTGTGCAGAGCAGAGCAGAGCAGCCGCCTCGCTACCACCTATGGTACCACCCCACAGTGGGCTGACCTGGTGACTGCAATCAATTCCAGACGGGCTGTCCCCCAAAGCAGATGCCAGTGGGGATGCTGCCCCCTGCCAACAGAAGCCATGGCAGAAGGCTTAATATTCAAGCTGTAGGAGACTAAGGGAGGCTCCGTAGTGAGCCTCTGGAAGCTAATTTGTGGCCCTTGTGCCTAGGGGTCCCGGGACCCCATCCTCCCAACCACTAGGGTATAGGCCGTCCCCCAAGTCTGGAATGCTGTTCTGAGCAGCAGGAGCAGGAGCACTGCTCCCACAGGACCAGCGGCACTCTACATCTTTGCTTTGGATTTGGAGATTTTTCCCAAATTCCACCATAGCATGACCAAGACTTTTGGGGTGTAGCAGTTGCACTCCTTTTGTCTATTCATGAGGATGACTGAGTGGTTAAGGTGTTAGACTCATGCCCCAATAGGTGTGAGCTTATGTGGGTTTGAATCCCACTTCTGGTAGGCTGCTGCTACCTATTGACCAACTGGTTTGAAAAATAAGGCTGTTGCTTCTCTTTATCAAAACCTTCTGCTGTCCTGCTCTGCTGCGCCCAAGCCCAAAATTAATAAATAGCTTCAAAAAGGCAATCATCTCACTACTGGGGGGACAACAGGGCCACCAAGGCCCCAATGAGATTTGAACTCACAACCCCTGGTTTACAAGACCAGCGCTCTAACCCCTGAGCTATGGAGCCAGGCAGCTTAGGTGCTCTGCCCAAGCCTATGTAAGGGATGCTACGCCTGCCATCATCCTGCGCTTAAAGCAGTGGGCTGGTTGACGATGTCCCAAGAAGTTTTTCTTCTACTGGGCCAAGCTCGGGGCACTTACCAGAATGGCTGAGTTGTTAAGGCATTGGACTTCAGTTCCAATAGACATATGTCTGTGTGAGTTTGATCCCCACTTCTGGTAAGATACTGCTCTCCTATCTGGTAGCTCTTGGCAGCTGGCTTTTATTCCTTTGCCACGGCACAGCCGCTAGAAGGGAAGCTCCCTCCCACTGCCAGACAAGGTGAATGAGTCTGGAAACCTACCCTTTTGGTAAGGCTCCAGCGAGATTTGAACTCACGATCCCTGCTTTACCAAACCAAAAACCCAACATCAAGCAAACCACCATCACTCCTGGAAGAGTACATCTTGCTGCAGAAGGTGCTGATTTTACTCCTGGGGGCAATTCTGAGCTGCTGTGCATGTGCAGAATTTAAGTCCCCAGCAGATTTCTTTGCTTCCCTGCAGAAAAAGGACTTTCTGATGGGGAAGCAAAGGGAAGACAGACTAGCAGTCATGTGACCCTCCAAGCAGTATGTTTCAGGTGGCCAGAGCAGCTGGTAGAGAAGTAAATCACTGTGGGGTAGAGTGGCGGGACTGGGAAATACCCTGCTGGTGGTTCCTGCCCTGCGCCAAACTCAGCTGCTAGTTCTGACTGGGCTGTTTCTGGGGTAGGCCCAGTCCTGGCGCTGTCAGGGTTGGGTACAGCCTCACCACTGAGTTCGTGTCTGGGGGACATGGGGAGCTGCACAGTGATCTTCCACCTCTGTGCAGACAGTGGCCTGTGCTCCCCAATGCCATGCGAACCTGCGGACGTGGCAGGTAAACAAACCGGCTCGGCCCGCCAGGGGCTTTCCCTGAACAAGCGGAGGCCCTAGTTTGAGAACCACTGTTCTACAGTATATTGGGAGGAAAGTGATACTCCATCCCTCACAGTGGTCTGTTGCATTTGTTTCCATCACTAAACACATGGCTCTGGGGTTCTGCGTTTTTCTTCTTTTTTAGAAAGGCCCCTAGGTTTGTTTGCATTTTTTTCTCATCCCACTATATTAAAACCAACATGTCTACAGAATGGCTGTCAACAGCAAGTTCTTTTGCTGCTTAAGCTAAAGTCACATCCCTTCTGCTTTGCCCGGCAGCTCAAAGGTTCCTAAGTATGAATGGATGAGGTTGTTTTGTCTAATTTCACACCCACTCTAATGCTGTGGGGTCAAAACTATGACTCGACCTCAAATGTTCTTGGGGAAGAAGTTAAAACGGGGCAAAGAAGGGGGAGAGAGAAAATACAGTGAGACGATTTTTAAAAAGGGTGAAAAATGAAGCAGGGTGTAAGCTTCTTTACAGTCGCTTCTGCCAATTTTCTCGACAGCTGATGACTTGCGTGGACGTTTTAACCAAGATGAAGACACCCTGAAGCAGGCGCCATTTTTAATTCTCAAGAGGATGTCAGAGTTTATTCACACTAATAAATGCCTTTTCCTTTGTTACATTATTGTTACTTATTATGATTGGGCTTGAACTAGAACCTAGATGCTCCAACAAACATTTTAGTTCCATTGTTCTAGGTTCTGAACATGTAGACATTGCCTAGACAAACAGTTGGGGGAAGTGGTAAATAATGAAAAGGACAAGTCACTGATTCAGAGCAATCTGGATGGCTTGGTAAACTGGGTGCAAGCAAACAATATGTGTTTAAATGAGTCGAAATGTAAATGTATATATCTACGGAAAAAAGAACATAGACCACACTTACAGGATGAGGGGCTGTTCCCTGGGAAGCTGTGACTCAGAAAGATTTGTGGATTGTGGTGGATAATCAGCTGAACGTGAGCTCCCAACATAATGTTGTGTCCAAAAGAGCTAATGCAATCCTTGGATGCATATACAGGGGAATCTCAAGAAGGAGAAGAGAGGTTATTTTACATCTATATTTGGCAGTGGTGTGACTGTTGCTAGAATACTGTATCCAGTTCTGGTGCCTGAAAGAGGTTGATAAATTGGAGAGGGTCCAGACAAGAGCCATGAGAATGATTAAAGAATTAAAACACATGCCTTATATTGATAGACTCAAAAAGTTCAATCTATTTAACAAAGAGAAGGTTAATGGGCGACTTGATTACAACCTATACGTATGTACATGGGGAACAAATACCTAATAATTGGCTCTTCAATCTAGCAGAGAAATGTACAACTTGATCCAAGACTGGAATTTAAGGTAGACAAATTCAGATTGGAATAAGGTGTGCATTTTTAACACTGAGAGGAATTAACAATTTGAACAACTTGCCAAGGGTCACAGTAGATTCTCCATCACTGACCATTTTTAAATCAAGATTGGATGTTTTTTTCTAAACTATTTTGGGGAAGTGCTATGTCCAGTGTTATACGGGAGGGGAGACTAGATGATCACAATGGTCCCTTCTGGCCTTGGAATTCATGAATCTGTGAATTGGCCGGAAGCTGGGGTATAAATCTAGCCCACATTAGCCTTCCGTGCACTAAGTGTCCGTGAGGACCCTGCTGCCACATACTAAAAGTTCCCAAGTGCACTTTAATCCACTCCCATTCTAAAGCGGGAGTAGCTCAAAGTTCACTGTGGAATTTAAAAACAATTATATAAGTACATAGGAAGGTAAGTAGACCTTTTAGACTTCTGAGCTTAGCTCACTGGGTGCCACTTTTTAAAATTAATATATCCTAAAATGTCAGGTAACACTCTCATTACTGCCTAAGTGACTTAGGAGCCTGTCACATTTTCCAAAGGGACTTAAACTCAGAATTTTAAATCTATTTAGGCCATTGCTCCATTCAGCATCACAACACCTAAGTCTCATTTTCAGAAGTAACTTAGACAATTGGGCTTAGGTCCTTAAAGGTATTTATACACCTAACTCCTATTGATTTCAATGGCAATTTGGCACTGAAATATCTTTGAGGATTAAGCCATAAGAGTCTAAATTTCATTGGCTGTTGATGAGATTTAGGCACTTAAGCGCTTAAGTCTTTTTTTCAATTGGGGCTGAGGCTCCTAAACAGGGCCGGCTCTAGGCACCAGCTTGGCAAGCAGGTGCTTGGGGTGGCCACTCCAGAGAGGGGCGGCAGGTCCAGCTATTCAGCGGCAATTCGGCGGATGGTCCCTCACTCCTGCTCGGAGCGAAGGACCGTCCGCCGAATTGCCGCCGCAGATCGCGATCGCAGCTTTTATTTATTTTTATTTTTTTGGCTGCTTGGGGCGGCCAAAACCCTGGAGCTAGCCCTGCTCCTAAATCACGGGTGAAGATTTTACCTCATCGCTATAAAACTAAAAGTATAATTTTTGACCAACTTGCTCTCCTGAGAAGAGGGTTAGAAATTAATGACCACTCCTGAGTGAAAGAAATGAGCCTTCTCTTTCATTCCTTTAGCATGACAAACCTGACCAGATGAGACTAGGATTTGGTACTGTCACTTTAAATCGCCTTTGGTTCCTGCATATAACTCTTCTCCTGGGTTTTAGTGCCATATTGTAATGTTAAAGTGTAAAACTCTGCATCTGCTGAGGCAGTTGGCTGGAAAAGCAAGTATGTCAATGGTAGTCCCTAGCTGCCATCACACATATGGATTTTCTGTGTTCAGCTATGCCATCTGGTAGCTAGACCTAGATTCACTCCTCATTGAATAAGGACTATCTACCATATCATTCTTCTTTCAATATGCTACCCGGTTTCATAGCCTTGCTTTATAAAATTCTTCTATGGTGTGTGTGTGTGTGTGTGTGTGTGTGTGTGTGTGTGTGTGTGTGTGTGTGTGTGTGTGTGTGTGTGTGTGAATGTTCTAGTCATTAGAATATATAGATAAAACACCTTGATGCTGAATACACACACTAAATCCGATAGAAGGGTCATTAAAAATTCAACTTGCAAAGACGATGCTAGAAATTTCATAATTAATACAGCTGTAGATTAGAACTTGGAAATGTACAAAATAATCTACATATAGACACTGGTATCATCTGAGAAGGACCACTGAAGAGTATAATGAGACTATGGGTTAATTTCCCTGCCTGTCCATTTCCCCTATTTGTGACAATCTTTGTCATGGGACTAGATTAATCTGACATTTTCTTTCCTCGTTACTATTTTTGTCATAAGAACGAGGTGGCGGGATTTTATGGCCTCCTCCGAAAGTGGCTGTAATGGCATTAATTTGACTTTTTCAATATTTAAATGCTTTGGCCAGCTCATCTTCTCTCCAGCCTCTCCGCCAGCCCACTCCACACTACCGTCCGGCTCATCCCTACTCTTGGGATGAATCACAGCATAATGGGGAGCTAGTGAAAATACACATTACTGGTCAGTTTACAATCTTGGAGCCAGCCACTGTAGAAGATACCCGGAAACAGGCTGCAGCTTGATGCTTCAGATAAAAAAAGATGCAAGAACCAAAAAGAGAGCAGATTAACCCAAGCTATGGTAACTGCTAGCACTGGTACACATGCAAATACTGATACCACCGGCTTTTATTAGTTGTATTCTAGCTTCCATGCTGTCTCCCAATCCAGCTTCCCATTTAATATTTCCTGCTGTTACCTTCAATTGAGTTTGGGCTGCCTTTGTAATAGACTCTGGGATCTTGGGGGATAATCATCTGAACATGAGCTCCCAGTGTGACACAGTGGCCAAACGAGCTAATGCCATCCTGGGATGCATAAACAGGGGAATCTATCTTGAGTAGGAGTAGAAAGGTTATTTTACCTCTCTATTTGACACTCGTCTGACTGCTATTCGAATATTATGTCCAGTTCTGGTGCCCAGAATTCAAGAAGGATGTTGATAAATTGGAAAGGGTTCAGAGAAGAGCCACAAGAATGATTAGAGGATTAGAAAACATGCCTTCTAGTGAAAGACACAAAAAACTCAATCTATGTAACTTAACAAAGAGAAGGTTAATGGGTGACTTGATTACAATCTTTAAGTATGGTCGTGGTGAACAAATATTTAATAATAGGCTCTTCAATCTAGCAGAGAAAGGTATAACATAATCCAATGACTGGTAATTGAATCTAGACAAATTCAGACAGAAAATAAGGTGTAAATACCTTGCACCCTTGTGCCATGGTAACTTCTTCTTCTTTTGTTTAACTAATGGCCCCAAAAGACGTTAGAAAATTTTAAATATTGATTTAAAGAATACAAAGAAAACATCTGATGTCACCTGTCTGTCTATGTAGATATCACAGAACTCATCATCATGGTATTTAAGTATTTATTCTCTGAGTCCTATCACAGGATAGAACAACCTTTTATGGGTATTTGAAGGAAAGAAAGGAATTAATTTGGAGTAACTAGGAGTTATGAGAGAAATTTAGGCTAAATGTCAAGGGGTGGGGGAAGGTCTCAGCAAGGAACTCTACCAGACTCTGGTACACATATCCCAAGAAAAGTAGTGGAAGGACCATTGTTTGACCTATTTAAAATAGGGTAGGTCAAGGCCCTTGAGATTATAGTCCAGGGAGCAATCATGTGTTGGTCAGACAGAGATGGATGCAATGGCCTTCTAGGTATTTTCTTTCTATGGTTATTATGCTTTTTAAAAAAAAGCTGAACAAATATCTCTCTCCCACAAACCCACCCATCCTCCTTGGCACTTTGTCCAATCTCTTACATTACAAGCATGGTTCATCATTGCTTTCCCTATTTGAATTTATTCACCTCCTGGTGACTGCATTTCTACATGATGAAGCAAAACTGCTGGACCTTGAAACAGTTCTAGATTGCGAAGATGACATCGTAGTAAATCCACTTTTGAAGTAAAGCCTAATCAAATATTATAAGTGGATGTGTACCAAACCAAGCTCCCAAGAGTGTTTGTATTATAAACTTGGTTTTTCAAGGCTATGTTTGCATTATAATCAGCCAGACAAGATCACCTCTGTTGTAACTTCCAGCAAAGTCAAGAAAGTTCCATCAGGGATTATCTGGATCCAGTGCATTTATTATAGGGCAGATTACTATATCTATTAGTAAATTGTGAAAGTGTTCTGAGCAGAACCATTAATGATTGTGAAAGTGTTCCGAGCAGAAGCATGTGTATATTTGTAATGCCAGGTGACATTAAGCTTTTTCTCACTCATTTCACTGCAATTTGAAAATGGACCTATTTCACCAGACAAATCTGTGAATGTTTTCTTTGGAAATAAGCCCTTTCACCCAATGCAATCAAACAGTCAGGCTGCTGGTGTGCAGACACTACTGCCTGTCATGCTGACCAATATTGTCTCATTGTCTCTGCCATCTAGGCAGGCCACTTGTCCGGTTTTAAACCAGAGAGTCTTGTTTTTGTCCCCCATCTGAGTACTGAGAGAAAACCAGACGTGGGTTTGTCCAGAGTATCAGACGGGGGGGACAAAACAATGGAGAGCACACCGCTCCACCCCTGCCAGCGTGGCCTGGCATGTACCATATGTGTGAGGTCATGCTGGTAAGGGCGGGGTGGAATGCTCTTCAAAATGGTGCTACATGTGCAGCATGACCTTGCGCACACCGTGTGTGCGGGCCCAGGGTCACGCCAGCAGGGGTGGAGTTGCACCGTTCCCGGAAGTACCGAACTGTTTGATATTCCAGGAATGTGCGAGTGGCCACCGTGCCCCTGTCAGTCTTCATCCGTCTGTTGTCTCTTGTCTTATATTTAGGCTCTTTCTACACTAGCACTTTTGTAGGTATAACATAGGCCACTCAGGGGTCTGAAAAATACACCCCTTTGAGTGACATAAGTTACACAGACAGAAGCGCCGGTGTGGACAGCGCAGGAGACACTCTCCCACCGACATACTTACCAGCGCTCGTTGGGGGTGGTTTAATGATACCGACAGGAGAGCTCTCTCCCGCACCAGTACAGCTATGCCTCTGCAAGCTCGCTAGTATAGACATTGCCTTAGAGTGTAAGCTCTGTGGGGCAGGGGAGCATCTTTTTTCATTCAGTGTTAGTACAGCACATAGCATAGGGGGGTCCTGGTCCACTGACCGGGGCTCCTAGGTGCACCAATAATAATAAAATAATCTATTGCTGAGCAAAGATAGACACCTGAGCAAAAATGTGAGCTCAAAAGGTGAGGGTGACAGTTTGAAAATTGGAATTTGAAATTTTGCACGTTTCCAGTGTGAAAATGGCCATTGCATGGCCCAGAACAGGGACGTGAGATGGAACAGGGAGACAACATTGATTAAGATAAAACAGCAAAGAGCCTCTTCATGTGACATTTCCCAGAAGAACCTTTCACCTGTTTCTGTTCTGAGCAGAGATGGGAGATGAACTGCAGAACTTAGATCCATCTCAAGATTTGAATTTGGAAGACCCCAGAAGATAGGGGTGTTCTGATCAGGGAGAGGAGATAGGATAGTGCAGCCTTTCCTAGAGCCACGTGTGAAATTTGGAGCTGGGCCTGTGTTCAGTTTTTGAGCCCCGCTCTAAAGTTCAGGAAGGATCATGCTGAAGGTGTTGGGATAGCCTGCTTCTAGTTCTAGAAAGAATGAGGTACAATTCAAATATGCACTTTGGATAATCTCAAATACTGTGGTACCATGCAGGGAGAGAGGCAGTTTCTAAGTTAAACCTATAAGGCATTTGAGGTTAAACCTTACATGACAACTGGAAATAAATAAGAAACCAGGGCAGATGATGTAGCATAGGCATAATATATTCACTTTGTCAAATTTGTCAGCCACATTCTGCAGCATCTTACTTGGTAATGGGCTAATGGTGTAGCTCAACACTGAGCACATTTTGCGTTAATCAAATAATGAGGTGACAAAGGCCTGGATAACTGTGGCAAGCTCCCACACCTGAAAGGGGATGTCACAATCTCCTGATCTGTAAATGATCAACAGCAATCTTGGCCACTACTGCTCTCCACAAGTAGCCGGGAATCCAATAGGATCTCCCAGGTTACACAACTGAGTCACAAAGGCTGAGCATAGTCCCACAACTGAGGAAGCAGGTACTGACTACAACAGCTCTACTAAAGCTGAAAGGGAGGATGGGTTAGGGCCCTTGCTAAGGCTTAAGAGACATAGGTTCAAGGCTTTGCTTTGCTACAGACTATCTATGTGACCTTGAGAAAGTCTCTTAGCCTCTCCGCTCCCCATCTGTAAAATGGGGAAAATAGTATTTCCCTTCCTAGGAGAGATATTGTGAGGGTGATTACAATAAACATTGTGATGTGTTCAGATGCGACAGTCAGTGGGGCATATAGGATAGATTTATTATTCTTAGTGCCTTCCTCCAAGGCCAAGCAAGACAGTATTCAGCTGGACAAGCCAACTGACTGCATTGGCTAAGTCCTATGAAATAGCAAGGAAACGCTGACTCACATTGGAGACATCACAACCTTGGTAGCTCCCCCAACAACATTTCATACATGATAAACAGGAGGTTTGACAAGGAAGAGACTTGCAATAGTTCAGTGAGTGAAAAAAGAACAGAGCCATTAAAGAAGACCTTGCAACGGTCTGCAACACCTCAGGCAGTATTGAAGTCAGCTCATGGACCTAGAAGAATCACCATGGAAACTTGTTCTAATCCATCACCAACAGGAAATTCTCATGCTCTTCAACATCCCTGTGATGCAGGTCAGTGTTATACCCGCTTTACAGGAACATAAACTAAGACATAGAGAGGTTAACTATAGAGAGGGTAAGTAAACTGCCAAAAAATAGAGTCATGTAGCTTCAGAGCCAGGAACAGGAGTGCTGGCACTGGCTTCCCAGTTCTAACCAATAGGCAGCAACAATGTATTTAGTGTACTATTGGCATTCTTTGTTCCTAAACAGCATCTGATCTCACGAGTTATACTCCATCTGTACCCTGCCTCCCTGTGTTTAGTTAGAGCAGAGGGCAAGCGAATTTCCAACAGGTGTTGAGGTGTTTGGTTCAATGCATTTATCAATAATAACAGTAAATTATTAGTGGAGGGAGTGTATTTCACCAATGAGGATTTGCATTCATTTGCGCAGCCATTCACACAGATCCTGTGGTCAAACAGCCAGAACGAAATCACAATGAAGAGATTTAAGAGGCCAGTTCCACCCTGAGCACGTGCAGGGTATCAAGGACTTCCTTCATGGGCGAGAAGGGCACCGCCAGGAGTGAATCACTTGTGAATCATCATCCCTATAAACTTTTCCAGGACTACTAGTTCTGTCATTGCAATGTGAACGTCAGAGCACAGATTTTATATGCATAGCACTGTCATAAATAAATCATAGGGAAATGTAATGAGAAAATATGTAGCGAGAAGTAAAGCAAACCTCTATAAGGAACGTCAACAGTGTTTTATAATTCAATTCAGTGAAGGACTGTGTAAGGAAAAACCAGTGATTTGCATGTTGCGTATTACGGAATTTAAAGAATCATGTACATTTATTGCAAGGCAATATATTAATCAAATGCAGATGACACCATTTAAGATAGCACTTGAGATTTCAAATAAATAAATAAATCATAGGTCGGTATGAGCACTGAAGACAATGGCATATGAAGGTGTTCAGTACATCTTGGGATCTGGCCCTAAACAAACATGATGGAAAAAACATGGGTACCGGGGGAAACACTCTTTTGGATTTCAGGTTTAAAAGGAGGATTATATTTGGGATATCAGTACTGAACAAGAACTCAGGAGATCCGGGTTCAATTTCTGGCTCTACCACTGGCTTCCTGAGTGACTTGGGGCAAGTCACGTAGGGCCAGATTTTCAAAATCTCTCAGAGATCAATAGGTCAGGTTTTCAAAAGAGCTTAGCTCCCATCTAAGAACCGACAGAAGGGCTAGATTCTCAGAAGTGCTCAGTATACGGAGCTCTTTTGAAAATCTGGCAGCATATTCTGGTTCCTAAATAGGAGCTGAAATCTTCTGAAAATCTGCTCGCAAGGTAGGTACTGAACACTTTTGAAAATCTGACCCTTTTCATCTCTCTTTACCGCAATTCATCATCTATAAAATGGGCAAAATAATTCTTCCATTGTGTGTGTTTAGATCGCAAACTCTTTGGGACAGGGACTGCCTCTTAGTTTTTGTATGGCCATCACCCGGGGCACCTCTACATGCCACCATGATGCTAAATTAACAAATGTCTTTTCAGAGTCTCTCCTGTTTAAAACAAAAAAAAAGCTTGATTTTTTTTTAAAGCTCTTACTGTCAAGACCCAAAGACAAATTGGCGCCTGATGATGATAGTCATTCAGTTCTGAAACACAGACCATATTGCCTTGATTAAAACCAGATGTACTGTGAGGGCATCCAGGTCATTATAGTATGAACAATATCACAGACATCATCTAGCAATCTATGTCCTCTGACATGAAGTGCACTGTAGTCCTTCTCCTTCAGCCAAAGCAATGACACTCCATGAGTTCGCTTTACATCACACACTGTAAATACTTCTGCTTGTACCCACCTTAAAATTAGGGATAAGGAAAGAGCATCTCTCACTAATGACACTAGCTAGTCTGTTAAATTGTTGCTTTTGTTACATATGTTTTGCTGTGATGTGATATCAAAGCATTACAATTAGTTTTAGCTTTTGAATGTATTCAGATTTCAGTTTTCAGTACTTACCTGTCTATGAACTTTGACACTAAAGCTCTGAAATGACCACCTGAACATGAATTATGAAATAAAAGTAAACCCATGTTTACAGATGAGTAAACTGAGGCTCAAAGAGTGACTTGCCCAAGTTCACACAGCCAGTGAGTAGAAAAATTGAAAAAAGAACCCAGGATTCCCAAAGTCTGTACTTGATAATGGGAGGAATATATAAGGCAAGGAAAAAACATGAAAGAAGTCCCATGAGGTGTCAAGTTCTTATTCAGCTACTCAATTCTTATCTGAATTTAGCAAAACATTATGAGGAATAGAATGAGGGTTTTATTTCTATTTTTTACTATCTTCTATCTCAGCATCCATATTTCCATATGCACACACTTTGACATTTCTTCAGGCCATAAACCCAACCTAGCAGAAGACCCCTGTGCAGAAAAGAAAAGGAACAAGAAAAAAATCATCTGTAGGGTAGAACAGGGAAATGAGCTCTGAGCTGGAATAGCCTAAGGCCTTTTTTTTTTCTCCAAACAGCCAAATGCAGAAATAATTTAGGTGTGGAACTTGTTGAGTAGAATACGAACTTGAAAGTCAAACAGGAGTCTCTTAAATATGGAGCTAAAATTAATCTCTAATTGCAGTTCCGTGCTGTAACAATAACAGATAGATTGCACAGTGATGGAACGATATTTTAAAGTATTTTATACTTGGTGTTTTAGAAGGGAAACAAATCAAATCACATTTAGCTTGTGGTTCAGACCCTGGAATGGAACTCAGGAGACCTGGACTCAATTCCTGTTTCTGCCACAGACTCCCTGTATTACCTTGGGAAAGTCATTTAATCTTTCAACCCCTTGGTTCCCCATCAAGAAAATGAGAATAATAATATGTTCCTTTGTCTCGTCTATTTAAGCAATAATCTCTCTGGGCGGGGGCTGTCTCTTGCTGCCTATATACACTGCCTTTCACAATGGGGGCCTAGTCATACTTGAGGCATCTTGGTGATAAGGTGGTATAATAATAACATCACTATTTGTTGTAGTTTAAAAGCCCCTCTTCCCCTTTCTTTGGAGAGCAGGGGTATTAATATTGTATTTTGACTAAATTTCCATCTCTGGTAATTGCATTCTGCCTGCCTAATTTCAAACTACAGTTTCTATGGGATGGACACAGGAGGAGATGCATTCCGTCATCCTAACTGGTGTAGGGTTAAATGATTTTTGCTTCAAAGTGGAAACTCTCTGGCATAGCTGCTGCTGAGACTTCCTCTGCTTTTCTTTTTTTAATTTATTTTCAGCAGAGTAAAAACTTTTTTGCCAATCCGGTCCTGAATTAATTAGCTGAAAGCCACTCTCACACGCCCTTTCTCTCCTCCTCCCTCTATCATTTCCCCTCACAATAGCACCTGCGGTGAGACCCTCAGGGAGCAACAAGACACTGGACTAAGCCAGTTGTAGATTGCATATGTACCCTTTTGCACGTCTTATCGCCTTCTTTCCCACGCACAGAGACTGGATTATCATAGGGGCTGCATTTCCTCAAAGACAAATCAATGTCACTAGAATCAGGGTTAGAATGCTGCAGGATAGTCTAGAAATAGCCCAAAATGTAAAGGTAGGAAAACAACAGCAAGCCAACTAAATAGTAATGCTATTAATTCCCAGTACGCATTCCTTAAGGAGGTATTCTAGAGTGCTAGAGAAGAATCTAAGTACAGGACAACAACAGCCACGTTACAGACGTTTTTACAGGACAACAACAGCCACGTTACAGACGTTTTTACAGGACAACAACAGCCACGTTACAGACATTTTTCTTTCTCCGAGCCATAGAAAAATACAAATAAATATATTATATACAGGGAAACAAAACTAGACATTTCAGTTCAGGAATGTTGAAGTGTTACATTTTGACTGAAAATGTCCAAACAAAATGTTTATACATTTCAGAACTGAAATTTTTCATAACTTCCTGTTTCATGAAAAAAATGAACATTTGACTTTTTTATCCTGATTCAGGGTGAAAACAAATGTTCAAATATCAGAATTTCCCATGGATAACACTGGTCTACAATTTTTGAGACGTCGTCTGCTTCAGAGATAAAATGTGCTATTTATTATGTATTTTGATGTGCTGAATTCAAATATGACAATTAAGACAACTGATTGGCTACTGTTTCTAAGATATTTAAGTTTTTACATTTGATGTCTATGTATATTGTGTAGATAGTAGTTTTAATCATAAATCGTAAACCTAGGTCTTTTCATGTGTTTATGGTTGCTTTACATGATAATATTTCACCTGTCCTGTTTATGTAACACTTTAAAAATCAGCAAAAGGGTTATATAAATAAAATTTATTATGAAACAAAAGGCAAAAAACTATTCTGTACATAGTTTAGTCCTATTCAGTGTCTACTCGGCGCTTCTTGGCTTGTCTCTTGTATTCATTAAATGGAGCATCTCTTGTCACTGTCCAGCAATAGTCTGCAAGCATTGATGGGCTCCATTTGCCCTGATAGCGTTTCTCCATTGTTGCAATGTCCTGGTGAAATCGCTCGCCGTGCTCGTCGCTCACTGCTCCGCAGTTCGGTGGAAAAAAATCTAGATGAGAGTGCAAAAAATGTATCTTTAGTGACATGTTGCAACGAAGGCTTTTGTATGCCTTGAGGAGGTTTTCCACCAACAACCTGTAGTTGTCTGCCTTGTTGTTTCCGAGAAAATTTATTGCCACTAACTGGAAGGCTTTCCATGCCGTCTTTTCCTTGCCACGCAGTGCATGGTCAAATGCATCATCTCGAAGAAGTTCACGAATCTGAGGACCAACAAAGACACCTTCCTTTATCTTAGCTTCACTTAACCTTGGAAATTTTCCACGGAGGTACTTGAAAGCTGCTTGTGTTTTGTTAATGGCCTTGACAAAGTTCTTCATCAGACCCAGCTTGATGTGTAAGGGTGGTAACAAAATCTTCCTTGATTCAACAAGTGGTGGATGCTGAACACTTTTCCTCCCAGGCTCCAATGACTGTCGGAGTGGCCAATCTTTCCT
Organism: Emys orbicularis; assembly: GCF_028017835.1. Taxonomy (NCBI): domain Eukaryota; kingdom Metazoa; phylum Chordata; order Testudines; family Emydidae; genus Emys; species Emys orbicularis. Next base: position 9,303,489 of record NC_088688.1, read on the forward strand.
GATGTAGTGGGAATCTCTTGCACGACTATCCCATTCGCAGAGAAAACAGCAGAACTTTGTGTATCCAGTCTGCAGACCAAGCAAGAGAGCAACAACCTTCAAATCGCCACAGAGCTGCCACTGATGTTGGTCATAGTTTATGCACCGCAAAAGTTGTTTCATGTTGTCATAGGTTTCCTTCATATGGACTGCATGACCAACTGGAATTGATGGCAAAACATTGCCATTATGCAGTAAAACAGCTTTAACACTCGTCTTCGATGAATCAATGAACAGTCTCCACTCATCTGGATCGTGAACGATGTTGAGGGCTGCCATCACACCATCGATGTTGTTGCAGGCTACAAGATCACCTTCCATGAAGAAGAATGGGACAAGATCCTTTTGACGGTCACGGAACATGGAAACCCTAACATCACCTGCCAAGAGATTCCACTGCTGTAGTCTGGAGCCCAACAGCTCTGCCTTACTCTTGGGTAGTTCCAAATCCCTGACAAGGTCATTCAGTTCACCTTGTGTTATGAGGTGTGGTTCAGAGGAGGAGGATGGGAGAAAATGTGGGTCCTGTGACATTGATGGTTGAGGACCAGAAGTTTCATCCTCTTCCTCTTCCTCGTCTGACTCAAGTGAGAATGATTGTGGTGCATCAGGAACCGGCAGTCCTTCTCCGTGGGGTACTGGGCGTATAGCTGATGGAATGTTTGGATAATGCACAGTCCACTTTTTCTTCTTTGACACACCTTTCCCAACTGGAGGCACCATGCAGAAGTAACAATTGCTGGTACAATCTGTTGGCTCTCTCCAAATCATTGGCACTGCAAAAGGCATAGATTTCCTTTTCCTGTTCAACCACTGGCGAAGATTTGTTGCACAAGTGTTGCAGCATATGTGTGGGGCCCACCTCTTGTCCTGATCTCCAAGTTTGCAGCCAAAATAAAGGTGATAGGCTTTCTTAACCATAGTGGTTATACTGTGCTTTTGTGATGCAAAAGTCACTTCACCACAAACATAGCAGAAGTTATCTGCACTGTTCACACAAGTACGAGGCATCTCTGCTCACTTTGGCTAAACAGAAATGTGTCCCTTTGCAAAATCAAACACTGACAAATAAGAGAGCACGACACTATGATTTCTAGAGCTGATATAGGGCAATTTGTTCAGCAGAGTGATGTAAGCTTCGTTATGATTGCATCATCTATGACTTCTAGGAATAACATGATGCAAGTCATATCATGTATGACGCAATACCAGCTTCAGATTGCATCATTCATTGTTTTGCCTAAAAAGCAAGTACTGTCCAAACCCAGTCATAGATTTATTCATAGATCCAGTCAAAGATGTATTTTAGTCATTTCTGGTTTAAATTGAGATCCCTTCCCTTTATAACTCACTTATCCTCCGCCATTCCCAAGTCAAGGGTCGTATATACTGACCCAATAGCATATCTTGAAAACTAGAGCCAATCAACAATTTTAAGCATCATTTTCGTTCTCAGTGACCCAGAATTAGTAAAGTTTGACTACATTTATTTCAGAAGCATTTTGGCTGTCGAGCAGTGTAACCAGCTCTAGCGTATAGTGCTTTGAACAGATAAAGCACTATATGCAAACAAAGTTTTGTTGCTTCAATTCACATGTGCAAGTATTCATGCTGGAAGTGATGGGAGTGCATCCAATCACAAAACATAAACTATAACATATAACTCAAATTTTCAATTTGCTAACCTGCAGCATTTGAAAATCATGAGTTAAGCCTCAAAAATAATGAGATCGGCTTAGAAATTATGAGATTTTTTTTTATAATAAATGTTGGATTCATTTTATTCACCTCCTAGTTTCCATAAATTTAGGGTCACATATTAAAACTTTTCTCCACAATCATGAGAGGCAAATTTACACTCCCCCCGCCCCTAGTATAAGTTAAGATTCTCACAGTATCACATGACTCCAAAAAACGGGGCTTCGGGAAAAACACCAGTTATCACAAGTTTCACAATAAAATTCAGCAACACTCAGTTTTGAATATTTGTGATCAATCATTGATTATAATATTGACAAAGATCTGAGTAGTGAACAGATATAGGTAATTATCAATATGCTAGCATCGGAAAAAGAGGCTGAATCCATCTAAGAAGTTCTCAGTTGTGAATTATTTACCCAGCCTACTTCCCATTCGGATTCCCATTCTAGGGCTCATCAGCAAAGGCTCCAAAGTTCAACCCAATGTGTAACTGAACTATCTCCCTTGGAATCATCTGTTACTTTAACGCATCCCAACCTCCCCCTCTTCTTGGTATCCTGCCTTGGTCTCCAGCCAGTGCTCAGCAGCTGCTCGCAGAATTCTAGACCCCGCAACCATCACACTACATTAGAAACATTCATGCCAGAGCAGCAGGACAGCCAAGTGGCAAGGTGACAGTGTCACCCCTACTGAAAGTAAAAAGGGGATAAATCGGCAGTGTCTTATACTTAAGTTTCTGCCAATTTCCAAGAATGAAAAGTGCAACCAAATGGTAGCAAACTTGGTGCGTGTCTGTAAACACGGAACATATGTACAGTGTTGCCAAGCATGAGACATCATGCCTGCCATTCCCCAGATGTTAGGAATGGCCTGGAAAGTAAAGCCAGGGCTCAAGTCATTATCCAGTTCTAATACTGCACAAGTGAGGGACTGCAGCCACCAAACACCTGTATTTAGCCAGCCTAATCTTTTTCCATGAAAAGGCTCTCACTCCATAGCTGCTGAAGACATTTCACGTAAAACAGAAAGCACGTACAGCTTGTACCAGGGGCTCTAAATTCAAGCACCTCCCATTTCAAAGGAGAACAGTGTATCTCTGGATCTCCCCCACAGTAGTACTGTGTCGGCCATCTTTATTATACACACAGACTAACTTCCTGGAGGTCATCCTCCACAATCTTCCCTCCTACAAACAGTGCTCCTCCCTCCAATTCCATGCAGGTTGCTACAGATCAGAGCAGAGTATGTGTGTGAGAGAAAGTCTGGTCTGGAGTACCAGAATGTGGAAGACCCAATGGGTTTAACCCTCAAAATAGGCCAGAACATAGCTCATTAAAACTTATTCTCTATGAAAGAAGGCCTCTTTCTTAAAGGTGGGATACCAACCTACTTTTGCTTCCCACTTCACTGACTGACACTAAATTTCAGCTGTCCTTCCATTTACCTGTTCAGTGCGTGGAGTTGCCCTCTGTTGAACTCCCTGCCCACTGAGTATCTGGTGTTGCTTCCTGCTTCCTACTCCACCTGTCCACTTTATTCTTTTATTTCCTCCTTAAACACTCACATGGCACAGATGGGCTCTTATTGCCTGTGACTTTCTAATGGAATCATTAAATGTTAATGATAGCTTGGAATTTAAAAGAAAAAAGGAGACATCTATTAAAGCACTGGTGAAAATAAATACACATATCCAGTGGGGCCGAATGTCTGTGTGCTAATCAATAAAATAGTCCACTCTGCTATTTATTGTTTGTATTGTGGTAGCACCTAGAGTCCCTAGCTAGGAATTGGAGACCCATTATGCTAGGCAATGCAATGGTACCTACTTGGTATTTCTTCAAGCCTCTTGAGAGCGAGTATAAATTTGCCCTTGACACAAATCCAGGGAACAAGGACGGGAAATAAAGGTTTCAAAGGGCTGAAATAAAGCTACATCTCCACTTAACAGCAGCTAAGCCTTTTCAAAAGGAAAAATATTCAGAGTCCAAGCAATCAGATCCTTCACAGTGCTCCTCAGGTGGTCTCAATACCACTCACTAATGGAGAGTCTTCAGAATCCTTGTGACGCCTGATATGCCACTATTCCTGTTTAATCAGGACCTCCCTGATGGCTCTGAACCCCTCCTCAAAGGGGGCCAGGAAACATCAGGCAGAGTCTTTGCGGCAGCTGGCCGGCGGAAGTTCCCCTGGTTCACGAGGCCCCCCGCTGCTGGTGCAGGGGCTGCAGTGAATGAGCCACACCAGCAGAAGACCACCTCTGCCCTCCAGGCTTGAACAAATGAGAATAAATGGCTCCAAATATAAAAAGTTCTGAAAACATTGTCATGTTCTGTAAAAGCTTCAGTGCTAGGAGAAGCAACATTTTAGGTTGTTTTTGCTGAGGTAATTTAACTGAGTAAATTAAAGACAGAGTCACATTCCAGATTAGCTTGGATATGTGTATTTATTTTCATTCTGTTGTACAGCACCCTGAGTGCACTGGCACACGTAACATACTCTTTACTAAGTAGTATTATTATTAATGTATTTCTTCTTCCTGTTCCTGCCAGAGGTACAGTTTAGGAACCAGAAACATCTCCTCCTGCTTTCAGTATGTAACATCCTTTTTTCTAAAGTTTTCCAATTCAAGAGCCCAAGAGGAAGAATGCAGCATTACCAGCGCGAAGCGTAAAAAATCACGAGACAAACCCTCAAAAATCATGAAACTTTAAACAAAACTTCTTGTATTTGCCTTCTGGGGTTTGAGCCCTTAGGACTGGCATTTTGCAGCTTTTCTCTGTACCCATAAAGGCTAGAAACTTCCTTTTTTAGTGTTACTGATTTATTTATGTTCAATGAAAGCTATTCTCACTTAGATCCTGTGCCACTGAAGTCAATGGAAGCTTTGCCACTGACCTCTATGGGTGCAGGGTCAAGCCCTTATTCACATCACTCCAAGAGCTGGGGCTGTCAGGAAAACATTAAATCTCATGAGATTTGTAATAAAAGAATAAGTGGCATCATCCTTCAGGGTGGCTCACTGATTAGAGGGCTCACCTGCAGCTCTGGAAGACCTGCTTCACATCTGTGCTTTACCACTGACTTTCTATGTGACTTTGAGTTAGTCACTTAGGCCCCACTTCCACACAGGCACTTAGGTGTTGTGACACTGAGCCTTATGGCACCTAGACCATCACAGGAACAACACTGTGAGCCACAAAGCTTGAGTGAGGCACCTATCTTCCCCTAGGCAGGGAGCTGCCTACACTAGTCAATAGGAGATGCTGATGAAAGAGGGTGTATCTTAAGCTTTGCTCCCCTTCACAGAGTTAGGAGCTTATGTCTGGGCTGCAGGGAAGCATCCATCTCTGCTAGCAATGCAGAAGTCCTCCCTCTGCTCCATGAGGAGAAGGAAGTAGAAGAGGGGTCTGTCAGATGGGTTCTAACCACTCGGTTGTAAAGTCATTCTCACTCTTTCTCTGGCTCAATTAATATTTTATTTAACTAAAGTGGACCAACTTCAATAGGAGTGACTGAGGGAGCCCCACATTAGAATATCCCATAGCCCAGTCGTAGGATATTTGCCAGATCCCTGTTCAAATCTCTTCTTCCTAATAGGCAGAGACTAGACTTGAACTGGCGGCTCTCCCACATCCCAGTTAAATAGCTGAATCACTGGGCTAAAGGTAATAAAGAAAAGCCTCCTCCCCACCCCCAGGCTGGTCTGTGGGGAGCTAGGCAGTCTCTGAGCACACAAGCTAGGAGGAGGAGTGCCTATCTTCCCCCGGGTTGTGGAGTGCTCTGGGGTTAAGATAGGAGATAGTCATCCAGATGCCTAGAGCACGAGTATCTTTTTGTTCTCTGTGTGTATGGTGCTTAGCACAGTAGCGTTCTGCTCTATGACTGGGGCCCTAAGTCTTAGCATTATACAAATAAATTATGATAATATGCTCCTGCTGCTTTGTGTTGCTCACACCAAGGACACATAAATCCAGTTTAACCACTTGATTTATGACTGTTTTTCTTCAACATGGTGGCACATATCAAGCTGGATGTACCCGTGTATCTGGTACAAAGCATCCTCCGGCAAAGGAGCCATCCTCTATGTTTCGGGGACTGATTCTTCTGCGTAAGCTGTTCAGGTGCATTGGTGTGAAAAGTCCAGAAGAAGTGGAAGTTGCTATTTTTACTACAATTAGCAGTGTAATCAGTACAGCTTTGGGAGTGCAAAATACATTTCTCATGCTTCAGTGTAGATGCCTCATGCATCAAGGTTTAAACCAATCTCTATTAAGGATTAGGACGAGACCTTCATGAAGGGCAGCATATGCCATCTCTGTCTACAGAGGAGTTATTGCACCTTCATCTGAAGCATGTGATACTGGCTATTGTCAGAGACAGGATACAAGATTAGATGGGACCCAACTCTGATCTGGTATGGCAGTTCCTGTGTTCCTATTCCACCTGGCGCATGAACAAACCTGTCAGGTCTGATGAAGAAATCTTTACTCAGATGTTGGGTTGAGACAGAAGAGTAGGCAGTTAGAACATAAGAACAGCCATACTGGGTCAGACCAAAGGTCCATCTAGCCCAATATCCTGTCTTCCGACAGCGGCTAGTGCCAGGTGCTTCAGAGGGAATGAACAGAAGAGGTAAGCATCAAGTGATCCCAACCGAGACTAGGGACACCATCCCTGCCTATCCTGGCTAATAGCCATTGATGGACCTATCCTCCATGAACTTATCTAGCCCTTTTTGGAACTCTGTTATAGTCTTGGCCTTCACAACATCCTCTGGCAAGGAGTTCCACAGGTTGACTGTGCATTGTGTGAAGAAATACTTCTTTTTGTTGTTTTTAAACCTGCTGTTAATTAATTTCATTTGCTGACCCCTAGTTCTTGTGTTATGAGAAGAAGTAAACAACACTTCCTTATTTACTTTCTCCACACCAGTCATGATTTTATAGACCTCTATCATATCTTAGTTGTCTCTTTTCCAAACTGAAAAGTCCCAGTCTTTTTCATCTCTCCTCATCATTTGATTTGTAAACCAAGTAAATGTAATCCCTGTGACTGAGAGAATAAATAGGGAACCTCTTCTTATCAACTGCACAGAAGTGCTCTTAACCATACCTTAATAAGTTGAATTGTGATGATAAAGACAGATGGAGTGGGGTATTTTCACAGATTTGGGTTCAGATTCTTCCCCTGGTATCAGATCACTGGAGTGGAGAAGAACGCGGGGATACATTTGGTCCTTTGTATCCAGAAATGGACATAAAGTCCACAGTATATAGAAAACATTGATGCTGATTCTGTCTTACCCCGTTTGTACTGTGGTGTCACTTTATTAACTTCAATGGACTTATTCCCAATTTGTGGAACTGAGAGTGGAATCATTCTACTGTGGTGTCTGGCCTAGATGAAAATCATTACTGCATTAAATCACCATTGAGCTCTCAGCTGTTCAACAGTTTAGCCAAGTTGCATAAGCAAAGTTTCCCAGCATCAGCATCTGCCGGGTCGCTGCATCCCACTTCCAGCTGTTCTTCTTGATGAGATCAGGAAGAGAGTGTGTCTGGAATTCTGATTTTCCTTCAGAAGGCTACTGAGTATTTTTTGTGATTTCTTTTTACTCCCCGGCCCCCCTTCATTTCATCACTCTCCTCTGGTGGGATTATTTATTTGTTACAAGTCACTTTTCCATCTCTGACTCTGTCATCTCTTCCTGAGGTTTTCATAGATATTATAAATCCAGAAGGGACCATTATGATCATCTAGTTTGACCTCCTGAATAACAGTGGCCTTAGAATTTCACTCATTGATTCCTGCACCAATCCAATAACTTCTGGTTAACTTAGAGCATCAAAGGGGGATGTGATATTTATATAGATATCAAGGATATCCAGAGTTATAATTAATGATAACTAGGACTGTGAAGCGATTAAAAAAATGAATTGCCATTAATCGCGCGATTAAAAAAATTAATCGCGATTAATCACGCAAGGAATTGCGCTGTTAAACAGTAATAGAATACCATTTATTTAAATATTTTGGGATGTTTTTTACATTTTCAAATATATTGATTTCAATTACAACACAGAAAACGTGTACAGTGCTCACTTTATTTTTGATTTTAAATATTTGCACTGTAAAAAACAAAAGAAATAGTATTTTTCAATTCACGTAATACAAGTCCTGTAGTGCGATCTCTTTAACATGAAAGTTGAATTTACAAATGTAGAATTATCTACAAAAAAACCCTGCATTCAAAAATAAAACAATGTAAATCTTTAGAGCAGAGGTGGGCAAACTACGGCCCACGGACCACATCCGGCCCACGGGACCCTCCTGCCCAGCCCCTGAGCTCCCGGCTGGGGAGGCTAGCCCCCGGCCCCTCCCCTGCTGTCCCTCCTCCCCCGCAGCCTCAGCTCGCTCTGCCACCGGCGCAATGCTCTGGGCGGCGAGCTTCTGGGGCAGCGCAGCTGCAGAGTCCGGCCTGACCAGGTGCTCTGTGCTGCGCGGTGGCGACAGCGTGGCTGGCTCCAGCCAGGCGGCGCGGCTGCAGCACCGCCAGCCACCGGTGCTCCAGGCAGCGAGGTAAGGGGACAGGGAGGGTTGAATAGAGGGCAGGGGAGTTTGGGGGTGTGGTCAGGGGGCGGGGGTGTGGATAGGGGTTGGGGCGGTCAGAGGGCGGGGAACAGGGGAGTTGAATGGGGGCAGGGATCACAGGGGGGGCAGTCAGGAATGAGAGGAGGGATTGGATGGGGCAGCAGGGGGCAGTCAGGGGACAGGGAGAATCATAGAATATCAGGATTGGAAGGAACCTCAGGAGGTCATCTAGTCCAACCCCCTGCTCAAAGCAGGACCAATCCCCAGACAGACTTTTGCCCCAGATCCCTAAATGGCCCTCTCAAGGATTGAACTCACAACCCTGGGTTGAATAGGCCAATGCTCAAACCACTGAGCTATCCATCCAAGGGATGGTTGGATGGGGCAGGGGTCCCAGGGGAGCAGTCAGGAATGAGAGGAGGGGTTGGAGAGGCGGGGGGCAGTCAGGGGCAGGGGTTCCGGGGTCGGTCAGGGGACAGGGAGCGGGGGGGGGGGGTTGGATGGGGCAGGGATCCCGGGGGGAGCATCAGGGAACAGGGGGGATTGGATGGGAAAGGAGTCCCGGGTTTGGGGGCGGATAGGGGGTGGGGGCAGGGCCACGACCCCCTCCCCTAACCAGGCCTCCATACAATTTCCAAAACCCGATGCGACCCTCTGGCCAAAAAGTTTGCCCACCCCTGCTTTAGCGCCTACAAGTCCACTCAGTCCTATGTCAGCCAATCGCTCAGACAAGTTTAGCTGCAATTTGCAGGAGATAATTCTGCCCGCGTCTTGTTTACAATGTCACCTGAAAGTGAGAACAGGCGTTCGCATGGCACGGTTGTAGCCAGCGCCGCAAGATATTTACATGCCAGATGTGCTAAAAATTCATATATCCCTTCATGCTTCAACCATGACGGATTCTGCTTGATAACGATCCAAAGCAGAGCAGACCGATGCATGTTCATTTTCATCACTTGAGTCAGATGCCACCAGCAGAAGGTTGGTTTTCTTTTTTGGTGGTTTGGGTTCTGTAGTTTCCGCATCCAAGTGTTGCTCTTTTAAGACTTCTGAAAGCATGCTCCACACCTCGTCCCTCTCAGATTTTGGAAGGCACTTCAGATTCTTAAACCTTGGGTCGAGTGCTGTAGCTATTTTTGGAAATCTCACATTGGTACCTTCTTTGCGTTTTGTCACATCTGCTCTGAAAGTGTTCTTAAAATGAAATTGTGCTGGGTCATCACACAAGACTGCTATAACATGAAATGTATGGCAGAATGTGGGTAAAACAGAACAGGAGACATACAATTCTCCCCCAGGGAGTTCAGTCACAAATTTAATTAACACATTATTTTTTTAACAAGCATCATCAGCATGGAAGCATGTCCTCTGGAATGGTGGCCGAAGCATGAAGGTGCATACGAATGTTTAACATTTCTGGCTCGTAAATACCTTGCAATGCCAGCTACAAAAATGCCATGCGGACACCTGTTCTCACTTTCAGGTGACATTGTAAATAAGAAGCAGGCAGCAGTATCTCCCGTAAATGTAAACAAACGTTTTTGTCTTAGCGATTGGCTGAACAAAAAGTAGGACTGAGTGGACTTGTAGGCTCTGAAGTTTTACATTGTTTTGTTTTTGAGTGCAGTTATGTAACAACAAAAAATCTACATCTGTAAGTTACACTTTCACGATAAAGAGATTGCACTACAGTACTTGTATGAGGTGAATTGAGAAATACCATTTCTTTTGTTTATCGTTTTTACAATGCAAATCTTTGAAATCAAAAATAATTTAAAGTAAGCACTGTACACTTTGTATTCTGTGTTGTAATAGAAATCGATATATTTGAAAATGTAGAAAAACATCCAAAATATTTAATAGATTTCAATTGGTATTCTATTGTTTAACAGTGCAATTAATCGTGATTCATGTTTTTTGAGTTAATCACCTGAGTTAACTGCGATTAATCGACAGCCCTAATGACAACAAAAATTTTGTGGAAGGGATATTAAACCACATGCTTCAGGGCATAAGCCAATCTCCATGGGCAGCGGGTATCATATGCTGGGGGAGGCTGTGCCAACCAGGCGTGGCCCTGCCCCCCCTCCACCCTCACCCCCCCCCCTTCTGCTTCCTGCTCTGCGTGGCTAGAGTCCGGTTTCCACTTATTACTACCCTAAAAGAGAGGTGGAACCGGACCAGATCCCTGGATTAAATCGCTCCAGTTGTAACTTGTTTTAGCTGGGCCCAATTCTGCTCCCAATAAGTAGTATTTTATCCTGCAAGTAAGGGTAAGATCAATGTGATAATTGACAGTTAAGCTATTATTCATTGGGAATAAAGGTGACAAATTGGGACCATATAGAGCTGAACTTAAAACCCAGATCTTAAAAAGAACATGATATTTGAAGTGGTTGAAATCTGCATTCAGCTCCAAATTTTGTGGTTTAAAGCTCATCTCTGCTCTAAAGCTAAAGGGGTGGTTTTTCAAAGATGTTGAAACTCTTGAAGTTAACAGGAGCTCTGGGTTCTTTGGCCATAAAACCCTTCTGAGCTGTGTCCACTCCCACCAAGAGCAAGAAGCTTGGAATGAAACAAAGGGTTCAGTCAACCTCAGTAGATTCAAAGGCAGATACAGCATAGAAAGTAGAAACGCAAGAGTGTTAGAACCAGGGGAGAGTAAAATAACTGGATTGTGATCCTTGATCAAACCTGAAGTCCTTTTATCATTACTGTTGTTGTTTGTTAGATTGATTTGCAATGGGAATTAGATTTCTTATTTTCTGTGTGTCAAATTAAAAAAAAAAAGATAAAGAACTAATAAAAGAATAGGTAACATATGGAGAGTGGCACTGGCTGCATAAAGATTATAGATTTTATTATTTGTTGAAATGCAAATGTCAGTATAATCTCATGGGTTGATGCCATGGTAATTCCACTAGATTTTCTAAAGTGGAGATGCATTGTATGAGATGCTAGCCTTTTGGATGATTAATGGGGTATACAATGTTAACCCCGGAGGTTCTGTATCCTGCATCTACTAACATTCTATATTATGCCAACCCCACCTCAAGGCAATGTCAACCAGAAGTACAAGAAGGCAGCAGGTGCTTCGATAACAACTGTTTGCTGCTTCTTTCTGTTTTTCTTCTTGTAAAACTGCAATTATGTCCATGGCACTAGAAATTCAGATGCTCTTTTGTTTCCAGTCATCCATCCTGCACACTATTCCAGTACCGACCTTATAATAATATTTTGCACTTCATAATACCTGCTCTTGTTTGCAAGTGGCTGGAGAGTGTGAATGTATGGGGAGGAGGAATTCCAAATCTCTTGCTGACTATGTGATTGCCCAAAAATCTCAAAGCAAAAATCCCTACAAACATTAATTATGGTCTACACATTCCTGAGTGATAGACACCATAACTATTATTGCTCCCATTTTAAAGATAGAGAAGCAGAGGCCCAGAGAGATTGAACCACGTAAGCTCACACAGCACATTAGTGGTGCAACTCAGAAAACAATCCAGGAGTCCCGACTTACATTCCCAGCTCTAACCGCTAGACGATACTCCTTTCCTCACGAGGCCTGTAGCTCAGGACCCATAGATTTGGCATCACCAAGGGCCACTGCAAAAGGTTTCTGTCTAATTATACTTGTGACTTCTCTTTGTTTGTCTGTTTTTGACTGTGTGACAGACTAGAACACTGGATGGAAAATTCCGCATTTGCAATTCAAATTTCAAGCAGGTTTTAATGCTGAATACTTGTGGATATAATTTGAGAGGTTGTAGAATTAAACAATATAGATTTTTCCTATATAGGGCAAAGTGGCTTCACAGATATTATTCAGTTAAGATCCAGAGATGTTATTAATACGGTGCTTGTGCATGAAACTCACAACAGGCAAGTATTTTGTAAATTCAGCATTTAGTTATCTTTTATCCATTAGCAAGAAGCAAAGCAAACATCTAGCCCTTATATTCATGCCCCAAGCTAAGCAAGGGGAATGTAAAAAGGTTTTTAGAATTACAAATAGAACCTTTAAATTGTAGAAACTTGCTAATTTCGTTTATGAAAAGCACTACAGAACTTCTGCTTTCTCTCCCCAGTTGTTATTCAAATCACAGTCCCGAGCCAAAAAAAAAAAAAAAAAAGGAAATAATCCTGCCAGGAATTTAGTGACTTTTTCTTTTTGGAGATCAGGCAGAAATGCTGCATATTTAAATATGTAAATTGAAGTAAAACGTAGGTTCCTTTTTATTTTTTAAAAAAAGAAGAAAATTAAAAAAAAGAGTTATGGGGTAAATATTCAAAATTGGACACCTGGAAAATATGAGAATTCACTCAGGTAATTTTGAAAGTGGACTATGCATTTGAGTGTGCAAAATATGAATTTGCATATGTGAACATTAAGATTTAGCAACTCCATAACACTTTGCATTTTTAAAGATGTAGATATAAAGTAAGGGTAAAATTCACTGCCTTAGAGGGGAGCACTATAAATCCTTTAAATCCCACTTAAGCTCACAAAATAGAATTTAAGAGGGACTTAAGTGGCTCATAGGCATTGTGCACAGGGGTGAACTTCACCCTAAAGGTTAAAGCTTATTAGTATCACTCTTGCCTCTAGTTTTATTGAAGTTACTGGGATTAACTGTCTGAGGAAGATGAGTTTTAGTCCTCACTCCATATGCCGTTTATACTCGTTCATAAGCTGAATTTTTTTAGTAAAAAAGGGAAGCACCAGAGAACGGGGTCGGCTTATGAACGGGTATAGAGAGGGAGAGGTGGGACACAGCCCCTCCCCCCAACAGAGGGAGCAAGGAGAGGCAGCAAAGCCAGAAGGGAAGAGGCAGGGCCAAAGTCTCTCCGCTTCTGGCCACGCTGCTCTTCCCCCAGCCTCCGAATCAGCTGCAGCTCCCGGGGCTGGCAGGCTGCAGCCGTGCCGCTCGGCCGCGCCCCCCACGCTGCGGCCGTGCCGCCCGGTCTGGCCTGCCGGAGCAGGATGCGGCCGCGCCACCCAGCCTGCCAGAGCAGCTCCAGCCAGACCAGAGACATCCTCCCCAGATAAGGTGGGAAGGGATGGAGAGAGTGTGGGGGTCCCGGGCTAGGGCTGGGGTCATGTGGGGGGTGGTCACAGGGGTTACTCCCCTGACTTCCAGCTTCTCCCCCCCCAAAAAAATTCCCCCACAAGTTGCTGTCCCGGCCCGTCAGGGTAAGCAGCTGGCGCGCCGGCTGACACTTTGTTTACTTAGGTTTACCTCCGTGCCTGCGGACGCTCGAGGTAAACAAACCATCTCGGCCCACCAGCAGCTTATCCTGATGGCCCGGGAGCCAAAGTTTGCTGACCCCTGAATTATAGGGTTGGCTTATGAACGGGTCATAAACACTTTCCATTTTTACTTATCCATCTTGGGGGGGGGGTCGGCTTATAAACGAACCGGCTTATGATCGAGTATATACGGTATCTATTGTGACTCTGGAAATGTAAGTCACTAAAGAAATGCTAAATATTATGATACAACACAGATTTGGATATGCAAGGGCACATTTTGAACATATGTTACATGCAAAACTACCTAGTTCCATGAACATATTTTGCAGCATTTGACGTTAATGAATCCTCAAGCTTTACAAAACCCCTGTGAAGTAAGCAAGTAAGTACTGTAAACTCTTTCAGGCAGGGACCGCCTTTTTGTTCTGTGTTAGTACAACACCTAGCGCAATGGGTTTCTGATCCAGGACTGAGGATCCTAGGTGCTATGACAATACAAATAATAATAATAATTAATTACTAGGCCCATTTTTACAGATCAGAAATCGGAAGCAGAGAGATTGGAAATTTCCTAATACCGCACAATGGCTGTGCTTCCTTATAAACCTTAGCCCAGTGGTTAAAACATGCAGCATAGATCTGTAAAACCCAGGTTCAAATCTCCACTTTAAAACACCACCTGTATGGGGGTTTTTTGATTCACCAAAAATTCTGAAAAAAAAACATTTTTTTTTCAGTTGTTTGGACCAGCCACCCAACCCCAAAATCAGTTATTCACCTAGCTCTATTGTAGAAAACACCTTTTAAAATTGTGGGGCCTTAGAGATGAACACTTAACATTTAAAGAACAGGAGTACTTGTGGCACCTTAGAGACGAACAAATTTACTTGAGCATAAGCTTTCGTGGGCTACAGCTCACTTCATCGGATGCATAGAATTCTCCCATTTCAGCTCTGTGCATAGAAAAAGCCTGTATAAGGAAAAGACAAGAATTTTACACTCATCCACAGTAGGGTTACCATATTAAAGGTTTTTAAAAAGAGGACACTCCATGGGGCCCTGGCCCCGGCCCCTTCCCGCCCCAACTCCGCCCCCTCCCCTGAGTGCCCCGCATTCCCCCTCCTCCTCCCTCCCAGCCACACGAAAAGGGCTGCCTGAGTGCTACCGGCTTCACGGTTTGCTGGGCAGCCCCCAGACCTCCAGACCCTGCGCCCCGGGCCAGTCGCTTCCCCAGCGCAGCCGGAGCCCAGGAGGGGAAGCGCCCGGCTGGGGGCGCAGGGTCTGGAGGTCTGGGGGCTGCCCGGCAAACCGTGAAGCCAGTAGCGCTGGGGCAGCTCCGCTCTTCAGCTGCACAGCTGAGGTGTCTGGGGGGAGCTGCAGGTGGATTCCCCGCTGCGGCGGCGGCTGCTGCTGCTCCCCCCAGACACCTCAGCTCTGTGTAGCTGAAGAGTGGAGCTGCCCCAGCGCTACCGACTTCATGGTTTGCCGGGCAGCTCCCAGACCTCCAGACCCTGTGCTGCCGGGCACTTCCCCTCCCGGGCTTCGGCTGCGCTAGGGAAGCGCCTGGCTCGGGGCACAGGGTCTGGAGGTCTGGGGGCTGCCCGGCAAACTGTGAAGCCGGTAGCACTCGGGCAGCTCGGCTCTTCAGCTACACAGAGCTGAGGTGTCTGGGGGGAGGAGCAGCAGCCGCCGCCGCAGCGGGGAATCCGCTTGCAGCTCGCAGCCTGCCGGAGCCACTCAGGTAAGCAGGGGCCTGGGGCAGGGATGCCGGCATTTTCCCGGACATGTTCGGCTTTTTGGCAATTGCCCCCGGACGGGGATTTGAGCACCAAAAAGCCGGACATGTCTGGGAAAATCCGGACGTATGGTAACCCTAATCCACAGGAATATTTGACAGCTTTTATTATGTTACTGACTTAAGGTGAAGCAAATTCCACTTTAGAATTTGCAAATGAGCTTTAGCAGTTTCAAAGCAAATGCTAAGCTAAAGCTTGGGCCCACTGAGCTCTTTGGACACTGTCTCTCTTTCTACTTAGTTTTGTGCCAGCCCCTTAGCACAGCACTAAAAGTCACGGTGAAGAATAAAAGAAAAACATTCCACTGCTTGATATACCATTTCAGATAAAAAGAACTGGGAACAAGTGATGTGTGCAGCACGGTTTCTAAAGGTTAGAGCACAGGACTGGGCATCAGGTTTACTGGGTGCTAGGCCCCCAATGACACTGAGCAACTCAATGAAATTCTCCTTTACTTAGTTTACTCCTGTGAAAAATAATGTTTCCTAGCTCTCATATAGCACCTTTCATGCAGCTACCTCAAAGCTCTTTACAAAGGAAATAAGTATCATTATCCCCATTTTACCAATGGGTAAACTGAGTCACAGGACGGTGAAAGGATTTGCCCAACATCACACGACAAGCTACCAGCAAAGCCAGGAATAGAAACCAGGTTTCACACATAATCCAAGGACCTAGCCACTGGGCATCATTGAGAACACTGCTCCCTTGCTTCACAGGGGTGATATTAAATTCAATTAAATTAAAGTTTGTGACCTGCTTTGAGATCCACAAATGAAAGGTGCTTCTGAACATTACAACAGTTTGTTATTTATCTATCTCCTCCATAAATAAGCATAGTGTTGTACACAAAAATAAAGATAGATTCCCTGCCTGGAACACATTGCAAGCCCCTTGGGGCAGGGACCATCTTTTTGTTCTGCATTTGTACAGCACCTAGCACAACTGAGTCCTGCTCTATGACTTTGACCTTTAGGTGAGATGGCAATACAACTAAATACATAATAAAGAGCTTACAAGATAAGGACCAGATTCTGATCCCTTACCTTGTGCTGAGTTAAAATAACAGGAGTACTTGTGGCACCTTAGAGACTAACAAATTTATTAGAGCATAAGCTTTCGTGGGCTACAACCCACTTCTTCGGAGTAGCACCTTGGCAAAGACTCTCATTAACTTCAATGAGCTTTACATCATGCCCTTAGTCTTTATTGAAAAGAAATCCTTTTGGTGGTAAGAAGAAATGTTGCTTAGAAATATCAAAGTCTTGTTTATGAAAATCTCTGCCCATTTCACAGAGTTACCAGGTGCAGAGTACAACATGCACTCACAAGAGTTTGCATGTGAGCCTGGAAGTCTGCACGCTGAAAGATGGGGTAAAGGGGTTTGGCCACATCGGGATTGTAGAAATGTGCCCTCACTCTTTACTCATTCCATTAGATAAGCTGAATGTGTGACCCCATAGAGAGCTGGTCGGGAATTTTCTGATAGAATGTTTTCTTATCGGAACACACCAATTTGTCAAACCCTCCACCGGGAAAGATCTTCCTCAACAAATCTCCCAACTGGGGGGAAAAAATTAAAACAAAAAAAATCCAAATGTCCTGTTTCAATTTTTGAATGACAAAATGTTACATTTTTCTGTTCAAAACAACTTTTTATTTCAAATGTTAGTTAATTTCTACTAAAAATCAATAGAATGAAAAAAGTTGAAATCTAAATAAAATGTTTCAATTGACCGTATGCAAAAACATATTTTGGAGTGGCAGTTGATGGAAAAATGTGACACTTTGAGTTTTCATCCCAGTTTGGGTGGGAAATTTTTTTGAAATCTTGAAATTTTTTATGGAACAGGGAAAGCATTTTCTGCCCATCTTTCACCCCATGTTCATGTGAAAACATGTCGATATTTTGGCTTATTTCTATGGATTCGAATCTTACCTCAGCCATTCAATCAAGCAAGCACTTTCTCCCTCTTATTTAAAGAGACCAAAAGAATAAATGCAAAGCACCATGTTCATAAAACATTATGGCTGAGATTTAAATATACCAAAGTCAGGAAACTCAAAGTTATGAATCCCACAGAAACATTAATTTGGCCCCATGTCATGTATTCATTAAAGCCTAAGTGTTAATGCAATATACACTAATGTAGAAGGCTCCAGACACACAAAGAATCAAGTTACAGACTGGCTGTTGCAGGAAGCCTTTCAAGTTTTTGATCTTTGCCCATTGACAGTCACAGATGTAATGTTGTATGGACACAATTATTTTCATACTCTTTTTATGAAGGTCAGGTGTCTAAGTGGCTAGCCTGGGGAACTGGGACTCAGGAATCGTGGATGATGTTCCCAGCACTGATTCTGACTCTGTGTGTGATCTTGGACAAGCCATTTACCCTGTCAATGTTTCAGTTTTCTCACTTGTAAAAATAGGGATAATAATATTTGCCTGCTAATAGAGGGGAGTTATGATAATCAATGGATGGAAAGCATTATTGAAAGATAAATTATTATAGTTTAATAACAAAGGGCTCCCATTTAGAGGAATAGGGAGGCATGAAGCCCTGCCTTGGACTGGCTATCAGCATCACAGATAGCAGTGCAGGGAAAACAGCAGTGTCTGTAGGAACTCTACTCCTGTTGCATATGGGGAAGGGGAGTGGGCAGAGCTGGGTTCTACCTCCAACCATGCCGATTAGAACAGCTGAGCCAGAACACCCTGGAAAGTAATCTGCACTGGATACAGAGCCAGTGCAAAGAGGAGGGAACCAAGAACCAGCTTGTGATTCAGATACTCGAAATAAGGTCCCTTCTATGATCCTGAGACAATGCAACTACTTTCTGTCCCTAAGGCTTGCGCCAAATCTGCCACTGAGCCCTATGAATACACGCATGTCAGTTCCAGCTTCTCGCTATCTGTTGATCTAAGGTACTTCTATGACCCCCATTGTCATACTACCTGAGCATCTCAGAATCTTTACTGTATTTATCCTCACAACACAACCATGAGGTTGGGCAGTGCTGTTATCCTTATTTTACAGAGGGGGAGCTGAGACTCAGAGAGGCTGAGTGACATACCCAAGGTCACACAAAAAGGCTATGGCAGAGCAGGAAACTGAACACTCGGGCTGGTGCCCTCTCCATAGATATAGACCAGCCTTCCTCCGTCAAGGGTAGTTTGCAGCATTTCTTCTTTCATCTCTGTTTTATATAACACTCCCTCAAACCTTGGGACCTGTATTGATCTTTGCTGCTCAGTCCCATCCCATTGTGTTTCTGCCCCAGGCATTACACTATTTTTAAACAAGCCAGTAGAATTTAACTAATGAAAGGTGAGCTTTCATCAAAGAGATGTTTTTACCTCCTCTGGGGGCTGGTAGCTCACAAAAACAGCAGGAATGTAGCACTGTGCCTGGCTGATGAGCAATTAAGATTTTTTTTTTAGGCAAATCCACGATATATTTGGCAGGGTTGAGAAACTGAACACTAGTTGCTCTTTTGGATCTACAGTAATTATCCAGGCAGATTGTGAATATCAATTCCCAACCTATGCAGCTCTTCCACAGTGTTCTGTGTGACTGTCCCTTGGAGGGAAAGATGGCAAACTGATTCAAAAGAAAGCCCCAAATGGGAAATATTAGGGAAACTTGAAGAGCTCAGAGATTGGGTTTTGAATTAGCACCCTAGGGCCTGACTCTCCAGTAAGCTGGAGTAATTTCCACCAAGTTCCATGGGAATTACTACTACATTGCGAGGTGAGAATTAGGCACCTAAAGGCTAGCCAATTCCTGAACTAGCAGAACTACTTGAGCTTGTCAAATTGGGCTTGGGGAGCTCTTGAAAATAGATTATTGCCAGCACTTCTGCTCTGAATCCTTGGTTCACAATGTTATTTAAGCATGTCCCTAACTGTAAGCATGTAAGTATTCCCACTGAAGTCAATGGAGCTTCTCATGTGCTCAAAGTTAGGTGCAGACTTAAGTACATTGCTGAACTGGGGCCCTAGAGCCCAATCCAATGCCCGCTGAAGCCAGCTGAATGACTTACACTGCGTCTCCTGTGGGCACTGGATGAGATCCTAGCCCGTGCTGGAAATACAATGAGAACAATTGGGTTCCCATGTCTGCTTGTATCCCAGAAGCGCCGATTCAGGAGAAAATAGAAAAAAAAAGTTATCCAAATGTTTCAGAACCTCAAAATTCCTTACTTCAAGTGCAGTCCCTAAGGTTCAGGGGTGGGTCTGAAGTTGTGTTAGTAGCTATAGTACGGTCACCATTAAAACCTTCCCAAGTAGGTAGCATTTTTCTGTGAATATGTAGTGTATGGAATACTATGAATATAGCTGTAATATTAATTACTTGCACAGGGCCGCCCCGGGGGGGGGGGGGGGGGCAAGTGGGGCAATTTGCCACGGGCCCCACAGGGGCCCCGCAAGCCCTGGCCCGGCGGCGGCGGCGGGCCCTTCAGTGCTGCCGAAGACGCAGAGCGACTGAAGGGCCCCCCCGCCACCGAAATGCCGCCGAAGACCCGGAGCGACTGAAGGACCCCCCCGCCGCCGAAATGCCACCGAAGACCCGGACCGCCGCCGGGTGAGTACAAGCGCCGCAGCTCCCGCGCTTTGCCCCAGGCCCCCTGAATCCTCTGGGCAGCCCTGTACTTGCAATGGCATTCATAAAGAATTGAATGATGTCTTCTGCATTCTCAGCTCAACAAGTCCAGGTTTTCACTTTCAGCAACACATTTTTAGTCCCGAGACTGCTTCCAGTGAAATCAATGGGAGTTTTTCTTTCAAGGGAATGCATGGCATGCAGGCTCCATATGTACCTTAAAAAGTGAACATACATGCACCGTGGTGGAATAAGATTTGGTGTAAGGTGTCTTTTATTTGATCTTTAATAATCAGACACAGCCTCTCCAGCTATCCGTCCCTGTAAATCAGTGCAGAAGGCTAAGCATATGAGTACATTTTTGCAGGACTGAGAGCTTGATATGGATTTAGGAATCTGACACTAAGCGCCCAGGCTTGAAAATGTTGGCATGTTATTACCCTCCCTCCCCTTCACTTGCTGTGACAAATGTTCTTTCCTAGTTTGAACTTCAATCAAGTCATCTACAGATATAAAAGACTCAATCTAGCACTACAACGAATTGTGCTGCTGCCTCTCCACCAGAATCTTGGAACCTCTAACAAGAGCATTAATCCCTCCCTCTTCAACTCCGGCATTCTGCCATCCCTAACATCCCACTTAGAAACACTGGCTGACTTTAGTCCCTCCCCGCCCCCAACACACGTCCACACACATCTGGGTCATTGGTCCACCCTCTCAATGGAATTTATATTGGAGTTACCATGTTCCCAAGGGCACTCGGTTATCCTGACTGTAGTGCATCTCGACCAAGATGGCCCATATTATTCCCTGCCATACCATGTCATCTGCCCATGAAACTGGGCAAGCTTTCCTGCAGAATGACTTTGGATACCACAGCATGCCAACATGCATCATTTTGGATTGAGGTCTTCAATTTGTTGCTTTATTCTAGAAGGAATTTAGTTGCCTTCCTGGCACCAAGCCCCTCACCTCGACAGGCTATATTCCCCAGACTGATGGCCAAACTGAAAGAGTCAATCAAATGCTAGAGCAGTATCTCTGGCATTTTCTGAATTTCAGTTGGGATGATTGGCTCCCACTGCTGTGCTTGGCTGAGTTCGTGTACAACAACAGGCTTCAACCAATTAGACCCCATTCTTTTCAGATTTAGTTTTCATCCCTGATTCCATCCAGACCTGTCTGAAGGCTCTGCCATCCCAGCAACCATAGATGTGGGCCTCCACCTCCAGAAAACACACCAGGAACTCAAGGAACACTTCCTTGCTGCTAAAGAAACGTATAAGCATTATGTGGACTAAAAGTGACAGCCACCCCTAACCTGGTAGTAAGAGATAAGGTTTGGGTTTCAACTCAGGACCTGAGAACAGACTATACTTCAGCTAAGCTTGACCACCAATACCTAGCTCCTTTTCAGATCATCGAGCAAACAAACCCAGGGTACATTGACACAGGAATAAAAGACCTGCAGCATGGCTGTGGCTGCCCTAGGTCAGCTGACTTGGGCTTGCAGGGCTTGGGCTACCGGGGTAAACATCTCTGTGTAGACATTTGGCCTCGGGATGGAGTCCGAGCTCTGGGACCCTACAGCCTGAGCCTGAATGTCTACAATGTGATTTTTCAGCCTTAGAGCCCCATGAGCCCAAGTCAGCTGACCTGAGCCAGCTGAGGGATTTTTATCCCTATGTGGACGTACTCCCAGTGACCTTCAAGCTTCAGCTCCTAGAATCCCTCCAGATTCACCCCATCTTCCATGCTTCTCGCCTCAAACTGTTCATCAACAACCTCTACCCTGGTTTCTCTCTTCAAGCTGTTCATCAACAACATGGTAAACCCTCTGCCACCCCCAGGAATTGTCTATGGGCAGGAGGAATACAAAGTCCATCAAGTCCTCAACTCCTGACGGGTGTGGGGGAAGTTCCAGTATCTGATAGCCTGGGAAGGGGTACAGGTCAGAAGAGCAATACTGGGAACCAGAAGAAACTGTTCACACTCCTGATCTCATTAGTGATTTTCACCAAAGGTACTCTGACATGCGAGTGTCAAGAGCACCTAGGAGGAGCCCTTTGGGGGCAGGGGGAGTACTGTCAGGATCTCAGCTGACTCCAGGCATGGTTGCCTAGTAACCCAATGAGCTCAGCTGGGCCCAATAGACCCTCACCAACTGACTCTGCTCCCTGATTGGACAGAAGGGACAGCTCCCCATTTAAGCCTAGTAGCAACAGCAGCACAGTGGCTGAATGCCTGCAGCTGCACGAGACTTGCTTTCTGTACCTGTTTTTGCTCCAACCCAGGTCTGCTCCTGCTCCAGCCCTAGTCCTTGCCTCACCTGCCTATGAACTCCTGGTTCCTGACTCTTGGCTCTGATCATTGGTTTGTCTCCGGACCACCTTGGGTTCTGCCTTCTGATTCTTCTCCAACCACTAGACCAGACTTCTGTACCAACCGCTAGGTTGCACTGCCTTCAGCCCAGTGTGTTACTATAGCTCCTTCTGTGGTCTGTTTTCTTTTTCTCCTTGTGAGTCTTCCTGGCCAAATTCCCATTGCATGTAAAAAGTACTAGCACAGGAAGTGCTATCCATTCTCATCCAATCAGGGAGCAGAAGCAATAAAATGTGGCATAATGGACTGATCAAAATAGGAAAGCACAGCTCAAATTTTGAATGTCAGGCATTAAATACTTTCAGAGCGCAATTCACAATCAGTCCACAAAGTGAAACAAAATGTGACGAATACATTTGTATAATGAATAGATCAGAAATAATCCAGTTTGATTTGTTCTGCTGAAATTCCACAAACAGAAGTAGAGACGACATAAATCAAATAAATGATTAGTTGTTTTTCTTGCTCATCTCTACTAACCAAGTAAGCCTTGCAACATAACTGTGAGATAGGTAAATTGTACTAGGTCTCTTTTGCAGATGACTAATTTGAGACACAAAGAATTTAACTAAAGTGCTTATGGTCACAGAGATGGGAGTGAAGGAAGTTTAGTCCTGACTTCTATAATCTTCACTGGGCATTAGATTGGGTCCAATGAGCCTCTTAATCTGTATACCTTCTCAAGGCAAAAGTTATAAACTTGATCATGTTTTCCTTGAACCCATTCCTTTAGGACTTTCGAAGGAGCAACCAACACTCATAATTACATCTGTGTAAATCTGGGGTAACTCCCTCAAAGCCTTTGGCATTACTCCAGATTTAACCAGTGTAATGAGAGCAGAGCATGGGCCATTATATCAATGCAAATATTTTTCTCTTTCATAAGTATGCCTAGAGATTATGAATAAAAGGGGAAAAAACAGGATCTAAATGGAAATAAACAAACAAACTGCCTGGAATTTATAATTTATACAATAGTTTGAAATCAGATATGTACACCATAACTGATTCTTTTTCTCTGTGCCTTAACCTCCTGCCGTTTGCTGTATCTATTGAAATAGAACATTTGTGGGAATTTTGCTGGAATATCTGAGCCAGGTGCTTAGATCGCTGATTAAAAATGGAGTGCTTGTGGGAAACCATCTAACAAAAATATATTTTGTGGCACGGAGTACTGTACAATTACTGGAAAAAACTAACGTTTGACTACAAAAGTATTATGATATTAAATAACATTCTTTTCAAAGACAATCAAATCAAAAATTGTTGATTCGCCAGCCATAATTATCATAAGATATAAAGTAGTAAAGATACTAATAGTGATATTGACTTGCATAAACCACAATATCTAAGTCAAAAAGATAGACTATATACAGTATGTTGTTTACACTTTTCATAATGGAGCATATGAACATATAAAGTTTGACTGAACTGTGGGCACATAGTTAAGTGTATGTGCATCATGCTGTTACAAAGATAGTGTCTATTAATCTTTTCTAGGGTGCACAAGCTAATTTGGGGTTATGATTACAGTGCATACTGGGCATAAGCTGTCTCGCACATACACTGATAAAAATCAGAAGTAACTTTGCTGAAGTCAGTGGAGTTATCCTGCAACAAAATTGATATAAGCGAGAGGAGGAATCTCAGTAATCTGGAGATATTTATTTGCTAATATTACTTGCCCAGTTACAGGCGATAGCAGTAGATTCCACCATTGACAGCAGGCCCGGAATGTGAAGGAGTATTCCAGCACAATATAACTTCACTTTGGATAATATATTGTGTATGACCCAGCTACGTAAGTTAAATAATGAATAATAGCAGAGAGAGAACAAGGAATGAAGACGATGAGGCAAGGGGAAAAAATATACGTGAGTTTCCAGCTGCGATTTGAAAAGATGTAGGGATTCATGAGATGGAAAGGTATGGGAAGGCTAATTCAGGCTTTAAAACATGTCCATCTGTCTGTCAATGGCATCTAGGCACTTATCCAGCAAAGCACGTAAGCATATGCTTGACTTTAAGCACATGGTTAGTTAAGCACATGCTTCAATGCTTTGTTGGGTTGGGGCCAGAATGGTCAGCACCAGGGCCGGCTCCAGGCACCAGCATTCCAAGCAGGTGCTTGGGGTGGCAATCTGCAAGGGGCGGCAGTCCGTGTGTTTTTGACCCCCCAAGCAGCGCGCCGAATTGCCGCCGTGGACGGCGGGGGCAGTCCGTGTGCCGTTAGGGCGGCACGCGCGTTTCCGCGGCTTCTATGTTCAGCCGCCCGCGGAGGCAATTCGGCGGCTTCTGTCTTCCGGCTGAAGACAGAAGCTGCCGCCGAATTGCCGCCGCCGCGGAAACGTGCGTGCCACCCTAACGGCACACGGACTGCCCCCGCCGTCTGCGGTGGCAATTCGGCGCGCTGCTTGGGGCAGCAAAAACAGTAGAGCCGGCCCTGGTCAGCACCTTGTGGGAGGGGGTCTCTCATGAATTCCTTGCCAAAATATCTCGATGCTGGGAAAGGAAAGCTGCAAAGAAAAAAAGCTGTTGAAACAAAATTGGGGAGATTGTATGAAAGGGCAAAGAAGGGGTCAGTGTGATAGGACATGGGGGAGAAGGGATTAGAGAGAGGCAGAGAGCAAGCGATAGGTTCCACAAGCTAGGGAGCAAGTCAATGGAAAGTTATAAGAGTCAGGAGGGCAAGTTTAAACTAAGTCCTGAAATGAATGGAGGCCCAGAGATGTTGAGGATGGGTGTGTCCATAATTTGGGAGTCTGTAGAGAATGAGATGTTTGGAAGAGCCTCCAACTTCATCCCACTAACAAAAAACATATGATCCAATGGCACATTTGCGAGGTACCAGTTACGGATGAATCACAGTGAAAATTATTTATTTGTTCTACAAAACGGACATCCCCGATTGTCTTTTGTAACTCAGGTGCAGACCTGTGCATGCCCTTATTGTGCTGCATGCAGAACAGATCAGAATTTGAAACATTTGCAAGATCCTCAGAAGATGGGGTCTGCTTCTAGGAGATGCTGAGCATCTGCAGGTCCTTTTGATGCCACTCAGAGATGTGGATTCTCAGTGCTTCCTGGGAGAAGGCCACCTTTTTTTCAGAATCTTTCAGTTTCAGGCCCTGTCAGAAAAAAATATTGAGCCAGATCCTCCGCTGGTATAATTCATCATAGCTTCATTGATGTCAATGAGCTACACCAGTTTGCACCACATGAGGACCCAGCCCATTATTTAAAGACCCAGGGCCGCCCAGAGGATTCAGGGGGCCTGGGCTCTTCAGCGGCGGGAGGCCCCCGCCGCCAAATTGCTGCCGAAGACCCGGCACTTCGGCGGCGGGTCCCGGGGCGGAAGGACCCCCCGCCGCCGAATTGCCGCCAAAGACCCAGAGCGGAAGAAGCTCCGGGGGCCCGGGCCATACGAGAGTTTTCCGGGGCCCCCAGAGCGAGTGAAGGACCCCACTCCAGGGGCCCCGAAAAACTCTCGTGGGGGCCCCTGCGGGGCCCGGGGCCTGGGGCAAATTGCCCCACTTGCCCCCCTCCTCTCCCGGGCGGCCCTGTAAAGACCATCCATTAAAAAGAAAAGTGAGGATGCTTTAATGAATTCATCCCACAATAAAAGGAGGTGTAACAGCAATAGGCAGGATCACATGAAAAGCTTTCATAATATGAAATGTTAGCCTCCTCCACCCCATTCTAAAACCTTCAAATGCTTTCTTCCTTTGGCTAATTCTCACCACAACAGCTAGCCCAGCTGGTTTATAAAATCTTGTCTTTCCTTTTTTCAACAGGAAAAGAAAAGAAAACAAAGAAAAATGTATATATTCATTTTCTGGCTGTGCTGGCACTACATCATTGGCTAATGGTAGGCTGATTAGAAATTTGCTGAACCTAGTTCAATGGCTACTGATGTGACTAAAAGTCCACGTTACAAAAGTAATTCTAAAACGTCCCCCAATAACTTTGCCTGTGGATAGTAGGGCACCCAATACTCTGCTGAAGAGTTTGTGAAACTTCCATATTTTTTTTTTACATTTTAATTTTTCACTCATTCCTCAGCAAACCATGTGAACTGCCTGCTGTAGCCCAAAATTGATGTGTCAGACTGTTTACAAAAAGCAGGGAGGAATTTAAAAGATCCATATTAGGGAGGAATGAGAAGTGGGGGTGAGGGGAGTAAGGGATTCAATTAAAAAAGACCTCAACATGATTTTTTTTTTCAAAATTAAGAAATAAAAAATTAGGGTCCAATACTTCCCTCACTTTGCAAACCCCGTACCACGTTGTGGAAGGAAATCGGGAGGTGGGGGGAGGTCACTGGGTATTGACAATTTTATTACAATTCTAAAGCAAAGAAAATAACATTCCTGAAACACTTGGGGCTGCCAAACCCTTCAAAGCATGTGAGGTCAAACTGACAGATTTCGTACTCTTATATTTATAGTAAATGCCAGGGGGTCATGAAAAATTTTGGCTTCAAATAAGGGGTCTCATACCAGAAAAGGTTGAGAAACACTGCCTTAGGCAACAGTGTTGCATTTAATTTCTTCTAATTACACCTCCTTACTCTGCCCTAACAATGCCACATATGCCCCTGGCATCCTAGCTGGTTTATAACGCCCTTTTTTAGTGCTTCCCAACTATATCTAAGTCCACCACCTCACATAGTAAAACATAGTCTATGGAGTAAGGAAAAAAAAGACTAGTTTGGGAACAACAGAACTGATATCCTTCCCAGTAGCATTTAGTATTTCCCAGTCAGTGCAGCCTAAGGGTCATCAGTTGATTTAGTTGGGGATTAGGTCCTGCTTTGAGCAGGGGGTTGGACTAGATGACCTCCTGAGGTCCCTTCCAACCCTGATATTCTATGATTCTATGATTCAGTTACAGTGCCTTCAAGTGAATGGAATTACAGAGGGATAACTGGAGGTACACTTTGGCCCAGTGTGTGTTTGCACCAGTGTAAATGATGAGAGGAAATGATCCGACACTGTTATGTGCTCCAGTCCTATGAGTAGGGTGAACATTAGCACAGCATCTTAGGGCTGTTTCACTGGAGACGTTAGGCCAGATTCTCAGCTGTTATAAATGCACATAGCTCTATTGACTATGCTGATTTACTATAGCTGAGAATCTACCCTATTATTTCCATTTGCTCTCCTAAACTGTTGTATGCTGCAGCTGTGTGCCATAAAACAGCTGCTGCGTTCCAGCCCAGAGGAGGCTGCATTTCAGTGGAGGGAGGAGTTTTTCCTGTACACATTAGACAAGGGTCCAAACACTAGAACCAAAAACGCTTGAATTCTAGGGAATATCCTATATCCAAATGGTATGATTTACATCAACTTCTAGCATAGATGGGTTGTGAAGTTTATAAAGTTCTTCAGGACTGGAGAGGCGTATACACGTACAATATTATTTCTACTCTCATACTGTATCCTGCTTCTTTTCTCCATCCCTTGCTGTGTTTTTCTTTAATTTCCTTCACAGCAAGCCTGGCTGTTCTTCAAGATAAGCAGTGTGCCATTGCCCTATTGTTCTCAACCCTTGGAAGGGTCAGACTGAGTAGACAGCCTGCCTGTGTTTTTAAGTTATTTGCACTGGGCTCCAGCATGTAGCTGTTTACTCAGTTAA
This sequence comes from Emys orbicularis, assembly GCF_028017835.1. Taxonomy (NCBI): domain Eukaryota; kingdom Metazoa; phylum Chordata; order Testudines; family Emydidae; genus Emys; species Emys orbicularis. The sequence continues at coordinate 9,331,502 of NC_088688.1, forward strand.
AGTTGATCCCTGGAATACACTATAATTTATTGCTATGTACCATGGCGTCCCTCACTACTTCACAAAATGAGTCACAGAGTCAATCATACAATAAAGAGAATGTTGGGAGTTAAAAAAAGACCCGCTTTATTCTTCCTTGTCTTTATGGAAAATAATGACATGGAGCGTGCAATCTTATATTATTATCTTTTTAACACCCATCATAAATTATGCACATATATTTGCACATAATTCATTTCTACCTGCCTAGCTGGTGCACTTATTACACATTTACTTGCTTCATTAATGCAATATTCTTCTTTCTCTTCCTCCCGTAAAAACTACTTCTGTCTCTAAAGAAGAAAGTTTGAAAGTCTATTAAACTTAAACTGCCCAGTAGCTGGGATCCAGACAAAAAAAGTCTTTGTTTAAAAAAAAAAAAAAAAAAGGTGCAAGAGGTCCAAACAGTGAAAGGAAGGATGTATATATAAAAGAGGAAATGAAATTAAAGAAGAAGAGAAACAGCCTGAGAATAGAAGAGCAAGAGAAGTTAATGCACAGTCAGCTTTTGAATTGGGGAATCTGAAATTGGCTTCAGAGCCTAAGATGCACAGCATTACAATAGATTTCTGGATAATTAGGCATGAGGAATAGTAAGTGATATATTCACTTACTGCATTTACGTTCTTTTAAAGGGACCTGGAGATTCTCTTTCTCTATGAAATGGTTTGAGGTTTGGGACTCTACAGAGATTGTAATATAAAATGACAACAGCAATTCTTTTGGGTTTGTTTGTTTTTCAAGCAAAGTGAGGGTCAAATAATTTGACTGCTATAATTGTTGTCCCCACTCTGTGTTATCTTTAAACAAGGTGCAGACCTTTTATATGACTGAGCTGTGTATCATGTAAACAGTTCAGGTCTGATCTAGAGCCCAGTGAAGTCCATGGAAATGCTCCCATCACTTTAATGGACTTTGTATCAGGTTCTAATATCACAATAGCACATGCTTTCCGAGGCATGTTAGGACACAGGAGGCTGTCCCTGTCGATGAACGTTGTACTGAAATGGAATAGCCTGAGCAAGACACATTCAATCATGTTGTACAATATGCAGCTCCTAGCGTTTTGAGCCACTCTAACGCTCAGAACTTGATGTCTAAATGCATACAACAAGCACGGGTGCCTTGGACTCTTCCATCCAGAAACTTCTCAGCTCAGAGCTCATTTTCCCCTCCCAGATCCATCAATTACTCTATCCAGGCTGCTCATTTTGCTTCAGCACTAACCAAACAATCACTGAGCAACAAAATGTCCCCACAGTTGACTAACCCAATCAGAGACTATGAGGAAACACAAGCTTAGGAAACAGTGTCTTTCCATGGAGGACAAAATTGCTGATAGAACTTTTGGCAGAAAATTCAGCCTCCTTCCTGCTACCAGCTATTCCTGGAGTGGGAATAAAGATGAAATACACACCTGCCCAGAGGCCAGCACAGAGTCTACATGCTACTGAAATACTCACGTAAACTTTAGTTTGAAAACTTAAGTGGATCTTAAGTGCTACATAAGCCTCTGCACAGAAGTGCATTTCACCAGAAGTGAGTCCCTAGCAGGCTGTGATTGACCTCGCCAAACTAAATAAAGAGGTTGTTTGTTTAAGATAAAGCATTACTAATATTAAATGAAGCCCAGGGTGGAGTTAGTAACACACAACATTACTGTTTGTGGCAAGGTTACTGCACTGGAAGCCTCTTTCCAGATTATTCCCATCATCTGCTTGTCTGCTGTAGTCTCCCCTTTGCAGAGCTAGAGAGTGCTATGTCTGAGGTTGTATATAAAAGGAGCTTACAAGAATTAAAAAGCTCTAATTAGATGTACTGAAGGTCCATGGTCAATGATACAATGATGCTATTGTAACCCCCCTTTCCTCCCTCGGGAGCAGGCAACACTCACCTGTGTGCCTGGGCGCCTGATGTTGTTGACATTAAAGAAGATCCTTAGTATCCCAGTGGTGATGTTGGATAGATGGGAATCCTCTATCCACCCCTCTGCTGCAGTCCCTTTACTCCTAAAGGAAATTAAAGTTGGTGGTGCCTCCACCTGGCTGGCCCCTGTATGCACTCAATGGTCTGCCTTGGGAACCTCCAGGAATAAAGCTATTCTAATAATAATAATAATATAATATAATCTGTGGCATGGGTGTAACTCAGAAATACCAGTTATAAATAATATACATCCAATATACTTAAATTAGAGTTAACACACCTTTACTTAACAACTTAAAAACATCAGGGCATAACAGTCTAAGATTATATGTCACTACTAATTTAAATCCACAAGGGGCAGGTGAATAAAATCAATTAACAAATATAGGATATAGTAATAAATGAAACTTATTTAACTGGCATTTACACTGCCACCCAGTGTACACCCAGCAGTACACACTCCTCTGGATTTCAGAGTCCTAGACGCTTGCGTGGGCGCGCTGGAAGATCTGCAGCTGGAGACAGCACTCTGTTAGGTGTGTGTATCAGTCCAGCCAAGGCAACAAGCTGCACAACCCCGCTGACGATTGGAGCTGGCTCCACCAAATGTCAGCAGCTCTGGGTCCTGGTTCGGTGGGAAGATCACTCTGCCTCTCCTCAGACTCAGTCTCTCTGCTGTGCCCCTTCCCTTGCAAGTACTTTCCCAAACCAGGGTGCGGGTTACTCACAGTCCTTCACTGCAGGCCCACCTCAGTCAGCTCTAGGCACAGCAACAGTCTCTACCCTGGCTCCAGTGAAGCCACCAACAGCCTCTGAGGCTCTCTGCTCGATCAAAGCCCCTGCAGGCTCCCAGCAGCAGCTTCTGGCTTCCTAGCAGCAGCTCCTGATATGGACAGAGCTCCACACCAGCAATCTCACTCCTGTTCCCAAAATGGAGTCCACTGCCTGTGCTACCTGCACTGCCTGCAAGAGCAAGTCTCTCACCCTTTCCCCAAACATCACGGGACTTGTAGTCTCTAAGGCTAGATTGCAGCACACAGAATCTTCCCAACTGGACCACTCCCAATAAAGTTCAGAGGCCCTTCTAGTAAAGGGGGTCTACACTATCAATACCTCTGTGGCTGCAATCCATGGGCGAGGATGACTTCAGTAAATCCCAGTGCTCAATATATGCACCATGGTTCACCTGATATGAATTAAAACCAATAGCAAGAGGTTTTATAGCCATATAAATAGGAAGAAAACAAAGAAAGAAGAAGTAGGACTGCTGAAGACTGTAGACTGTAGATGGAGTGGAGATTAAGGATAATCTAGGCATGGCACAATATCTAAACGAATATTTTGCATCGGTCTTTAATGAGGCTAATGAAGGGCTTAGGAATAGAGGCAGCGTGACAGAGGGGAATAAAGGAGGGGGGGTTGACATTACCGTATCCGAGGTAGAAGCCAAACTCGAACAGCTTAACGGGACTAAATCGGGCGGACCGGATGATCTTCATCCGAGAATATTAAAGGAACTGGCGCGAGAAATTGCAAGCCCGTTAGCGATAATTTTTAATGAATCTGTAAACTCGGGGGTGGTACCGTTGGACTGGAGAATAGCTAATGTGGTTCCTATTTTCAAGAAGGGGAAAAAAAAGTGACCCGGGTAACTACAGGCCTGTTAGTTTAACATCTGTAATATGCAAGGTCTTGGAAAAAATTTTGAAGGAGAAAGTAGTTAAGGACCTTGAGGTCAATGGCAATTGGGACAAATTACAACATGGCTTTACGAAAGGCAGATCGTGCCAAACCAACCTGATCTCCTTCTTTGAGAAAGTAACAGATTTTTTAGATAAAGGAAATGCGGTGGATCTAATATACCTCGATTTCAGTAAAGCGTTTGATACGGTACCTCATGAGGAATTATTGGTTAAATTGGAAAAGATGGGGATCGATATGAAAATCCAGAGGTGGATAAAGAACTGGTTAAAGGGGAGACTGCAGCGGGTCGTACTAAAAGGTGAACTGTCAGGTTGGAAGGAGGTGACCAGTGGAGTTCCTCAAGGTTCGGTTTTGGGTCCGATTTTATTTAATCTATTTATTACTGACCTCGGAACCGAATGTAGAAGTGGGCTGATAAAGTTTGCGGACGACACAAAGTTGGGAGGTATTGCCAATTCGGAGAAAGATCGGGATATCCTGCAGGGAGACTTGGATGACCTTGTAAACCGGAGTAATAGTAATAGGATGAAATTTAATAGTGAAAAGTGTAAGGAGATGCATTTAGGGATGACTAACAAGAATTTTAGTTATAAGCTGGGGACGCATCGGTTGGAAGTAACGGAGGAGGAGAAGGACCTCGGAGTCCTGGTTGATCGCAGGATGACTATGAGTCGGCAATGTGACGTGGCCATGAAAAAAGCTAATGCGGTCTTGGGATGCATTAGGCGAGGTATTTCTAATATGGATAAGGAGGTGCTGCTTCCGTTATACAAGGCACTGGTAAGACCTCATTTGGAGTACTGTGTGCAGTTCTGGTCTCCCATGTTTAAAAAGGATGAACTCAAACTGGAACGGGTACAGAGAAGGGCCACTAGGATGATCCGAGGAATGGAAAACCTGTCGTTTGAAAGGAGACTCGAGGAGCTTGGTTTGTTTACCCTAACCAAAAGAAGGCTGAGAGGGGATATGATTGCTCTCTTTAAATATATCAGAGGGATAAATACCAGGGAGGGAGAGGAATTATTTCAGCTCAGTACTAATGTGGACACGAGAACAAATGGATATAAACTGGCCGTCGGGAAGTTTAGGCTTGAAATTAGACGACGGTTTCTAACCGTCAGAGGGGTGAAGTTCTGGAACAGCCTTCCGAGGGAAACAGTGGGGGCGAAAGATCTCTCTGGCTTTAAGATTAAGCTTGATAAGTTTATGGAGGGGATGGTTTGATGGGATAACGTGATTTTAGTCAATAGGTCAATAACGTGCCATCGCAGGTAATTAGCATCAATGGTCAATGCGGGTCTGGCTGGAGAGTCTTGCCCGCATGCTCGGGGTTCTGCTGATCGCCATATTTGGGGTCGGGAAGGAATTTTCCTCCAGGGTAGATTGGCAAAGGCCCTGGAGGTTTTTCGCCTTCCTCCACAGCATGGGGCAGGGGTCGCTGGCTGGAGGATTCTCTGCGACTTGAAGTCTTCAAATCATGATTTGGGGACTTCAACAGCTGAGTCAAGGGAGAGAATTATTCCAGGAGTGGGTGGGTCAGCTTTTGTGGCCTGCACCATGCGGGAGGTCAGACTAGATGATCATATTGGTCCCTTCTGACCTTAAAGTCTATGAGTCTATGAGTCTAACTCAGCAATCGTTCAAAGTTGTTGGGAACTACTTGGGAAGATAGTTATGAACACTCAGCAGGAACTAGAATTTCACTTTATCCACCATGCCCATCACAAACTGAGATCATCAATATGGAAAAATGAAAAAGATCAGAAATGACATGGAATCAAGACAGGGTACTTAATGAAAAAGTGTAAGGGAAGAATTAAAGAGCTTTGAAAGGATGTGAATCTTGAGCAGATTTGGAAACAGGGAAATAATATGGGAAAATATTCTCTCTGAGTCCACTTAGAATGTGAACTTTATTTTTCCTGAGTGTCATATGAGAAAATTCTAAGATGGATTTGTCCTTCAACCTGGTATATTTAACATGACAGCAGGATATAGTTCAGCTGAGTTCATGGGAGAGGTACAATTCAGTTATATAAAGGGCAAAAATAAATGTAATAGGACATTTGAGTGATGACTTGTTTGAAGGAGCAGGGAGTTGGTGATTGTTCTCAGATGTGATAGACAGTAACATATTTTTTCCTCCTAGTGGAATTAAACAACATTATAGAATTATGTACATTTAGTATGGACAAGACCGAATAGGTTATCTCTTAGGGCTAATGTGGGATTGTTTCCTACATTATAATTAGAGCTGGTCAAAACTGGCTGGGGGCCAACCAAAATTAAAAATATAATGGAATATTTTCATTCCAGGTTAAGATTTTTCCAGTTTTCAATCAAAATATCACCTTCCTCCTGCCAACGAAACCACAACTTTGGTTGTGTTTTTGTTTTGCTTGTTTGTTTGTTTCTCCCCTTTTCCCCTTTGAAGGACGGAAACAAGGAGAAGAAAATGGGGGAAGGGATCATAAAACTGAAACTATTTTTGTTTCAGCAAAAACTGAAGAATTCTGCAAAAAATATATGAAATGAATTTCCCATTACCTTTGAACATTTTTACAGAAATATACAGCATTTTTCAACCAGCTCTAGTAATAATGCATAATCACCCTGACCAAAATCTGGAAATGTTCTGGTATAGATCAGAACTTCATAAATGCTGCCTCTGCACATAGTGGTAGAAGCAGGACCGCAGATGTGAACATGATATGAGAATCAGATTCCAACTTCACAGCTTGAGACTAGATCTTGTCTACACAGTGCATTAGTCTGCACCAGACAGGTGTAAATTGTATTGCCCACTGGCGCGTGATGAACTAACTGGCCCATCTGGACTCTGCTGCTTGCATTCCTATTTCAAACAGTACTGTATTAGCATGTGCTAGGGAATGTTCAATGCACTCCAACAGTGTCCACAGGGTCACTACTTCCTTTGGGAGGTTGTTGCACAGCCTAATAGATCTCACTGGCAAGAGCCATTTCTGATACTCACTCAGAATTTTCCCTTTCTCAGTTGTATCTCATTACTCATGATTATATCCCCTTTGACGTTCTAATTCAGCTTGCAAACCAGCCCGATTACCCAAGTCTACTCACTGACCTTCACACTTTAGATGATAAAATTGGAAGGTGAAAAAAAAACAATGATATTTTACTGGCCTCTAAAAAAATAATGACTTGCCCCAGGCAAATGGATGACTTGAATTTTGCAAGTCTGTTCCACATCATTCCTCTTCCACCTCCATGTTTACTTATTTCAAATATTTCTACATAGCTGCCATGTTTCTCTCTACCCACCACCTCAGAAATCTGGATTACTACATTGGCTCATGGGGCAAAATCCTCCCCTCTAATCCTGACTTTGTTTTGACTTTCAGCTACACTAGGTTCACTGTTAAATATTCTGCACTCATCGAGCATGTAACTCTCAGTGCCTTTATTGAGAGCCAGTGCAGATTATGTAATAAGGAGCCGCTGGGCAGCTAAGAGCTCCACCACGTGGATCAGAGAAAAGAATTTTGTACCTAAGGCAGAATTCTGTATAGTACCAAACTCCATCAGCTTTCACTGAAGATAAGGAGGGTTAGGGATACTCAGTGCCATGAAGGAGGGACTCACAGGACTAGGCCTACAAACCTTTATAGCTGTGTCTAGAATTCCTGGAGACACATTAATGTGGTTTAGTATCGTGCTCTAATTAAGTTACAGGACTAATGTACTCAAAGTAGTTCAGTAAAAGTTAAAACTCACTGATGTAAACAAACAAAAATCAGCTCATGTACAAAAGAAATGTCAGACCCAAGAACACTGAAGAACCACTAGGCTGCACCAATCACTTTCCACCCACAAATATGTAAGCTAAAGCGACAGTTTGCACAGTGAAGATGCCTTTCCATCATTTGACATGACTATGAACCATACAGTATTTAGAGGTAACTTCTGACTGTGTTATACAGCAGTACAATTAAAGCTATTATAAAACCAGATTTTTTTCTTTTGCAAGAATTTTTGAAAATTCAACATTATTTCTTGCTCCTGATAGGAATGAAAAGTTGAAATATCAAAAATATTTGTGAACTGAGAAATTCTGAAAAGTTTCTCATTGGTAGCACGGAAATGGAAAATATTGACATTTCAGTCAATATGATTTGATATTTTGAAGCAAAAAATTTCATTTTGAGTTGACACTTTGAAATGATGCCCCTGGTTGGAAAAAGAAAAAGATCAGAATTACATTGAATGGAAAAATATTTTTTTTCAGTCAAAATTTTTGACCAGTTCTAAATAGAATTTTTGGAAATGGGAAATGGGATAAAAGGTTGAAATTTCAAAATTTTCTGCAGAACAGAAATTCTGAAAAAAAATCATTTTGGAAATGTCAAAAGGTTTTATTTTGATTGAAACAAAACATTTTGCCATTCATGACCTTTTGGGTTGGTTTGTTTCAAGGTTTTCAACATTAAACCGAATTTTCTATGGCTCAGTGCCTTATGGGAGCTATAATTCTGGCCTCTTTTCTAGCCTATGAGCCTGACTTCCTAGCTGGACTCCATCTCCCATAATGCACCCAGTCATGTAACTCCTATGATGCACCTTGCAGTTAAATCAGAAGGAAAGCAGTGCATTGTTTTAGGACAGATACAGTCCTCCAGGGAGCCCAGCCAATAAGGGAGAATAGGGGGGTTGGAACTTTTATTCCCATGAGGCAGTGCACCATAGAGAAATACAATTTAATGTTTTGTTGAACTGATTCAAAATAAAAAGTTGTGGGTCAGTTCAAAAACTGCAATATTCCAACTTCGATCAAACTGACCTGAAATGAAATATTTCATTTCAATTTTCCTGGCAGAAAATAATAATAATAAAAAAATCAGCAAAATCAAAATTTCCCCACAGATATCTTGGGAAGAATAACTTCCCTGGTGAACTGGCTGGGTGTAGTCTCTCTCTGCTCTTGAATTCATTGCAGTGGTGGCAAGACACTACAGCAGACTTAAACACTATGATTCTGGTTAAACCCCTAGGACTAAAGTTATCTAAAACAAGAGGCAGAAATGGGGTTTATTAATCCATATTTTGGAAGCAAAATAATAAGTGACCTGGTTTTCAAAATGAGCACTCTTTAACTCCCTCTGACCCCAACAGAAGCTGTTGGCTAATCAGCCCTTTTGAAAATCAGGCTACTTATTTAGGAGCCTCGGGTTAGGCTCCATTTTTGTATATCTTAGCTCTAGTGTGTAACTTCTCTTGACGACTGCCCACTTTGCTAGGCTTTCAACTGAGATGCTGTGCTGGGGAAGAGGCACATTTTCTAGCTCCTGGGAAAAATAATGGGTTAGGATTCTTGGGAGAACATGGTCCTGAATCAGCCATGTTCTTTCTGCAGGGAACTGTGTTCAACCTGCTTCATTTTCTCCCTACAGATGAGTGTGTTGACTAGTGCTCTAAGAGTTAACCATTCAATGGACTTTATCATCCTGCAGCTTGAGTACCCCTGTGAAAGCCCTGAACTTCACAGCCAGATCTCAAACTGGGACCCTTTTAGTCCATAGGAAGTAGCTCTACTAGGTCTGGATAAAATAGATTTTCTGCTGAAATGGAGACTCCTGCTAGCAGAGCCAGTAGGAGCTGGGCTGAACTTTTCTCAGCTGGAGGTTGCTCTTTGCTCATGTAGCACTCACATTATGCACCATATCACTTTCTATCTCTGTTTGAAGCTACCTCAGCATCTATGTAGTAGCATCAATTTCTGGCGGGGTGAGGGGTGGGAAAGCATTGTTCCTTGTCTTGAAAATGTGTTTGAAATAGAAGCAGCAAAGCAGCATCGGCACACAGCAGACAATAGTTTAATTTGAGAAACCAGTATGCAAGGGGGATTTGTCCCATATTGCTAGGGTTTTATAGCCTACTAACTGAACCACAGAAGATGTTGGAAGTGTAAAAACACTGTGATGTGCTACCAATATTTAAATGGAGCTCCAACAACATCCCCCTTTGGCCTGTGTACTGGGGACTTATAGAGAAGAGGATGACAGGATGGGGAATCTATTCATTACTTTTCCCAGTTAAACAAAGGTGCTTTCTCATGATCATAACCAAGGTGGGGGACTATAACACTCAGCAAACTGACCTATACTAAGTATACTTTGGTGGAAATGTTTATACTTGGTTCTTGGAGGGGGGGAGGGGGAAGGATAAATTGAATGCCAAATTCTGAGCTTGATTACCCCAGCGTAAACAATGTCAGTGGAGTATTTACTGTGGGTTTACAACATATAAGTACCATCAGAATCTGGCCCATGTGGTGTATATTGATAGTACAGCCTGGGCTCAATAGTGTTCAGTAAATGCAATAGTGATTGAGAATGAGTGTGAATGAGTGTGTTTTGTGACAGAGAGAGCATAGCTTTCTCCCCTTAACAGCTATTTTGATAATATCTGTCACTTGCTGCAATCTGGTGCAAAACTATTTGTTCCCCCAAAATGTTTAAGAGACTTTCTTGGGTGTCATATCTGTAGCACTAGAAGGGGTGAGGTCCATCTGAGGCAGGGAAAGAACCCCCCATCCCTCCTTCGAGTTTGGTTCCGGAACTTTAACTAAAGACCCCCTGCTGGGCCTGTTAGCTGAGTCCAGCCCATCGTGTCACTGTAAAAGCAATTGGTCGTCTTTTGGAGGGAATGAGAAGAAACTGGAAGGGGTTAAGACTGGCCTGTGTGTGTCTGAGCTGCTTCATCCTCAGGTTATAGTGGCAAGGGCATTAGGATAGCAACCTCTTGATATTTTTCTATGTCCGGACATACCCCATTAGGAAGCAAGGCTTGACCAGTCTTTCCTTAAATTCTGGATTACAGTAGGCAGCTAAAATGTAATCAAAGGGAGCTTTCCTATTGGGGAATCTTATATCACTGTCAAAACTGACATGCTGAATATCTACCAATTTCAAACCAGAGCAGCACCAGCCTCTTCACAAACCTGGCCTCAGGTTTCCAATGTGCTTTCAGGAGACTGATGAGTAACACGGCTTTTATGTTTTCAGCTTCCTTTCCTTTTTGCACATCTCCATCTCGTTCTGCCATTACCCTCTCTCTCTCTCTCTCTCTCTCTGCCTGCATGAGACACTGAGCCCTCCTCTCTGTCACTCTATTCAGCTGCCCTCTGGAAAGCATTTTGCGATGCTTTGAATGGAGGATGCAACAGAAGAAAAATTGTGTTGAATTATTACCAGGCTGGTTCTCTCTAATACCCTGGGTAGCCCACCCCACGACATAACTTGGAGGCACTATATACCACTGCTCCTCTTCAAGTCTGGGGCAGCAGAGTATATTCCCCTACATTCTCCACAGCTCCAGGTGTGTCAGGTATAGCTGTGTCCGTGACAGAGCCAGGCATAAAACCCCAGGAGTCTTCCCTTCCCAGTGCTCTGCATTTGTCCACTAGACAGGGGATGATTTTGTAAGCCTGTACCTGGAGATGTTGAATAGAATAGAATAGAAAGTGGCCTTATGTACCAAGTGCCTTTTGTACCAGAAGTCCATCAAATTGTTTTTACAACTGAATGGGTAACGGTGATAAATGTGTAGGCTAGACTAATGGCCATTATGAACCCAGAGGTAGCTCATAACATCTTTGGACTTAGAACTTGTTTAAATGAAAGTGGAAGAGTTGAATAGGAAACAGGATTGATTCTCTGCTTATTTTTTGTTCGTTTGTTGTGGGGGGGGGGGTTTCCCTGCCTCTCTCACACCCCCCCCCTTAAAAACTGCTATAGCATCCTCAGTCACCATGTGGTTAATGACCAGAGTTAAGCAGAAAAGACCTTGGATTCTCATCAAACCCAAAAGAGCAGCATCTCTGTGAGCTTAACATGTTGTCAATACTGCACAGCATGGCTAGCATGCTGGATACGCTCAAGCTGATGTCAGACATAAACCCAGAGCCTTCTGGACTAATGGCGAGAATGCTACTAATTGACTCACGTGGTGGTCATGAGGATCCTACAACAGCAGGTTCAGAAAGCAAACATATGTCCTAAGTGTGAAGCAGCCATTTCATACAGGTTCTAGTTCCATTGTCTAAGGAACTATCTTGGGCCATAAGGCCTTGACCAGAGAGAAAGAACATAGGAAGTGAATCACATATTTATTTGGTCTTCAAGCACTGATATTTTTGAAGTCAATAGAGACACATTATTCAGTTGCATTAGAAAGTTACTGCTACTAACTGACATAGATGCTCTACACAATAACACCCAGTGATCTGTGACTGGAACTCTATGAAATCATAGAATCATAGACTATTAGGGTTGGAAGAGACCTCGGGAGGTTATCTAGTCCAATCCCCTGCTCAAAGCAGGACCAACACCAACTAAATCATCCCAGCCAAGGCTTTCTCAAGCCAGGCCTTAAAAACCTCTAAGGATGCAGATTCCACCACCTCCCTAGGTAACCCATTCCAGTGCTTCATCACCCTCCTAGTGAAATAGTGTTTCCGAATATCCAATCTAGACCTCCCCCACTGCAACTTGAGAAATGTTTTGCACATAAAATGGATCTTTATGTATGTCAACTAAATACTTCTAGGACCAGTATTGTCTAGTGGTTATTTGAAAGAGCTGAAAATTTGGGAAGCAAATTTTTGCTGTCTTTTGCTCAATTGAGTTTTCCCAGGCAAATGAGTTACACAAAACAAAGTCTGTTGAATTCTGGTATTAAACTAGTTTTATAAACATTTTTTAAAAATCCCATTGGTAGCTGACATATGTAAAAGGAAGCTTTTGTTAGTATGAGAAAAACTGGGAAGTGACATTTTCCTAAATGCAAAAGCTCTACAGGATGTAAAAAAATTCTCAAAACAATGAGAATTGTTCTCATAAACTTGACAAAACTGATGCAATTTGCAATGTTTTTTGTGTGTTTATTTTTAATGAAAAGAATGAATCAGTACAGTTTTGCAAAAAATATTTTTTTTACAGTAACCCTCAGAATTTATATCCAACCCTAAGCAATGTCATGAGATTTCCAGTAACTCCAGGACTTGACTGTAAATACTACAAGAATGGCCTTTCCCTGGTAATTTCAATAGCTCTGCTACCAGTTTAAAACAAAAAAGGTAGAGAGAGGTGCATAATCAAAGAAGACAATACAATGTAAACTTTTATATGACATTCAAGGCTAGTTCCAGTTTTATGTGACTTCATCTCTTATCCAAACCAGCTTATCAATTCTCTGTTAGGCAGCACTTGTTTCAGTTTGACTTTCTGATACATCATCAAAGACCTGATTTTTCCTAGTGTCACCTCATTCCCAAACTATTTTGCTAGTGCCATCTCATTTCTGTGGCATTATCTTAATAACACCTCCATAAGTGAGGCATTGTTGCAGTACAACCTCATTTCTATGGCATTGTTCGAGTCCCGCTTCATTACTAAAGCATTGTTTTAGTGCCACCTCCTTTCTGTGGCATTATTCCAATTCCGAGGAAATATTTTGAAGACCTGATCATTTGGGAACTGAAATCCAGTGGATCAACCTACTCAATCTAGTCCCTTCTGCTGAGGCCTCCACTTTACTTCCATTGCCTCCATTTATCTAGCCCTGGCTTCCTCTTGGTACTTAAGGACACAGGAAACATAGACATTGTCATACCAGATCAGACCAGCAGTCCATCTAATTAAGCACCCTATCTCTGACAGTGGGAAATACCAGATTCTTCAGAGGAAGGTAAACAAAAATCCCATTAGTGGACAATTGAGGAATAACCTTTACTCCTTGGTAGTCCAACAGGCCTAGTGATTCTCTCATGTGCTTTCTGGTTCTGATATAACTGGAGAACTTCTTCATATGTTTCTGACTAAATGTTATTCAAAATCCCTCTTAGCCTTCTTAATGTCGTTACATATTGACTACTACAGTATATGCTCCCTCCTGTTGGCTTCACCAGGTGTGGGTTATATTTAGGCTTGACAGAATTTGATTTTTTAGATAATTTTGATGGATAATATCATTTGAAAGAATATCAATTTTTATCAATTTTAAATTTTAAAAGTTGGGCAAAAATATGGATTTTAAGCAATTTTTAGATTTTTATCCATTTACATTTTCTCAGTTAGGGAAATTATGGAGGGTGAGACAATGGGGGAGGCTCAGACTCTGAGATTCAAAAAGTTAAAGCTTTATAACTGTTAAAACACAAACTGTCAACATTCGTATGTCAAAATTTTAACCTTAAATCAAACTCTAGTAAATTCTCAAGCAGTATTTTTCTTACTTTGCCTATCTGTTAATTTCAACTATTATTGACGGAAATATTTTTCCATCGATTTGTGCATGTACAGTGACATTGACGCATATCGGCGTTTACCGATAAAAATCTAATCCTTCCAAACCTAATTATATTTAGCCTCAGATTCCTGAATCTAAAATTAAATTGACCCAAAATAGAATTTAAAAAGCTGTTTAGAAGGAAATGTGCTGAGTTGGCCCAAAGTATTTCTCCCACTGTCCGGTCTCAAGAGAATTCAGGTTGTGCCCTGATGTCTTTGATGTTCTTAAACTCTAGGGCTAGATTGTCAGCAGTTGTAAATAGAAGTCACTTCATTAACTTCAGTGGAGCTACACTGATTCATACCAGCTGAGGATCTGCCTATTATACTGCACTCTGGTCTTATGCACACTTCAAATCCTGCTTTTACCATAATTGGTATTAAACCAAAAGATTCTTTTTCATATACTTTCCCACACAGTTCTCTCTTTCCCTGTCTCTCACAAACACACACCTTAAAAGAGACAAGCAAACTTCCCTCAACCTTGCACTCATCAATTCATTGCAGTCTTAGAAAGGAACCACAGTTAAGTTATCCTCTGAGGAGAGCATAATTCTAAACCAAATCTTGACTGTATGAAATACATCTGGTCATGAAGCAACGTTTGTGAGATTTGCTCAGTGAAATGTATATATTTAATTTGACCCCATTGGGGTTCTCTGCATGAATACTCTCTTCAGTTTTCTTTCCATCCCTTGTGTTCTCTGATGCTCAAGCATTGCAGTTTATAAATGGTGACACCCCCCCACCCTTCCTTTTTTCTCCCCAACACATACACAAATGTGCATGCACTACGAATACTCAAGAAGACCATATTCAGGATGAGATAATCCTGGTGCAGTGATCTTGCTGGGAGTGTTATGTTACGGGTTCAACAGCATGGTAATGTCTCCCTGGGTTGCCATGCTTGGAGTACTTTAAATGCCTTTGGCAGCTCCGTGCTGTGATTTATGATGGTATTTCTTGCTGTTCATTTTAAGCCTGAAGGGAGAATGCAGGTGAGTCTGGGAGCTTCTATGAAATAAGCTCTGAGAAGATGCTAGTTTGCTGGTGTTCAAATCTCTTTGAATTGGGGCTGTATCTTAGGGTCAGAAACTTCCCTGTCCATCATCACAGCACTTGCAGTCTGAAATACCCCTTGTAGGCCACATCAACATGCTTTGCTGCTAGTGTTCACATGAGTGGGTCAAGGACAATTACCCACATTTGGGGAAAGAGGATTAATTTCACATCCTAGTCAGCTATTTTCTTAAATGACTCTGGGGAAGTACATGTATGTTTCACAAGAAGACAAGCCAATACCCAGTCTGGGTGCAATACAGCATCTCTCATACGCAGAATGAAATCTTTTCAGAGCCACATGGAATAGCAGGAGGAAAGACCCTTCATTCTTGTTTTCACATTCTGAACTTACATTAAACCAAGAGCAATAGGTAGGCAGGTTTTATCAGTTAAATATATGTAGGTGGGGATGTGATTCTCCAGGGCAATGGACCTAGTGCAGTCTCACTGTGCAAAGTGGGCATGAGAAGAGATGTTATCACTGGTTTGAGAGGAGAATTCTGATTTTACAACATTTACTACACACTTTTTACTATCTGGGGAGGGATAGCTCAGTGGTTTGAGCATTGGCTTGCTAAACCCAGGGTTGTGAGTTCAATTCTTTAAGGGGCCACTTAGGGATGTGGGGCAAAAATCAGTACTTGGTCCTGCTAGTGAAGGCAGGGGGCTGGACTCAATGACCTTTCAGGGTCCCTTCCAGTTCTATGAGATAGGTATATCTCCATATATTTATTTATTTTACTTTGCTTAGGTGTAAATGACTGTACAAGGTATTAGAACAGGGGTAGGCAACCTTTCAGAAGTGGTGTGCCGAGTCTTCATTCATTCACTCTAATTTAAGGTTTCGCGAGCCAGTAATACATTTTAACATTTTTAGAAGGTCTCTTTCTATAAGTCTATAATATATAACTAAACTATTGTTGTATGTAAAGTAAATAAAAGTTTTTAAAATGTTTAAGAAACTTCATTTAAAATTAAATTAAATTAAAATGCAGAGCCCCCCGGACCGGTGGCCAGGACCTGGGCAGTGTGAGTGCCACTGAAAATCAGCTCGCATGCTGCCTTTGGCACACGTGCCATAGGTTGCCTACCCCTGTGTTAGAATGAGGCCCCTAGTGGGACCTGTGATGTTTACAGATAGCTGAGTCAGATCCTGTTCCCTGCCAGGGCTATTTTGTGCAGTAGGATCATATATAGGGAAAGAGGGCATGGCCATATGCCCCAGTCATCCCCTGTCTGCCAGAACAACCTTTCATGAACTTGGATGGTAGTGCAAAGCAGAGCAGCAATCTATTTGGATGTCTGTTCGGGTGGCCCTAGGATCTTTGGGTACATAAAGGAACCTTAAATCTACCTTCACTCCTCTTCTCCCTCCTGAGTTTCACTGTAACCCAGGCTCTGGGACAGCTATTTTCAATTTCAGAAGTCCTTGCTGGCTGGCAAAAGCAAAGTGTCACACTGGGCCAGATTCCAGGCTGGGGTATGGCCTATTTGTGCCATGCTGCTGGTTTAAAATAGTCCTAGAGCCAGTGTAGCTAGCCCTGGGAGGATTTCTCCAATGGGATGGAACTGGTGAATCAGCTCCTAAATTGCCTCCCTCTTCTCCCCTTGGCTGCCAGTATGGACCCCTTGGGCCATTTGCATCTGACACCATTTAGAACAGACCTCTAGTTGCCCTGGTATATGTAGAGGGTTTGTCTCAGCAGCCACCCACCCCAGTATCAGAGATGGGGAGTGCAAAAATGTTGTAAAGCACAAAACACCCTTTTGCAGAGACAGTCCATCCCTGCACAGTTTGGTGGTCTTTATTCAGTGCAAGAAATAGTCTGCTTATGGAGTGACTTATGGACTGCAATGGCTATTCAGTTTGAAACTGTTATTGGAAGAGAGTTTAAAAGTAATCTAGACTAATTAGCTGATGTTTGCAAAGCCGTTTGAAGATGGAAAGCTCTATATAAATGCTAAGTATTATTATTAAGTGTAAATTGTATTGTTCGGCTAACCCGTAGCTCAATGGAAAAATAAAGAGAGAGGAAAGGGACTGAATGTGGTGATTTATTTAGAAGGGAAGTATATTACTTTAAGATGAATGTAATTATAATCTTTCGCTCAAACTTGCCAGGTTGTAGGGGGAGCAGATACTACCACCATGAAATAAGGGAGTGGGAAGGAAGCTATACAGTTCAGGGTACTGATAACTTCAATCCAGAACAACTGCAGGCCGCAGCAAGGCGAAGTTTCCCCACGTTGCCCACCATCTTTTCTCTACACACTGCACTTTAAGACCTGTTGCTGGTGTTGACCATAGGATCTATGGGTACATAAAGGAGCTGGGTCAATCGTTCTCAATGGTCCAGTGGTCTATGTCTTTTGAGGGTGTCAATCAGTACCAGTTCTGATGGTGGATTTTGTTTAATATGGACACTGATGCTCTAGGAACTGGAGTGTTTTAATCATGCTTTCCAGAAATTTTGTTTAGGAATGGTGTTGTTACAGGAAAGTTCTGTCTCTGTATATATGTAAATATTCAATTACTAGATAAGGTGCCAGTAAAAGGGGTTAAAGACAACATAGCATAGTTTTGTAGGACCAATATCATTTCTTGCTGTGACTGCAAATGGATTTCTCTAGCAGCTATTTACATCAGCTGTATTACTGATTACTATTTTATATAACCCTAGTAATTAGCACTGTCAATCTTAGCATATAATCACCAATGGTATACTGCAACATAGGTGTTCATACTGCAGTTCAAAGAAATGAAAGGAACAGTCTGTGTCCTGATTAACTTACCTTGGTTACAAGGTGCACAAGCTCTTGGAGGCATGGATGATCTCTTACTACAGGTATATACACCACCTAGCACAATGGAGGCCTCTAGGTGTTTCTGTAATTCACATAAATAATAACCAAATAAAGTCTTGGTTCTGTTCTTGGAAAGATGTATATGAGAGCAGATACCAAAATGGGGGAAGGGATAGCTCAGTGGTTTGAGCATTGGCCTGCTAAATCTAGGGTTGTGAGCTCACTCCTTGAGGGAGCCATTTAGGGAACTGGGATAAAAATCTGTCTAGGGATTGGTCCTGCTTTGAGCAGGGGGTTAGACTAGATGACCTGCTGAGGTCCCTTCTAACCCTGATATTATGTGATTCACTGTTACAGACTTGGGCCTTAGTAACCAAATGCTTGGGGTAGAGGCTGTATCTTTCCACATAGCTCCAAAGCCTGAGGTTAGCTCCTGGGCTGACTAGCTGGGTCAAACACTAGTGAGATGTGTTACAGGGCAGTTGCAGAGGCTGCTTTTATCTAATGACTTGTGTGAGTCCTTTTCAGCTCCCATTGTGACTCCCTGGCACTGGTAGATAGGGGCATCCACATAGCAATGATCCATCTGGCTCTACCCATGTGCCTCCTCATCACTGCCCCCTCTCTGACCTGCCATGCAAAAAACTTGTGCCAAACCCCCAACATAACTCCCCATCACTACTCCGCCTGTCTCAAGCAGTGGAGTTGCACTGGTCTTGCCACTCCACTCCATGGCAGTGAGTGTGGTATTAGGGGCTGCACCTTTAAGGGCTGAGCTTCCCAGACAGAGAGACTGGTTGGGCACTCTGCAGCTCTCGTTCTGCACAGCCAGCTGGAAATGGACCCAAAATAAAGCAGACCTCTTGCAAGCACCTTAAACACCGAGTGATCACTGAACATTGAAGTGGGGGCAGGATTTATCCCATACAGACAACTGCAGCAACTTCCTCTTTTACATAAACCTTCTCTACAACGCCATTATACAGTACTTAATGTTACTTGCAGAGGGCTGGCTCCAGGTTAACGTCTTTCCTGCAGCCACGATAAGAACTTTTCTTCTTTTGTCCTTCTAGGGCTGTAATGAGAACAAATGGAAGTGACCTTACATTGTGGGACACTCCTTATAGTGTTTTAATACAAATTTCATTACACTGCAAGTCTAGCAGGGTATTCATTAGAACATCCATAAAGTCTTTGTGGAGGGCTTATTAGCTAAAACAAGCTATTGAAATTAGCCAATCATTCTATAATTGATCTCCCTGTGAATCTTTTACTGCACTAAGGTGAAGTAAGCTGCCTGAGGTTCTGGGAGGTATGTATTAGAGCTAGGTTATGTGCAAAATAAATACGGTACATAAAACAGATAAAAAACATATGCAAATGTTCATAAATCCTCTTCAGTTGCTGCTCCTCCTGACACTAACTTGAGCCAGGGAGTTCTGATCCAGTTTGGGATCCGGATTTGAACTTCCCCAACATTCCAGGGGATCTGGATTTGGCATTCTACAACAAGCTCGTTTAAACCAGTGTCCAGCATATGCAGTTGTGCAGAATATGGGTTTGGATGGGAGAAGTGGTTTGGGCTTTTTTTTAAGAGGTAATGTGATAGGTTTCCTTATCCTGACCAGTAAAGGGTGTGTGGGATGACGTGAAAGAAACGGTATTATTGAGTGGGTGATGATATTGTTACGTAGTTTGCCATAGCACCTGAGATAGGGGTGTCATTGTGCTAGGCAATGTACAAACACGATGAGAGACAATTTCTTCCCCAAAGAGATTACAGTCAAAATAGACAAGACAATGGGTGGGAAGGGAAACTCAGGCAAATAGATGCACTCAAGTTCACACAGTAGGTCAATGGCATCCTAGCCATTGGGGAAGTTCACTGGCCTGTGTTATACAGGAGGTCAGAGATGATCATAATGGTCCCTTCCAGCCGTGGACTCTATGGCCCATGCTGCCTCTTATCATAGCACATACATTAAAGCGTGTCAAAAAATAGTAAAGAGATTTGCAAAATACTTTCGAAACAATTTAAATTCTTCAGGTTCCAGAAAGAACAACTTTTCATTTATTCAAAATGTGTGTGTGAACATGTTTATTGAAATTCTTTTTAGGGGGGAGGTGTTTGTTTCCCCCAATTTAAAAAAAATATATATATTTTTAATGAAAAAAACATAAATTTGAAACATTTCAACCAGTTCTACAAGTCATAAAGATACTAGCCTAGATGTACAGACTTAAACCAGCTACTAACATTGTGCATCAAAACTTCTGCATAGCCAGATGATTCTCATGTCTAGAGGAGTAACATAGATCTTGTTGCTGGGTCAGGCTTGGTAGACTAGTGTCTTTGTGTAACACAGGTACAAGAATGACCTGTAGAGAGGCAAGTCTAATGGGCCTGAGCTGTGCGAGGAAGCCCCTCTGGCTCAGATAGCAGAAATGCTGTCTGTAGGTCATAACTGTTGTGATTATAGAGTCTATCTAGAGTTGATCAAAACATTTCCATCCAAAGGGGGGGGAGGGGGCAAAAATGGCTTTTCAAAGGAAACAAACATTTTCATTTACTTCAAAAATTTCCACTTTTTTTCATTTTTGTCTAGAAAATTGAAAAACAAAAACAAACTTTGCAGTTTTTTGGTTAAAAAATGGTTTTCAGTAAGCCATGCTGGGTTTACAAAACTTGACATATTTATGGTTTTGGGTTTTCACTGAAAAACAGCAAACTTAGGGAGAAATAATTATATATAAAGAATTTCCTATGAACAACTGGCATTTCTCAAGCATCTCTAATGGACACCCACGAATGGGTTAATTTGTAAAATGGCCAGGTCAGCCTTTTAGAGACAGACTTGTGCCCCGAGGGTCAGGGCCGGCTCCAGGCACCAGCACAGCAAACAGGTGCTTGGGGCGGCCAATGGAAAGGGGCGGCACATCCGGCTCTTCGGCGGCGGGTCCCTCAGTCCCTCTCGGCGGGAAGGACCTGCCGCCGAATTGCTGCTGAAGAATGAAGTGGTGGCGGTAGAGCTGCTGCCGATCATGGCTTCCCCCCTCCCCCCCGCCACTTGGGAAGGCAAAAACACTGGAGCCGGCCCTGCCGAGGGTAATCAAATGATGGCAGGTTCTACACTGGCATTTGCCTGGCTGAGATTTTTGCTCCTGTGGCAGAGATACGGGAGTGTTGTCTCACTGGAAAGGAAGTGAGCTCCTCATTGGATATTCAACAGCAAACATACAAGATAGTCACCCCCTCCCGTAACAAGAGTGAGACATCAGGGGACGCCAATGTGAAGGGAGCTGGGGGAACAGTGGATGCAAGTTTCTTGTTAAATTGGTGGAGAGGACAGTCTGCCATGTGCCCAATGAGAGCTACAACAAAGAGGCAGATGGCCTGACTCCCCGGGGGACTCGAGTGATCATCACAGAGTTCCCAGTTAGCATGAAGGAACTTCTACTCCTCCCTAGCAACAGTGCACTATGAGTACTTAACATCACACTAGGATGTCCCTAGTGTGGTGCGACCTCCATGTCCCAAAGTCCATGTGCTTACTTGTTTGGCAGCATTGCCTGAAGCAGCCCCAAGTCCAGCCAGTGGATGAGGTTGGCCTAGCTAATTAGTCAAGTCAGCTCTAGTCTCTCATCACCACTTGGCAATCATAGCAGGTTGGATATAAGCTAATACTCATGGTAATAATTGGGAATCTTCAAAACACAGGTAGTAATACAATGGATCGGAGCTGTGTTTGGGGTGGATCTTGTGTCAGATCATATTGTGTATAGGGTCTTGACATACAGACCCATTTCACGAAACTTTTAATGAGCCTTTAATTATAAATAGTTCTCCTCTGCTACTAATGTATTGGGCCAGCACTGTAAGCCCTTAAAAAAAAAAATACTTGTTCTAATCTAGACCCTGTTCCAAATACTAACGCATCAATGTCAGAAACTGCAGTCAAGCACAGCCTGTCCCCAAATCCCAACCTCTCGAAACATGATGGCTCATTAATAACTTAAAAAGGATGATGACACTGATACTATTTATAGGGCCCTGCCAGGCAGGCCTGCCAAAGTTAAGGAAATTAACATGGAAAAATTGTCAACTGGAAAACATTAGTGTTTATCAACAGATCAATCAAACTTCAACTACTGTAAATTGTGCTTTTAGCTAACTAAAATGTATCAACAATGACAGTGGTTTGAATGCCTTATTTTGTTACATTTGTGCCCTTGTATCAGTTGCAGTGAAAGAGAGAGAGACAGACAGACACCTCCACTCCTCGTTCCCCTTTGCCCTCCTGCTCCCCTGACACCTGCCAAATCTCCCACAACTGCTGAGCTCTCAAAAGTTACAGCTACATGTTTCAAGATGAGTGGCAAATCGGAATTGCTGAACAAAATTCTCATGAAGTCAATTAAGTGTTAATTAGTTTTGACTGAGGGCACACAAGTCTCTGGCAAGCTAAATAAGTGTCAAGGTGACAAGGCTGTATGCTAAGTACAAGGTTTCTGAATAGCATGCATGGAGGAGATATTAAGAGGGCTATTTTTTTATTATTCTTTCATCATTTTTTTCTTATTCTGTCTCTCCCTTCATAGATTTAGTGAGAAACAGCGTTACTGCAACAGAAATGTTTTGTCTTTATGTTTCATGTTCACTGTTAAACTGTTGGGTAGGAACTATTTATCCTTTAGGGGGTGGTCAGTGAATTATTGACACACCAGCCTTAGGAGGAAAATAGCAAGGAGGATCAAGAGAAGAGAGGTATGGATAGAAAGGCAGCAGGCCCAAACCCAGCCCTGACTCTTATCCACAAATTCATTGGGTCTTAGAATCATAGAATCATAGGACTGGAAGGGACTTCGAGAGGTCATATAGTCCAGTCCCCTGCACTCATGGCAGGACTAAGTATTATCTAGACCATCCCTGACAGGTGTTTATCTAACCTGTTCTTAAAAATCTCCAATGATGGAGATTCCACAACCTCCCTAGGCAATTTATTCCAGTGCTTAACCACCCTGACAGCTAGGAAGTTTTTCCTAATGTCCAACCTAAACGTCCCTTGCTGCAATTTAAGCCCATTGTTTTTGTCCTATCTGCAGAGGTTAGGAACAATTTTTCTTCCTCCTCCCTGTAACAACCTTTTACATATTTGAAAACTGTTATTATGTCCCCTCTCAGTCTTCTCTTTTCCAGACTAAACAAACCCAATTTTTTTCAATCTTCCCTCCTAGGTCATGTTTTCTAGACCTTTAATCATTTTTGTTGCTCTTCTCTGGACTTTCTCCAATTTGTCCACATCTTTCCTGAAATGTGGCACCCAGAACTGGACACAATACTCCAGTTGAGGCCTAATCAGCGTGGAGTAGAGCGGAAGAATTACTTCTTGTGTCTTACTGACAACACTCCTGCTAACACTTCTGATCTGAAAGCAAACTTTACAGTTTGGGCCAATCTGGCCAAAGAATCAGGACCTTTGGGGCCCAGGGAGAAGCACACAATGAAGAAAAAACACTGTGACTGAAAAGTCACCTTTGATCAAAAACAATACTGTGGTCTATGTGGACTCAAATACAGGTGGTGAATAGCCAGATAATATATCTGCTTCTGTGACTTGAATACCAGATGCAATATTATTGTTTTTTTAGCTTAATGGAGGTTGGCGTTTAGAGGCCCCACCAAAATCAGGGCCTAGACGTGTTAGATGCTGTATAAACAGTATGTCCTTGCCTTTAAGAGTTTGTAATCTATAGCCCTGATCCTGCAATGATCGAGCTCCCATGCTGAGCTTCTTACATGATCAGAGTCTAAATAGACAAGGCCAGGAAAGGGTGTTAGAAAGGAAGTATTATTACCCACAACACCGAGACAGAAAAATGACCTGCCTCTCCTAATGTCATATCAGATGTCAATGACACAGGTGGGAATTCAACCTACTGCTTTAGAGTCCCAGTCTAGCGTCTGAACCAAAAGATTATCCTTACTGGGGAGAGAGCTTTGCAAAAGAATCCACAGTGGAGATGGTGCAGTTTGGGTGAGAGACATGGAACTCTCGACTGTGGTAAAGAGCTGGGAAGAGAGCATTAACTGGAACAACTTAAATGCTTAGTCCATTAATAATGTTGTGTGAATAATTTGGAAGGGGCTATATAGCAGATTGACTGGCTTGCACTTGTTGCTGCTTTGTGGTATGTGTCTGCTACTCTAGAAGTCACAGAGATTCGGATGGCTGAGAGTGTACTGTCAACCCAAGAAATATTTGGAAATGAATGCTCACAACTTGCAATGTCACTGACCATATCCATCTAATCTCAGTGCTATGACTGAAGACTAGGGATTTGGGGAACATTTCTCTGGCACTCCTGACTGTTGCCAAAACCTCAGCAGATTCACTTAAAATCAGGGATCTATAATTTTTCTGTTAAAAAAATTGTTTGATACCAACAAATGAAAAATATAGATCTTTTTCATTTCCCTCTGCAAGCAGGTAGCTGCTGACATGAGCACTGCCTGAAAATGTGGAAAAGGCACAGGACACAATCCAGTTCAATGAGTGATTTGAAGGTGACATAAGACATATAAGGGGACAAAAAATAATGAATGGTATAGAGAAGGCAGAGTGTTATTTTCTTTTTGTCTGGTCTCACAGAACAAGGAGATATTCATTGAAATTGAAAGCTGGCAAATTCAAAACTAATCAACTTTTCATAATTAGACTATGGAACTCACTGCCACATGATGTTATTAAGACCAAGAATTTAAGATTCAAACAGGAATTGGGAATTTATAAAAGTGAGGCTAACAAGAATGTCCAGAATTATAACAGTAAATCTTATAAAAAGTCTTGGAATGTGAAGAAGGGATATAAAACTTCATACTTTGAGGTTTAAGGCAGTTTATAATAGAGTTTACTAGGCAACTGATTATGATAGATCTGCCTATTGTGGGCTATTTTTGCACTGCCTCTGAAGCATCTGGCACTAACCACTGTTGGAGACAGGATAGTGGAGTAGATGGGCCACAGGTCTGTTCCAGTAAGGCCATCCCAATATTTCACTAAAGGCCTTTTAAAAAATGGGGTGGGGGGGAATGTGGCTAGTGCTCATTTGTGCCAGAAAGGTGCGAAAAAGATGCCAGAAAGTTAGGATTTTTTTTTTTTTCAAGTTGTGTTTTACCTCAGAAATATCAGGAATGTCAACTCCGGGGCTTCCCTTGAGGGTAACATGGCAGAACAACCTTGCAAGGGTTGCTTGATCAGTGAGTGTTAATGATGCAGGAGGCAGCCAGTCAGCCACAACAGGAGAACAGCTGAGGAACAAGGAATGACTGCAAGGAAAGGAGGGGATGGGTTGCCTGCACCGTGATGCTTCAGATCAGCAGTGTCATGCCTAGTGACATCAGCCTTTCCGAGGTTAAAGGAAAGTCATATCATTGCTTGGGGACTCTGTTGCTGCCATTTCCTTAACTGGCTCTGATCTTGTGGCTGGCTTGCCATTGGAGCAATGTGCCTGAGGAAACCAAGGTCAGGCCATTCAAATATCAGCACCAATCCAGCCAAAACTGGCTGTGACATTGCATCCCATAATGCTTTGTAGAAATATGCTTATGAGTGTAAATATGACATAACTGGAATATGTTTTATGCTAGATATGCTTTGTAACATATCTTTGCAAAGGTTATGATCTACGGAATATATTCATCCTATTTGTATGCATGTATCATTTTTATATCTGAAGTTTTGAGTGTTGGCTCTATGCTTGCATTTAACGTGTTTGCTGTAGGAAGCACATAAGGCAGATTTGGTCAACATAATGTGAAGGAGTTATTCAAGTAATTGGGAGTACTTAACTAACAATGGACATTGGGAGACGCCAATACACATCTGAGTTTTCCTGGGAACGTTCAAACTAACATGTAAACAATGGCGTCGGCCTGCAAAAAGCTGAATCATTCATAGACATGTGACTTGCCCAGGTGGCTAGTGACTCCATCTTGTGCCTGTGATGTTGCACAGGAGAACAAAGGGGTTTCCACACACAAGAGAGAATATAAAAGGCCCTGAAAACCCCTCCATTTTGTCTTCTGCTGCCTCTCCACCCCAAAGAGATGCCTGAAAGAAACTGGAACAAAGGACAGTAACTAGGGGGTTTGAGTGATTGCTGGACCCAGACTAGGAAAGAGTCTAGTCTGTGAAAGAAGCTTATTGAAACATCTCTGAGGGTGAGATTTACCTGCATTTAGTTTCCTACTGTATTAGGCTTAGACTTGCGTGTTTTTGTTTTATTTTGGTTGGTAATTTACTTTGTTCTGTCTGTTATTACTTGGAACCACTTAAATCCTACTTTTTATATTTAATAAAATCATTTTTTGCTTATTAATTAACCCAGAGCAAGTATTAATATCTGGGGGAGCAAACAGCTGTGCATCTCTCTCTATCAGTGTTATAGTGGGTGGACAATGTATGAGTTTACCCTGTATAAGCTTTATACAGAGTAAAACAGATTTATTTGGGGTTTGGACCCCATTGGGAACTGGGTGTCTGGGTGTTGGACTCAGGAGCACTTCTTAAGCTGTTTTCAGTGAAGCCTGCAGCTTTTGGGGGGCGTGGTTCAGACCTGGGTCTGTGTTGGCAGCAGGCTAGCGTGTCTGGCTCAACAAGACAGGGTACTGAAGTCCCAAGCTGCCAGGGAAAATGGGCTCAGAGGTAGTCTCAGCACATCAGGTGGCTGTCCCAAAGGGGTTTCTGTGACCCAACCCGTCACACTGGCGATCAGAGCTTGCCCTGGGCATCGTACCCTGGTCATGATGCAGATTTCTGCTCCCTGGGCATATTTCTGCTTCAGCCTCAGGTGACCCAGCAATTCCTTAGCGGAGAGCAGATGGAATCATCATTACTCATGGAGGGCCTTCTAGGAGTTCCAGGTGCCAATACACAGACTTTGCCATTTCCTGGCACTCCCTTTCCAACAAGCACACACCATTGTTACGCCTCTGGGACAGAGGTTGGAGCAGCTTCAGCATATTCTTCTGAGGAATGCTGAAAAGGAAGCAGGTTCCATGTACCTTGTGGAACATGTAGATAAGAGTGCAAGCACCTTACCTACAGAACATAGATATCAAAGAGCTTTAGGACCTGTTTCTTAATTACACTAAGGCCCCTTCCCACCACTCTGGCAATGCACAGGGGCCTTAAAGCAGACATAAGTTATATTTTATGGCCTCTCCAAGGTCCATTTGCACAGACAGAGCAGTGTAAAACTTATACAGACAGACAAAACCATGGCTCTGTGGCACATTTGCAATGAGAAGTCACAAGTCAAGGAACGAAGATTCTACAAAAGAAATTGATCTATCCTGGAATAGTTCCTGGTCACTGTACAGTTAAAAAAAAATAAGTTGCTATTGTTGGTGAGTGAATGGGGTTGAGGTAGAGGAGGCAGTGTTGCTTAGAGGGCAGAGTAGTGGAGTGGGACTCAGTAGTTGTGGGTTTTAACCATGACTTTGCCACTGATCTGTTGTAAGACCTGGGGCAAGTCACTTCACCCCCTTCTGCCTCATTTCCCCCCAGCTGTGAAATGAAGATAACGTTGCTGACTTCCATTGCAAAGTGCTTTGAGATCTATGGATGAAAAGCACTATAAAAGAGCTAGGTAAAATTATCAGAGCACCCATCCACTCATTTCCCTGATCAAACAAGAGTCTGACCCATTGAGAAGTATACTAGACCTGGCCTGGGGGTAGTGGTTGAATCCTCCACAAGCTCACAATTGTGAAAAAGAAGGCTTTACATCCATTTTATGAATGAATACTTGTGCGTTGTATGCAGGGCCATCTTTAGGCCAATTCCACCAATTCCCCCGAATCGGGCCCCGCGCCTAAGAGGGCCCTGCGCCCAGTGGCAGGGACGCCCAGAGTGGGGGGCAAGTGCCCGAGAATCCCTTCCCTGGCTAGAGGCACCTTTTTAATTTTTACTCACCCGGCGGCGCTCCAGGTCTTTGGCGGCACTTTGGCGGCGGGTCCTTCAGTGCCGCCGAAGACCCGGAGCAAGTGAAGGACCCGCCGCCAAAGACTAGGAGCGCGGCCCGGTGAGTACAAGCCCCACGTGTTTTTTTTTATGTGGTTTTTTTTTAGTCATCCCTGCCGGGGCCCCGTCGAAACTGTTCGAATCGGGCCCCGCACTTCCTAAAGCCAGCCCTGATTGTATGTAGATTCTTCTGTCCCTGCCACTCAGTTGGTCCATCTTCACCATCTACCTTCCCATCCAGAGCCGTCCTTTGGGTACAATGAATTGGTGTGACTGCCCCGGGCCCCGTGCTTTGGGGGGGCCCGCACTTCAATAAAATCATGAGGAGGCGGATGGGAAGGTGAGGCACGTGGGCGAGTGGGGTGAGGAGGCGAACGGGGAGGCAAGCAGCAGGCGGGGACAAGGAGGATCCCCCCTACCAAAACCTCCCCCTCCCCCCAGCGCCTCCTGCCCACTGTCAGGCTCCGCCGATCAGCACCTCCCCCTCCCTCTCAGCGCCTACCGCGGATCAGATGTTTCATGTCAGGAGGCTCTGGGAGGGAGGGGAGAGGAGCGAGGGCGCAGAGCGCTCAGCGGAGGGGGCAGAACTGGATGGGGAAGAGGTGGGGTCAGGGTGGGAAGAGGCAGGTAAGAGGCGGGGCGGGGGCAGAGCAGGGGTGGGAAGAAGCAGGGCGGGGGTGGGGCCTTGGGGGAAGGGGCGGAGTGCGGGCAGGGCCTGGGCTGAGCTGGGGGGAGCACCCCCTGGCAGATTAGAAACTTGGCACCTATGTCCAAGGCCCTGCACCCCCCTAGGGATGAACCTGTTCCCAGCATATGGGATCTGAATAGCAGGACCATGAGATTCATCCTTCTAATTTCTCCTTTGGAAGAGGACACACACTTTCGTATGTCTGGGTCTGAGAGTGGAGGTGCTGGGGGTTAAATCTGTAGAATGTTGCAGCTCCTGTAAATTTATATTCAGGGTACATTTATGAGCTGTTCACAAAGGATCAATAGATGTTTTAATAAAGAGTTACCCAATAGTTATAGAGACCAAGTTCATAGTCTGTTCATAACTATGGCTTATAATTTTCTGTAACACTTAACTCTATGGTTATAACCACCCAGAGCATATACTACTTCTTTCTATACTATACTTATAACATCTATTGACTAGGGCTGGCTGGAAAACAATTCCAGGTCTCAAAACATTTTGAGGTTTAAAAAAAAAATGTTCCAATTCGGACAAAAATCAAGGTCTTTCAAAACAGGGAGGCTCTCCCTCTATAACCTGTAGTTCAGGGACCTAGCTGAGCATGTGGGAGACCCAGGTTCAACTCCCTACTCTGCCTGGGTCATGGTAAGGACTTGAGGGTTTTTCTTCGCTACTGGGGTAAGTCAACCTAAGTTATGCTACTCCAGCTACGTGAATAGCTGAAGTCGACGTAGCTTAGGTCGACTTACCGTGGTGTCTTCACTGTGCTGCATCGATGGGAGATGCTCTTGAGTCGACTTACCTTACTCTTCTCAGAGAGCTGGAGTACTGGGTTTGACCAGAGAGCACTCTGCCGTCGATTTAGCGGCTTCTTCACTAGACAAGAATCGATTGCAGCAGTGTTGATCTCCCCATAGTGAAGACAAGCTCTGAATCTGGGTCTTCCACATCGGAAGCCAGTGCCCTAAGCTCTGGGCCATAGAACGAAAGTGTGTGTCACTGGTTGTCTTGTTTCTTTGAAACATGATGGTATTGACAAAACAGCATTTTTCAACAGATAAAATCTTGGCAAAAATATTTCAACCAGCTCTCCTATTAACCCTTTGTAAATGATTTATAAAAATGTGCAAATATAAAGTGTGACCATAATCTTTGACATCCATGTTTCATATTTGAAATAGATAGTGTGAATTCCGTAAGGTGCAGGGCATTTGATCCTGGGCAGCGGCCTATTGTAGGAAGAAATCATCCTGATTTGAAAACAGTACTGGGCATTAATTTGGGAAGAACAGGAAGTTAGAAGTAGTGATCCGTTGTCTTTTGGTTCTATATTGACAATAACAAATTTGATTTAAAAGCTAAAATGGGATCTGATTGGTTGTTGAGATGTTACATCCATGTCTATAATACTCAGATACAAGGAGCCTGACCGTTTTTATAATGGTGTGTAAATTCTATTTCACTAAGGCATCTCCAGACAATGCATTTTAAGGTGATTACAGCATTTCCAAAATCACAGAAAGCTGTGTACTCTGTTACCCCGTTTGTGATGTGTTGCAATCACACAGACAAGGCACTGGTTGGTGGGTCTTGGTGCATAGACATTGAATAGGAAGGATTTTACTGCAATGCACTGAAAAATGCTCACCGGCAATTGGTATTTGTCAGCTTATGCAGAACTTCCCCCTTGTCCTTTACACAACACATGACTTGGCTGATTCTTCCAACAGTTTATTACATCTCTAGAACCATCTTTGCTTGTTATTCGACACCCTTCAGGCTGTTATTTACTAGTGTCACTTGTGCCTGTTGATGAGTCTGATGAAGTTAGAAAGTGAAGAAAGAAGGAGCTTTTGATGATGTGGAAAAACGTTTAAGACTTTGAGTTATTATGATGAACCTGTTATATTTGGAACAATTTCGAAATCAGGAGCCTTTCTTAGGCTGCACCTATTATTGCCCTTCAAATTCTTGTCAGCCAAAACCTTTCTGTGGTGCTGAAGTGTGTGGGCTGAGGACATGCTCGACAACACACGGAGGAAGGCATTTAACTTTAACACTTGTCAAATTTTCTTTATTCAAATGTACAGTGGAGTGTCCCCTTGTCTCCCGGTCCTGGAATCTTCCTTAAGGCTTCCTGAGGCTAGCTCCATTTTCCCTTACTTCAGCTCTGTGCATCTTACTGTACATCACTGCCTCCATCTGTCCATCCAAGGAGTAGAGCTAGGTGAATAACTGATTTGTTTTGTTTTGTTTTTGTTTTTTGTTTGGTGGCCAAAATAAACACACACAACAAATTTTTTAAAAAATCAGTTAGGGTCCACCCAAAGCAACATTTTTTTCAGTTTTTCTTGCTGAAACAATATTTCAGGTTGAACAAAACATTTCATTTGACTTGAAATAATTAGGTAAATTTCAAAAGGAATCATCATTTTGTAGTGGAAAGTTGAAATGTTTCAACATTTTCAAAACACTTTGATTTCCCCCCCCCCGGAAGTCTCCAACCCCCCTTTTTTTTTTGGCCAAAACTATTTGCCAAAATCCACCCAAATCTGTGAATAGTTTTGGTTGCCCTGACACCACATTTTTCAGCAAATAAACTATTTGTACAAACATTTTCACCCAGGTCTGCTAAAGAGAGCCCCTTAGAGCTCCCTCCCCTCTGCCTACATCCAACCCTTTTCTTGGTCTGAGGACTCAGACATAGCAAATCTGAACACATGCTTCTCGCCTGGCACCACTAACAGATTTCCAAGCCAGTACGAGAACTGAGGGGTTGATCCTGTGCCCTAGACACTGTTCTGGTGGCAGATAGAGAGACTGCTGAGAAGCAGCAACTGGCTGCTAGGGAAAATCTGCCTAGCACAGTAGCAGTATAGAGTAAAATATAGATAGCCCCATATTGCCTTGCCCCTCAGAGGCCCAAGCACGGGGAGCATGCCAGGGAAGAGATGGGGAAGTGGGAGCTGGAAGTGACATGATCATAGCCGTGAGTGCTACAGGAATTTTGGGCTGGGGTGCAACCCATGGGCACCTGACCTTCTCTAACTTACACGAAGGGCTGTATCAACCTTTTCAGCCACCAGAATCTGGGTAGCACAGATCTGACTTAAAGCTACCTTTACTTTCCCTCCCCACCAGCTGTTTTTTTTTTTTTTCTCTACTGTGCCTCTCAGCCGAGATTCTGCCCCTGGTGATATGCAAGACTGCAGCAGGATGCCGTATCAGAGTGGACTTACCAATGGCGTGACTTCTCCTGGTTGGGTATGACGTAGTAGGCTCTCCTCATCTGGACCCCTACCAACAACCGCTCTAGCCCTGCGGTGGTCTGCTTCTTTTCATGCCTCAGCCCTCCTGCCCAGTCACTTTAAAATCTTTCAGAGATGACCGAAAGTCTAAACTAACTGTAGTCCTGTGGCCTCAAGCCCACTCTTTTGCCTGGGTCCCAACTCTCTAGTCCTTCACTCCTGGTTTCTGGGGTCTTTGAACCTCCTTTTCCAGTGGCTGGTAGGGGAATCTCAGTCCCGCTCTCTTCTCTGGGTTTCAGCCCAGGGATCCAGTAGTAAGCAAGCAAGGTCTGTTTATTCAGTCCCTGGGCTTCCTCCTACCCAGCTGCTTCCTATCCTCAGGCTTTTCCCACCAGCCCCTTCGGGGACTCACTGAATACTTGCATTCCTCTCAGGCTTCACCATTCCTTCTGGGCTGTGGCTCGCATGATTCCCCATGGAGTTCTCCAACAAATCCCAGACCAACAGTGCAAATTCAGACTGCTTCTGCCCTCCCTGCTATACCAGAGCTAGCAAAGTCCATCCAGTCCAGTACCTTGTCTCTGTAGCCTCACCGCTACAGAGGAAAGCATAAATACTCCATATGTTACCTAATTGTGCAGTAATATACCACGGGAGTTTGTCCCCTTGCTGGTCTTGCTATTGACTCATCTGAAACCTGGAAGTACAGGAAATCTCATGAGAAAACCTTGTCCTCTCAAGATTTCCAGATGCCAGAGGTTTTAATAAAGTTCAAAGAAGCAGCCAAACTTCAGCATGCTTCTCCCAATGCAAAGGACCCTCTGAAATGTTGAGATTCACTCCTTGCAAACCAGTGACCACTTGTGCATTGTTGTTCCCCCGCCATATTTCACTTCTGGTTCTCAGTTTTCAGAAAGTTGATTTTTCCTTGCTGATGCATAAAAGTTATCAGCTTATCAGTTACCCTTTTATTTTTGTGCTCCATGTGCCATGCATTGCACCGAAACTTATTGAAAATGTTGTCAACAAGCAGCTTTACAAAAGCTCTGCACATTGTCTGCATAAGAGCCCTGTTTTGATGAGAAAATGACTATTAATGAGAACATGTTCTTTTCTGGCATCAGACTCCAAGAGACACAGGTCATAAATCTCTTTGATCTTCTTGCAAAAAAGCTAGAATCAAGGAAAACAGCAAGTTCATTCTTTTTTTTTAAGCTTCTGATTGAAACAATTCCATTTAGTAACGAGTAATTTATCATGCTTTTTTTTTCTTTCCTCTCTTCCCATGCCTGTATTTGTTTCCGAGTCTTCATTCAGACACCCCAGCAAATTTCTCCTGATGTATAACCCACCTGTTTACTTTTTTAGGGTTTTTATTTTTTAGGGAGGGAAGGAATGTGAGGCTGGGGGTGGGAAGTAAAAAACATTGTCAAGAGAAAGAAACAAAAAGAAAACTATAAATGTGAAGAAGAATCCTAATCTTCCAGTTTGGTCAGTGAGTAGCTGCCTGCCACAAATGTGTCAACACTGCCATCTCTTGCCTCTTCACTAAGTTGGGCTGGAAATTGTAGGGCACTGGGAGTTGGGGATGCACACACACACAGAGCTCTGTTTCTCTGCAGAAAGGTGAGTCTATTCCCTCACTCCCCCGTGTTGCAATGTATCTTAAAGAGAGATTCTTTTTAATTGCTTTACTTCATTCTGTATCCATGATGTAGCTCCACATTCACCATAATACAAACATGCTGGGGTGAGTAAACCCACGGCGAGGGATATACCTTTAAGATTGTAATGTGAGTTATCTTTAGCCATGCTGAGGAGGAGAGACAATCTGTGCTATCATCAAAAATGATCCATTTAAGCTTCTCTCTCTCTCTTGGTGTGATGACACTTTGCGTGCATGTGTATAAATACACACACTGTATATACAGCAGTACACACATGCAAAATATAACATGAGCAAAATATAACTGTTTGGGAGCTCGATGTTCTATTAGAATCTGAACTTTTCTTATGATAGATTCATTCAGATTTTGTGTGTGTGTGTATGGCATCGACAGCGTTTTAGGTTGCTAGGTCATTAAACATCATGTTACACAAAGGCAGTGGACAATATTTTGCATCTTATAACGGTGATCTATAGCAGTATTATTGTTTCATTGAGATAAACTCACAAGTGCTGCATCGTCATTTGTCAGTGAGCAGTGTTGTTTTCTAGGCTGGTGCAGACTACAGTCCAAGGCTTACATGCACAACACTTTAATTGTAATATCTTAGCACAAAAGGTACTTCATCTTTTCTTATTATTGTTATTATTCTGTGGTGTTTGTAGTAGCAGAAATGTGTGTGCTTTTCAAGTGAACGTCAATGAAAGTTTGAGGTTTACAGTAGACACTGATTTCTCAAATTAAAGGGAAGAAAACAAGTGGGACAGACACCATGATTTAAATGTCTATCTCCACTATTTTGCTGCAAGCAACCAAAAGAAATACAGACACTCACCTCTTCAGACCACCCTGACCTAGGGCCCAATCCATTGCTGATTGAAGTACATGAACAGATTGCCATTGACTTTAATGGGCCTCGGATCAGGGCCTTAAAGATAATGATTAGATAAATTTGCAGAAAGTGGATGTGCTGATTCATTCAGGTGGCTCATTTTGTTCTGAGGCACTGGGTGACAAATAGAAGGAGAAGGGCATATAATGGTGCTGGAGCAGCTGCCTATAGGATAGGGTGTAAAATTAGGTGCATGGGCCGAGTTACTATTGTGGTTAGATGTTGATAGATGTTTGTCTGTGTGTGTGTATTCCCTCTGTATGCCACCCCAGCCCTGCGCAGACAGTTGGCACAGCAAACCTCAAGTGAACCACCCAATCACCACAAGATCCGTTAAGGGATGAAGGCATCCGGTCAGGTTTATTGTCGACGAAGCACGCCCCACAGACTTTACCAGACCACTAATACATGTATGCCCGTAACAATGGACCAGCTCAGTGAACGGTGGAATTTTTCTTTCCTCCCTAGGCTAGAAAAAGATACTCCCTGTGAGATACATCTTTATACCCTGATACAAACAAGTTAGCACTGCTCCTCTGATGTGGCTAGTTACTACTCATATCTTGTACATGTTGGTTTGATTAAAACATTTCTATTATGTACTGTTATCCTGATCTTATCTTTAAGGAGGTGCCAGCATGTTCCTATTATTTGGGGAATGTTTTTGTACCATCCTTGATATTGGGATGTTCTGGAACCACTTGATATTGGGATGTGTTTGCGTGAGTACTCTGTAACTAGCACTTTTTAGGAATGTGTATTTCTGCAATATCAGCCCTGTTTTTGCCAGATTCTGTGGGCAGGTCCTGCCTCATACCAGGCCTCTCATACAAGGGCTTATGTCTCAGCCTTTTTTCCTACTGCAACTATCTTCCCATATCCTAAGAAAACTACTCCAGATTCACTTTCCATGCATAGTGGGTTAGTCTATTGCCAATATACGGGTCTGTAATGTTAAACATGCAGAACCCCATGGCTGTTTTGCAGACCTGTCATAAGCTACTTCCTTCCCTTCATCTATATGTACCTCTTTGGCTTTGTAATTATATTTTAGCACATTTAGAAAGCAGTATGTGTGTGAGAGAGAGAGAGTGTGTGTGTGTGTAGGAGGTGAGATAGTTAATATAAGGCCAGCAGTACTAAACCTGGGAGTTGCCCGCACTGCAGAGCAAATGCTTTATCAACAAACCACAGGTGTACAGCACCAGAGCAGATAAAAAACATATAAGACACAAGATGACAGTTCTGTGTCCAAAATACATTCATCACCCAAGGTACACTTGTGCATCTGTTAAACACGGTGGGTATTTTACTTGCTTTGTTCCAGAGACATTGAAGTAGGTGACCATCTTGTCCCCTCGCAATGTGGTTGGTCCAAAATCTTGCCTTTATAAACTGGCACCTTTTCTTACACAAGGTGTCTGCTCCCTGTGTGTCACATCTGATCATCTTTTTTTCCTTTACAAACACAAGCAAGTTTTATCCCTGTTGGCGCTGCACAGACAAAGAAGAGCAACTTGGATTCTATTGTGTTCCTGATGGGCCAAACTCTGCGGGGTCCATAACTGAGCCAAGCTCTCACTGGAGTTGATGAGAGGTTGGTGCCGTTCAGGGCCACGTAATTTCTTCATTATGAATGAGCAGAGCCTTCCAGTCAATTCCGTCCCTGTTTAATTTAAATTGTGAGGTGCTCAGAAATTAGAGTAAAGATGGACAGAAAAGACTCTAGGTAGAAAAAGCGATTCGCTCTCTGATTTGACCAAAGTCTCTGAAACCAAATTGTTTGTATTGAAACTAACGCAAACTCCTACCCTTTTAGATTCGTGTTGATCACATTGGGCAGGTGCCACTGGGTAATTTGATCACTGGTTAAAGAAAGTTGCCATTGAATTAAACATATGGATAACAAGATCAGCTGCTGATTTCAATCAACCTGCTAGGAACAGACTTAATCCAGAGAAGAGGCAGGCCTTTATGAAGGATTCAGAGCTCCTGACAAATTAAGCAAATCTAAATTCTGGGTCATCTTACACCTATGGTTTGGGAAGGATTCTGGTGGGAAGATGGCACAGGACAAAGAATGAAGCAGAACACTGACATTAGCACTCCCTGATCCCTAGAGAGACACCCAGTGTCTCTCTGTGTCACCCAGTGGAGCTCCATGAACGAAGCTAAACCCCATGTGTCTGATAGCAGGCTGTGGATGCGGGACAGGTTGGGGATGGAGGAATGTGCTGCACTCTTCACCAGCACTTTATACAGTGTCCTTCCCACCCCAGGAGGCATTCTGACTGTTTCTGCCCGGTGCAACTTCAGAGCATCACTGGCTTAGTCACTTGATCTCCACCCTCATGGGAACCAGGCTCCAAATGGGTCCTAGGGATATACATAGGGATAATCTCACAGTGTAGTGTCACCACTCATTCAGTATAACTCGAGAATGCTCCCATGTCACTTAAGTCAGAGAGGCACCTACCTAAAGTGATGCCCAGGGGAGAAATCTTCCAACTGCAGGGTACCAGTAGCTTCTACTGGAGTCAGTGGGAGTTGCTGGCATCCTGCAATGGGAGAATCAGTCCCCTGTGCAGCTCTTTGGAATGATGCTCCTATAACACTTAAGCCAAAAGCAGTGCAGCCTGGATCCTAGAAGAAGACTCAGGATGTGCTACATAATGGAATGCAGCTGGTTAAATGAAATATTCATTCTTTCCATCAAGTGCAGCTTGGAAATGTACCCAATACACACTGGGATGTATGAGAAACATTCACTATTGGAAAAAGCGGGTTTCATCTTCTCTCTCTCCCCACGCCGTCCCAGCCTCTCTCTTGCTTTCTTTTCCCTCTTGCAATAACCTTCTCTCTTTTTTAAGCATTCTCACGGAAATACACATATTTATCATTTCCAACTCAAATACCCACTTCCAAACAGAGACACCATCCAGTGTGGTGTGCCAGCCCCATGTCACTTTCAAAAGGTGGAAATATCCTGCCAATACATCTGTTCCTCCTGGGGAAATTTGCACACTAATTGCCCACAAAAATGTAGATCAAGTATTTAGCACCCAAAGGGACACTGTACAGTAGGAAGCATGAATACAAGCCAACTCATTCTCTCCAACCCTTCTCCCCTTCCTCCACCCAGCCCAGGTTTTGTTAATAAGTGAGGCACGGTCCCTTCCAGAGCTCTGCCCGGGTGGTGAATTTCCTCACCACCGGTGTGGGATGGTAGATACCAGGCAGAATCTATCCCGCTAGTAAGAAAACTATTACATTTACACCCATGGTTATATGTTTGTACAATACCCAGCACAATAAGGCCCTGATCCCTGATTGGACCCCAAGGTCCTACCATGATAATAATTAACAACAACAACATCAGTGCTATCCCCCAAGCTGACATCAGCTAACAGACAGCTCAGTGTGCATTATCACTGTTTGGTTTGCTTCACAGTAACATAGGCTTAGCCCAGTTCAGTGGTTCATTAAAGGCTCCTAATATTCTTAAGGCTGCTTCTCTATAAAACTACTTGAGAAAGGATTCTAAATCTTACCCAACTCCTCCATTTTATCTTTCAGATATAAATTACATTACATCTGCACCTGCATCAGTGAGATCTGTTATGAATTCTTTCATGGGTAATTCATTTCTTTCTTTTCCGTGCCATTGTATGATATGTTTTTTGTGTCATTAGATTGCCAACTATTCATTTTAAAAGTTTCTTAGGAATCCCTAAAACATCTGATGTATCAGATAATATGAGAGCCCAATTTACTATTTCTCCTCTTCACTTTTCTTACAATTACTGTTATGATTTCCCCCCGGAATGTTTTAACTTTTATACACCCTCAACATAGGCTTAGAATCACCCTGACCATCAGAACAGTTCCAACAACTCTTGCAGTTACTCATATCAAGTCTACCCTCAGGGGCCTGTGTCCAACAAACAGACCAGACTCTAATGTGCACTGGTGTAAAGGAAACCCACCACATTTGGCAAATTAGCAAGTGGGCAAAACAAAATATGGTAAGATCCGAGATGCTGCAGCTTTCATTTAGTTTAGCAATGAAAGCCTCATTTCAGATATTTGGAATGCTCTGCCACAGCATACTGGTGTAGTAAATCTGCAGTGTGGCTTATTGGGTAAGAGCAAATAAGATTTTAGTAATAGGGGTTAGGAGACTTCCCCAGGGGGCAGATTATCCCACACCTGCCTACTACAGGGTTCCTTGAACCTTCCCCTGAGGTAACTGGTACTGGCCACTGTTGGAAACAGGCCATTGGGATAGACCAGCCACAGGTTTTGTAGATTCATAGATGCCAAGCCCAGAAGGGACCATAGTGATCATCTAGTCTGTCCTCCTGCATAGCACAGGCCAGAGAACTTCCCCGACAAAAATTCATAGAGTGTATCTTTAAGAAAAATATCCAGTGTTAATGAGGATGGATCACTTGATGATTATCTGTTCTGTTCATTCCCTCTGAAGCACTTAGAATCATAGAATACCAGGGCTGGAAGGGACCTCAGGAGGTCATCTAGTCCAACCTCCTGCTCAAAGCAGGACCAATCCCCAGACAGATTTTTACCCCAGTTCCCTAAATGGCCCCCTCAAGGATTGAACTCACAACCCTGGGTTTAGTAAGCCAATGCTCAAACCACTGAGCTATCCCTCCCC
The DNA here is from genome assembly GCF_028017835.1 of Emys orbicularis. Lineage (NCBI taxonomy): Eukaryota > Metazoa > Chordata > Testudines > Emydidae > Emys > Emys orbicularis. The sequence continues at coordinate 9,370,564 of NC_088688.1, forward strand.
CCTGACATTGGCCACTATCGGAAGACAGGACACTGAGCTAGATGGACCATTGATCTGACCCAGTATGGCCGTTCTTATGTTCTTGAGCCAGCTTAGCAATTCCTTATTTCCTAATATGAGACCTCACCTCAGCACAGTATTCATAACTCTTTACTGAGACTTGAGGCGAGCGTGAGAGGTGCTTTCTGAGAAGGATAGGGCTTGGGGATTAGCAAAGCGAGAAACAAGAGAGGCTTGGCTGCAATCTGGGCCTAATCCAAAACCCACTGAAGCTGATGGGAGTCACATTATTGACCACAGTGGGCTCTGGATCAGGCCCCTTATGCAGGGTTTAAATCTACAGTTGCTTCATTACCAGAGCCCTCGTTCTTTCAATACGTTCCACTCACATTTTTGACCCATTGTTTTTTCTCAGCACTGCATGTTCAGGTCTGTGACAGGTTGGGTATATGGGGTCATTCTTGAGATCTCTTCTAACAGAACAGAATAAATCACGGCACCCGATAGCTTTTAAAAAGCTGCTTTTCTTTCACATTAATAGTTCCAGGGAGTAGTTTGCACTGGTTCAGGTAGCTCATCCCCATATATGGTTGCTTTGCACCGAATGTTTGTCACTTAGCTTTGCTTTGCTTTCTGTTTCCCAACACCTCAGGAAAACCCTCTTGTCTGTCCCCATCCTAAGGCTGTCCTTGATGTGGTGGCTGGATAATATTACTTTCTTTTAAGTGTTAACACTGAATTCTGTATACTGCTTTTGAGCCCTTTCACACAGCAAGCCTCTGAGTATGACCCCCCTTATAAATTAAAAACACTTTTTTGTTATATTTCACACTATTATAAATGCTGGAGGTGAAGTGGGATTTGGGGTGGAGGCTGGCAGCTCGCGACCCCCCCCACATAATAATCTCATGACCCCCTGAGGGGTCCCGACCCCCAGTTTGAGAACCCCCAACTTAGCAGGTCTGACAACTGTTCCAAATTTCTGTACTATATATATATATGTATAAGAGAGTTTCTGTAATGATTTAATGATGGATGTTGATGGTTAGAGGCTGCCTCTCTCTCCCTTAACGGTATGCATAAAGCAATAGGGCATCTGTGAAATATGGATGTGTAAATCTCAGAACAACACCAGTAGTTTGTGTGTTTTCTATTGCCCAGAACCTACCATTTGCATTGCCTGCATGTTTTATTTATTTGTCCATGTATTGCTTCTGATTTTGGGGGGGATATTGGAAAGATTTCTTTGTGTCTTTCTTATTGTTTGTTTGAGAATAGGGACAGTGGCGTGAGTTTGGATAAAATTAGAACCGTCCCCGTTCAAACATGCACCTAAAACATGACCCAGTCCCAAACTGATGGGTCACTGAGGTGTAGAAATACTGCACTATTCTCTTGCCTGGATTTCTGAATTATTGCTGATTTTGCTGATTTGGGGAACAGGATGTAGTCCCAGGATTCTCTCAAGAGAAAAATGTCCTTGAGATATTTCCAGCCTAATTTTGCATACTCAAGAGGTTCAGTTAGCTCGGGTAGATTCCAGATAAACATCTTTTGTGTGTGTATCCAAAATGAATCTGAACTGTAAACCTATGGAGGTTCACTCCTCACTTGACTCATCACCTTGGCATATTAAATTAGCCTTCCTTTCAAAGATTGCAGTGGACATGAATTGTAATCTTTGCTTGCTTTATTTAATTATACTGTTGAATAAGATGCATAGGAAACTACTGTAAGAAAGAGAAAATGAGAATGAGAGAGAGAGAATCATTGGCGAAATATCTGTGTTAACATCTATTCATGTAGTTTCAGAAAAGTGAACTGTCTATCTTGGGAATTTTGCACTGACACTCGGTACTGTAGTTTCTCAGCACAACCATAAATAATTAAAAGCTGACCCGGTGCCACAGGAGAGGCAATCTGAGATCATGAAAACCATCACTGTCTAGTGAATGGGGTATGGATTGGAAAAAAGAAACTCCTACATGCTAACCTCTGCTCTGACACTGACTCCCCAATGGCCTTGGTCAAGCCATTTAACCTTCCTGCCTTAGTTCTTAATTGGCAAAGCAGAGACAATAACATTTCCCTCCTTCATAGGGTGTTGTGATAATGAAGGAATTAATGGCTGCGGAGCACTACTTAAGTGCTAAAATTCATCACCATGCCAACCCTACAGTAGCTTGTGGTTCTTTCAGCCTCCAGAGTGGTAGCTTATTTGAAGAACTGTCCCTTGCAAACTTTTCCAAAAGATTGAAAACAATGCACAGGCCTCAGCACAAAGCCGCCGGCTTCCGCTTCGGCAACAGGAGTTTTAGGTGATGGAGGGGACTGAACGATCCTGCTCTCAGTTGATATTAGTATGTAATCATTTTGATAACGATCACCCAAATCTATTAGGCAGGACCTGTGCCCAGTGGTGTAGGGGTGGTGACACACGGTGACAGAGAAATTTGTTCCACAGAGGTGGCTCAAAATGCTAAGGCCAGCTGTGCCAATGTTCCATTGCAGAACTCTGACTCTTTACAAACTCCTTGGGCCTCTGCAGCGTGGAGGCTGCTGCAGAGAATAGCAGTGGAGGTATTTGTTGAATACCATGCAATGCAAATTTATTTTGGACAGCATTCTTCATGCAGACCCACCCAACCTGCTTTACGGAGTTAAATCATTTATAGAAGCAGAGCAAAAAGAGAATTAAAAAAAAAAAAAAAAGATACAGGCTAGTGGAGGGCGTGAGAGAGGGCATCATGTTTTCAGATGAGATTTAAAATGAAATGGAAAGTCTCACGAGGCACAGAAAGTGCACAAAGCAGGAGCCATAGAGAAGGATCCCTCAGAAGGGCAAGGTTGCCCGGAGGGACAGAGGGAGACCAGCGTTAAATGAGGAGAGGAAGTTAGAAAGAGAGACAAGGTCAGCACAGCGTTCAAGCGTTTTGAGAGATGTCGATCATTTTAGTCTCTACACTGCCTACGTTCCTCACAAACTTGGCATTTCCTCATTTCTACTGTTAAAAACTGTGTACATTAGAAATAAAGACTCATGAAGCTGAGGTTGTAGAAAGAGTCCTTGACACCAGCTTTTTGATGTTACGGCATGAATATTTGTTGAGCTCCTCATTTTGGGTCTCTGTCACAAATCACGTGGGCCTTGGCACGCTGAAAGGCATGCAGGTGGGGTGCGTGCAGTAAGGCACACTAACAGTAGATCTCACTCCACTTCGAAGTAGTGCTGACTACTGCATCACTTCCAGTTTCTCGCTTGTAAACCCATCTATTTGCTCATAAAATGGACATCACATGGATGATCTCCCAGACTCATTGTAACTGTCCTTAGCCTTCCTGTAGGCCACTTTCAACCCCTTGACTATTCCCCACCACCACCACCATTGGTCTTCTGGTAAAATTCCCAGCCTGGTGAGAAACTTTCTCATTTGCAGAAGCCTGGGGTTTATCCTGCCTTGGAAGCAATCAGCACCTTAATGTCCACGGTTGGCCATCTGGAAGGCAACTGGGAGCTCTCATCACCAGGAATTTTATATATAGAATGTTACACAGACAGATGCCTAATGCACAGATGAATCAGGAAGAAGTTTGCCTAAAGAACTTGGTCACCATAGATTAAAGCATCTCATAACTGAGGCCCATGTGGATGAGAAATTTACATTGGGAGGGGAGGTTGCTTCTAGTTGGATCAGCCACTGGACTGTGGAGGTTAGCTACATGGCCAGAGAGGCCACTTTTGCAGTGCATAAGGCACTGTGGACAGCCCAGGAAGGACTAATCCAACTTGTGTGTTGTAAAACAACATTGACCTCCACCCACATTGCAGTACCACGACCGAGCTGACACGATTCAACGGGGTCTATCTAGGCATCAGCTTGGGCTATATGTCATGACTTGTAGGATGACCTACAAGAGACTGGGAGTGTGTTTGGACTCAGGACATAGTAAAGTAATCATGGCTAGATGGAACACATGGGAAATGCATCTAGCACACCTAGTCTGGACAAAGACATGTCCCTCTCTGTGCTCCTACCTCCATCACAACACAAAGAGGGTGAGGCCAGTCCATGGAGAATTTAAAGAAACAAAGAGGAATTATGAACTGGATCCTGGAATGAATGAGACAGATTTGTTTGGGAAGGGCTGCAAGATGGTTTGACCTGAGAAGCTGCTTTCTGAATATCTCTTTGTGTTGTTTGTTTTCCTTTTGACTCAAGACAAGTGACTGCATGTAGAAAGCACATAGGATTCTCCTTTCCAGCTATCCTTAGCCACAGAGGTCATGTATCTCAGACACGCACACATTTTAAAATATCAGATGCAAACCCAATATTTAAATGTCATGAATAACAAACACAAGACTAAATCTGCACACACCTAACATGCTCACAACTTCCTGGACAGCTGATTGGATATCAGAGCCCATTAGAACAAAAGGGAATCTACACTTAAAAAAAACCCAAATAATTGCATTCCGTCCTGTGTCATGTTTTAATTAAAGATAGCGGCCCCACAATCTACGATATATCTGGAAATTATTAGAAACCTTTTCCAGAGGCGAAAGGGATCAATACCTCTTTGTCTCAGCGGCATAAAACATCACCGTGTTACTTCTTTCCCGCTGGCTACAGAAAACATGGAAAGAGTCTAAAATGGAAATAATAGCAGCACTGAGGGGGAGACCCACGTGCCAGATCAAATAGGCACTTTAAAAAAAAAAAAAAAAAGCAGAGTTGTTTGCATTCTCTCCTTCTGTCCCTCTGATCAGTTTTTCTCTCTTTTGCATTGGGGCATGAGACAACACACAGAGCTACTCTCCTGGTGTATGAGGTTGGGAAGGGCAAGATATTAATAGAGGAAGTGTAATCTAGAGGTTGAAGAGAGAGGCTGGGAGCCAATACTCCTGGAATCTATTCCTGACCTGCCACTAACTTGCTGTGTGACCTTGGCCTAGCCCGGTAGGACCAGATTGTGGTGCCCTCTTTGCTCACATGCGGATGCACACTCATTCATTCAGCTAACTCTATTGACTTCACACAAGTACCCCACTCACAAAGAGGCCTTAATCTTACTGGGTCTCAGTCTCTCCATGTATAAAATGAGAATCTCAATAGCTTTGCTAATCAGGCCCTGATTAACGCCTTCTGTTTACATGAATGGAATAGCTCTTACTCAGGAAGAATGACCCCAGAGAGCATGGGAGAGGGAAAGTGCAAACTCCACATTGCCCTTCCCTCTCTCTAGCATCCCATGAAAGCTCCTCCATTGATGTCTCTGAGGTTTTCCCCCTCTGTTATGTTTTCAGGGCTAGGCAAGAGAAGGAGGATGGGCAGGAGACCAGCTACTCTCCATGGCATTGTCCTTTCCTAGCCTGGTGCATTTCTGCACAGAAATTGAGTTGGAAGTTAATGCTGCTTTGAGCAATGTTAACTCCTGCTGGGTCCACTCCACATCCATGAATGAGCAGCACAAGGTCTATCAGACAATTCATACATCCATTCATAGATTCATTGATTTTAAGGTCAGAGGGGACCATTGTCATCATCTAGCCTGACCTCCTGCACAACACACACTGCAGGATTTTCCGGTATTAATTTCTGATTTATGTCCAGTAGCTATGGTTGAACTAGAGCATATCTTATAAAAACAAATGCAATCTTGCCTCGACAATTTCCAGTGATGGAAAATCCACCACAACCTTTGGTAAGTTGTTCCAATGGCTGCTAGTGGAGGAGGGTGTAGCAGCAAAGCAGCCTGGAGGGTCAGATGGCTATACAGTTGCTGGAGTCTCCGATTCCTTATCCTGCAAATCCCAGGCCCCATAGGGGGAAGAAGCCCCCTCCCCAACACTCTGCTCCCCGGTGAGTATTCGCTCCTTCTTGCCCATGGGGTTGGGTGAGACAATGACAACAATCCAGCCCTTATCATTTGGATCCTCGGAAGAATGGTGCTGTATTAGTGCAAAGTGTTATTATTGTAAGGAAATAATAATACTAATAAAACAAAACGTATCCAAGTCTTGTCTTCAGATGGTTATTTTAGCAATCCAGAAATCTAAAGCCCATGAAATAGACAATTAAGAAGGGTTAGGCACTTAATATCAGTCGTTGTGTTTTGGTAGAATTTTGCAATAACGCAGCTGCTATAATAATAAGGATTTTTATTTCTCCTTACAGAAAGAAAGCACTTATGTTTTCAGAGACGCCTCAAAGTCTTGCTGCACAATGCGGAACTTTGTAGATGTGTGCGTGTTTGAACAGTCTGTTTTCTCCTTTTGCAACAGCTCCATCTTTGGGGGAGAGAGAGAGAAACATGTTCTCTTCTTTGGCTGGCTTTACACACAAAAGGACTTTTGGAAAGCTTATTCTGTCCTGTAAAATCAGAAAACCCCTAAACTCCTCATCTGTCCAGGAGTTAAAAAACATCTCTCTCACACAGATGATATGACTAAGGTGCTGGGGGACTCATTTTATTAGTTGCTCTCATGTGGATTGCAGCCCTGTTCAAGGCAAACATTTACCCCTGGGTTTCAGCATTGTCGTTCAGTCACCGCATTTTTTTCCATTTATTTTATTTTTGTCTGGAAGATGAAGTATCATGTTCATTGCTACTGAGGTGGAAGGTTAGGTGATAATCAGAATTGTCTACGCTAATCTTAATTGTATCAGTGTTACAATGTGTTTGTGGTATCTCCCCTTGTCTCTCATATGCTCATATTGCAAGACCCTTGGAGCAAGAATTGCCTTGTTATACATATGGGCCTGGTACAATGGGGCCTCACAACACTACTGCAATACAAATATTCCTTTCTTAGGTACTTTTACAGCCCCCATCATCAGAGTATCTGAGTGCCTCACAGCCTTTATTGTATTTATCCTCTCAACAATCCATGAGATAGGGCAGTGCTATATCCCACTTTACAGATGGAGAACTGAGGCGCGGATGGCCTAAGGGACACAGCCAAGGTCACATGGAAAGTGTGTGGAAGAGTGGGGACTGGAACTCAGGTCTCCTAAATTTTAGATTAGCAACTTAACCACTGGACTTTACTAAGGCTTGGTCTACACTACAGACTTACGTCAGTATAACTACATCACTCAGGGATGTGGAAAATCCACACCGCTGAGCAAAGCAGTTATACCAGCCTATCCCCTGGTGTAGACAGTGCTATGTCAGTGGGAAGGCATCTCCCGTCAACCTAGCTACCGCGTCTCAGGGGGGCGAAGTACCTACACCAAGGGGAGAAGCTCTCCCATCAGCATAGGTAGCATCTTCACTGAGGCTATGTCTACACTACAGCTGGGATCAATGCTCTGAGATCGATCCACTGGCGGTCGATTTAGCGGGTCTAGTGAAGACCTGCTAAATCGACAGCAGATCACTCTCTAGTTGACCCCTGGACTCTACCACCGACGAGAAAAGTAAGGTAAGTCGACGGGAGAGTTTCTTCCATTGACCCCCCACAGTGTAGACCCTGTGGTAACTTGACCTAAGGTACATCGACTCCAGCTACATTATTCACATAGCTGGAGTTGTGTAGCATAGGTCAACTTACCGCAGTAGTGTAGACATAGCCTAAGGACTACAGCTGCATTGGTGCTGTAGTTCTTAGGCTATGTCTACACTACATTCTGTATGTGTAAGACAAGTTCTAAGTAATTATAACAGAGTGAACAGTGGGCTTGGTTCAGTTCATGGGTTTTACCACTTCAGGGTCCCCCGCTCTGGGAAATGCACCCGGAACAATGACACAAACTGTTCCCAACCTCCACTACTCGTGAGTAATGCAGCCCCTCCAAACACAAGCTGGTCAGACCTGGTTCCCACACTTCTTTATACATGTTCCCATTTTCATTCTCAACCACAGCATCTGAGGTTGGCTGGTATTGGAAGAGGAAGTGTAAAAAAAAGCAGAGAAGGTGATGGATTTCCCACAGCATTTCAGACACAGTTACAAAGGTTGGTAGGAATCGCATGAGACAGCCTCTATGTAGGGGATTTCAAGACTAAAGACAAGTCCAGTAGCAATTCAGAGTTCTTGTTACCATAGTGATGTCACTTAAGGAAGCAGTTTGACCTAGTTGATACAGCCCTAGATTGGCATTTAGGAGACCTGGGTTCTAGTCTCACCACTGGCCTGCTGGGTGACCTTGGGAAGTCACTTCACCTCTCTGTGCCTCAGTTTCCCCATATTCAAAATGGAGTAATGACATTTACGGGGATCCTTTATAAAGCACTTTGTGCTCTGCTGATGAAAAGTGTTGTAGAGGAGATAGGTCTTGTTAGAGTTAGAAAATCTGACCTATGAGGAAAGGTTAAAAATTCTGGACATGTTTTGTCTTGAGAAAAGAGGACTAAGGGGGGACCTGATAACTGTCTTCAAGTATGTTAAGGGCTGTTATAAAGAGGGTGGTGATCAATTCTTAGCCATGATCACTAAAGGTAGGACAAGACAAAATGGGCTTAATCTGCAGCAAGGGAGATTTAGGTTTGATATTTGGAAAAACTAACTCTCAGGGTAGTTAAACTCTGGAATAAGCTTCCAAGGCAGGTTGTGGAATCCACATAATTAGAGGTTGTTAAGAGCAGGTTGGACAAATACCTGTCAGGGATGGCTTAGGTTTACTTGCTCCTGCCTCAGCACAGGGGACTGGACTTGACTTCCAGGTCCCTTCCAGCCCTACATTGCTGTGATCACTATTAGTAGTCCCTAATATGAAAGGAGTCAGTGGATCTCAGTTTAGTTTCTAGGAGACATCACAAAAATGAACGATTGTGCCTATTGCTAACTGTGCCTTTGTTGGCAATCTCCTGAAAGAGCCCGAAGAATGAACTAACCTTTCACCCACAGAAGGTGTTGCGGCAGGTCAGTGGGGAGGAACGTGGCAGGGTGTACGGGAAAGCTTTCAATGTCACTCCTCTGTCGGTAAACTGAGGATGTCACTATTCAGGACTGTCGATCCAGCAGCTTTGTCCAGCCCCAAGCCAATTTATCCCATTGTAGCCATCAAATAATAGACAAATCTGTGCAAAGCACAATGCAAAGGGCAATACTTCCCATCTGTCACCCAAGACACACAAATGAAGTAGCATGATCAACTGTGAAGAGCATCAGAGTGGGAACTGAGGACTCTGTTCCTGGCTCTGCAACTGACTCACTGTGTGGACTTGAGCAAGACTTCCCCACCCCCTCTGTGCCTCAGTTTCCCCATTTGTAAAGTGAGTATAATAATGCTCACTCACATTTGTACAGTGCTTTGAAATGTAATATGAACATTGCTCTAGAATTTTACAATTCCCCTTGGCCAGGGAATTCCCTGCTCTGAGGACTGAATACCACTGAATAACATTGAGCTAGTGTGGGTGGGAGGAAGGATCTCCCTCCTTGCAGGTCAGGAGGAATTTTAGTTAGTGTTAAATATTCCTGTCTCAATACTCTAATGTTGATGTCATCGCTATGAGCACAGGATGGGAAAACCTCCGGGGGTTGGAGAGTTTTGCAAACTTCACAGCTACTTTGTGGAGGTTACCTACCTTTATCCTCCTCATTTTTCTCCCCCACTCCTCCAGTGTGGCAACTTAAACAATAAGGAACAAACACCCCTTCTGCTATCCCTTACTCCTTTACTTTCTACTTAGAGAAGCCTTTTTTCTATGGTACACAGGTAGCCTATTAGGGATAGACAAATCCCAACCAGAAAATCTAGATACATAGTATATTATTTCTTCATCCTGAATTTCTCTCTACCTTCCTCCCCTGCTCCTTTTCTCACAGTCTCTCTCTTTTTTTTTTACCCTCTGCTCCTTTTCCACTCTATATTCTCATCAATTCCCCACCCCCATTTCTCCCCTGCCTTAGTCTCTCCTTATTGTAAAGGGGGTCCAAAAATGCTCAACACCAGCATTCAAACCCACAGTATTCAAGTAGGTTCAAAATCAAGCCAAATGAGTTTACCAGCCACTCCTAACCTCCATTCACACTCGCCTACCCCCCAGGGAGTTACTTTTCACAGGACAAACGTGGTAAAAGAGGCTCCTCAAAGTATCAACTACTTAGATAAGACCAGGGGCAAAGTATCTTGCCCAATATCACACATCTGTGAGGCAGATGAAAGAACAGAGCCCATGTCTCCCAAAGGCTAATGTAGCCCCTTGTCCACTGGTCTGCACTGCCCCTCACATCAGTGTTCTAACTTCCCCTTCTTCCTGTCTAGAGAAAGGACCCTGTAGCCTGAGTTTCTTTATTTGCTGAGGACACACATTCCCATATCTACACACAGTGGGTCTGATTCTCCATTGCGCTGGTGTGAATTACTACACAAAGTGCAGGGCATAAAGGGTGTACAAATGCGACCGGGCTGATTGCAGTCGGAGGCCTATATTAGTTTCTCTCTCATTTTGTCACTGTCTTAGGCCTGGTCTACACTAGGCGTTTATGTCGAATTTAGCGCCGTTACATCGAATTAACCCTGCACCCGTCCACACCACGAAGCTATTTAGTTCGACATAGAGGTCTCTTCAATTCGAATTCTGTACTCCTCCACAACGAGGGGAGTAGCGCTAAATTCGACATGGCCATGTCGAATTAGGCTAGGTGTGGATGGAAATCAACGCTAATAGCTCCGGGAGCTATCCCACAGTGCAACACTCTGTTGACGCTCTGGACAGCAGTCCGAGCTCGGATGCTCTGACCAGCCATACAGGAAAAGCCCTGGGAAAATTTGAATTCCTTTTCCTGTCTGGCCAGTTTGAATCTCATTTCCTGTTTGGACATCGTGGCGAGCTCAGCAGCACTGGCAACGATGCAGAGCTCTCCAGCAGAGATGGCCGTGCAATCTAATAGAAAGAGGGCCCCAGCATGGACTGATCAGGAAGTCTTGGATCTGATCGCTGTGTGGGGCGATGAGTCCGTGCTTTCCGAGCTGCGCTCCAAAAGACGGAATGCAAAGATCTACGAGAAGATCTCTAAAGCCATGGCAGAGAGAGGATACAGCCGGGATGCAACGCAGTGCCGCGTGAAAATCAAGGAGCTGAGACAAGGCTACCAGAAGACCAAAGAGGCAAACGGACGCTCCGGATCCCAGCCCCAGACATCCCGTTTCTACGAGGCACTGCATTCCATCCTAGGTGCGGCCGCCACCACTACCCCACCACTGACCGTGGACTCTGAGGATGGGATATTGTCGACGGCCGGTTCCTCAGACATGTTAGCGGACGGGGAAGATGAGGAAGAAGATGAGGAGGACGAGGCAGTCGACAGCGCTTACAACGCTGATTTCCCCGACAGCCAGGATCTCTTCATCACCCTTACAGAGATCCCCTACCAACCGTCCCCAGGCGTTAACCCGGACACAGAATCAGGGGAAGGATCAACCAGTAAGTGTTTTAAACATCTAAACATTTATTTTTAACAGAACAGGAATATTAACAATAACAACAATGGGTTTCTCATGATTAGTTTGCCCTAGGCGCTTAACGTTTCAGTCCTGGGCAGTGCAACTATTCAAAAAAAATCTAACAATGTCCGGTTTTGCATGATTGTTCTGCCCAAGCCGCTCTACTGTTTAGTCCCTGCCAGTGCAGCTACAGTAAAATGCGGTCTACATGACCGGGGATAGAGCAGAAATCCTCCTGGGACATCTCCACGAAGCTCTCCTGTAGGTAATTGGAAAGCCTTTGCATCAGGTTCCTGGGGAGAGCGGCCTTATTGGGTCCTCCGTGGTATGAAACGTTTCCGCGCCAGGAGACAAGCAAGTACTCCAGGATCATTGCCCTGCAGAGCATGGCGGCATACGGCCCTGGTCTTTGCAGGCTTTCCCGAAGCATTCTTTGTTTTTCCGTGTCTGAGATCCTCATCAGGGTGATGTCGCTCATGGTGACCTGCTTTGAATTAGGTAGGGGAATGTTAGTATTGGGACTGCTTGCCCGTTCCTTTACAGAACTGTAACCGGCGGTTTACAGCCACGCGGTGGAGGCGGGAGAGGGGCGGCATACAGGGATCTTTCCCTGGGACAGCCGCGAGGGGGTGGGACAGGGGCAGAGTTCATGCTTGCCGGATTGCTGGCAGCAGGGACTGTCATTGCTTTCAATGTGAAAGGAGGCCAGTGCTACTATTAAAGTTTTAAGCAGCCACAAGTCTACGGCTTACCATGTCTGCCTGCTACACAAATTCCGGTGTCCTGCCCCGCTTCTCAGATCTGTAGTGCAAGACCTCAGGCACTGAATGCGAGGGCCGAAAATTCGACCTTGTCCTGAGTGCGCATGTGATAGGTGCTGTGCATGGTCTTGTTCACAGAGAAAGACTATGTTCTTTGTTCACAACTAAATTTATCTTTCTGAGGAATTCACTCCCTTTTTCCCATTCCCACAGCCACATCTGCGACTGTCTCCCAACCCAGCCTGGCATCACACTCCCAGAGGCTAGCGCAGATTAGGCGGAGGAAGAAGAGGACACCGGAAGACATGTTCTCGGAACTTATGGGCTGCTCCCGAGCCCAGGCAGCCCAGCAGACCCAGTGGAGGGAGAACTTGTCCCAAATGCACCGATCACACATGGAACGGGAGGAGAGGTGGCGGCAGGAAGACCAGCAGGCGACTCAAACGCTGCTTGGACTAATGAGGGAGCAAACGGACACGCTCCGGCGCCTTGTGGATGTTCTGCAGGAACGGAGGCAGGAGGACAGAGCCCCGCTGCAGTCTATCTGTAACCGCCATCCCCCGCCACCAAGTCCCATACCCCCCTCACCCAAAGTCCAAAGAAGGAGGGGTGGCAGAGTCCGTGAAAACTCTCACTCCACCCCTGCAGACTGCTCTAGTACTAGAAGGCTCTCATTCCCCAAAATTTGACAAGTCCCTTCCTTCCCGCCTCACACAAGCCCCCGTCCAAGTTTCACCCCCCAGTTTCATGTGTAGTTGCTAATAAAAAATACGTTTCTGTTAATTACTGTTTCCATCATGTTCTTTAGAGGAGAGTCTGTCTGAAGGGGGGGAAGGGGGTTGGTAATTGGACAGGACAGTCACCTTTAGCAGGGTACAGAGGCGGGGGCAGGTCCAGCAGCAGGGCACATACACAGTGCAGTCACTAGTTACCCTGGTCAGTATGGGAGATGGTTTTCATGTTCGGGGGGGGGGGGGGGGGGGGTTGCTCTGTGACTTTGTGGCGGGGGAGGGCAGTTAGAGATCTTATGCAGCGGTCCTTATCCTGGATCAAAGAGCCACGCAGCAGGGGATCTGTAATCGTCCTCCCCCTGCCACAAAGTCACATAGCCCCCACATACACACAGTCCCGATCAGGAGGGGTGGCAGGCTCCATTGCAACAACCAGTCCACCACTGCGGAGCCTGTCATTCCTGGAGTTTAGAAGCGTCATTTGCATCACTACACTACACCCGCTCCCCACCACAGTCTGCGTCCCAGATTTAAAACATTCCCGCGAAAACAGTAATAAAGACAACGGTGTTCATTAACAAAATAGAAGTGATTTTATTTTTTTGGAAGGGGGTGAAGGGGGTATATAACTGGAGAGGATAGTCAACATTAACTGGGTAAAGAAACGGGGGCAGGTTCAGCTTCTCTGTACACAAACTGAAAAGTCACTGGTTACCCTGCTCACTCAGGAACCTAGCTTTCAAAGCCTCCCGGATGCATAGCGCGTCCAGCTGGGCTCTTCTAATTGCCCAGCTGTCTGGCTGGGCGTAATCAGAAGCCAGGCTATTTGCCTCAACCTCCCACCCGCCATAAAGGTCTCCCCCTTGCTCTCACAGAGATTGTGGAGCACACAGCAAGCTGCTATAACAATGGGGATATTGGTCTCGCTGAGATCACAGCGAGTCAGTAAGCTTCTCCATCTCCCCTTGAGACGGCCAAAAGCACACTCCACCACCATTCTGCACTTGTTCAGCCGGTAGTTGAAGAGTTCTTTTTCACTGTCCAGGGCACCAGTATAGGGCTTCATGAGCCAGGGCATTAGCGGGTAGGCTGGGTCCCCGAGGATCACTGTAGGCATCTCCACATCCCCAACAGTTATTTTGTGGTCCGGGAAGTAAATACCTTCCTGCAGCCGTCTAAACAGACCAGAGTTCCTGAAAACGCGAGCGTCATGAACCTTGCCCGGCCATCCGACGTTGATGTTGGTAAAACGTCCCCTATGGTCCACCAGTGCTTGCAGCACCATTGAAAAGTAGCCCTTTCGGTTGATCTACTGGCTGGCCTGGTGGTCCGGTCCCAGGATAGGGATGTGAGTTCCATCTATAGCCCCACCGCAGTTTGGGAATCCCATCGCGGCGAAGCCATCTATGATGGCCTGCGCGTTTCCCAGGGTCACTACCTTTGAGAGCAGTACCTCAACGATTGCGTTGGCTACTTGCATCACAACAACCCCCACGGTAGATTTGCCCACGCCAAAGTGGTTCGCGACTGACCGGTAGCTGTCCGGCGTTGCAAGCTTCCAGAGGGCTATGGCCACTCGCTTCTGGACAGTCAGGGCTGCTCGCATCCGGGTGTCATTGCGCTTCAGGGCAGGGGACAGCAACTCACAAAGTTCAAGGAAAGTCCCCTTCCACATGCGAAAGTTTCGCAGCCACTGGGATTCATCCCAGACCTGCAGCACTATGCAGTCCCACCAGTCCGTGCTTCTTTCCCGGGCCCAGAATCGCCGTTCCACAACATCCACATGACCCATTGCCACCGTGATGTCCTTGGCGCTGGGTCCCGTGCTTTCTGACAGGCCTGTGCTACTCTCAGACTTCAGGCCCTTACCGCGGTGCCGTAGCCTCCTCGCCTGATTTATCTGCATCTGCCTCTGGGAAAGGTGGATGATAAGCTGCGAGGCGTTTACAACAGCCACAACTGCAGCGATGGTCGCAGCGGGCTCCATGCTCGCAGTGCTGTGGCGTCCGCGCTGTCACTGACCAGAAAAGTGCGCCAACTGATTTCCCGCCGGCGCTTTCAGGGAGGGAGGGCGGGAGTGACGGACGGATGACGACAGTTACCCAAAAGCACCCTCGACACATTTTTTTACCCAGAAGGCATTGGCGGCTCGACCCAGAATTCCAATGGGCAGCGGGGACTGCGGGAACTGTGGGATAGCTGCCCACAGTGCACCGCTTCCAATGTCGACGCTTTCCCCGTTAGTGTGGACTCACAAAGTCGAATTACAGTCCTTAGTGTGGACACACATGTTCGACTTTGCAATATCGATTCCACATATTCGATTTAAGTGAAATCGAACTACTCTCGTAGTGTAGACATATCCTTAGTTTGATAAGGATTGGAAAGCACTCCGGGATCATTTGTGAAACGAAGGTGCTATCTGCATGGAAGACCATTATAGCAGCGATGCTTTCCAATTTGCAAATTACAGTTCCACCGCCGGTGAATCTGTTCTCCTTAACACAAAAGGCTTCACTAAGGGAAGGTCTCGCCATGGTTCCCTCTAATTTGGAGCTGCAGCGCTAGCTTCCATGCAGCACAGGAGTACACAAGGAGGGTTAAGTCTCCTTTAAAAGAGCATCAGATGGGAGGAAATGCGTTTGACCTTCGCTGGATTCTTCAGTCATTCTTCAGCTTGAGTGGCTGAGTGAAGAGTGTGTCATTCTGTCACATAAAAAAACCCAAAGAGAAAAAAAATGGATCCTGTCTCCTACCCCTTAAAGCCTCGGTTTTCATTTTTATCTAACTGACATAAATAACGTTTGGTGGGGTTTTCATCGCTATTTTTATTTAAATGTTCTGAGGGATGCCAGCTAGTAACAAGGTCCATTTTTACAGGGTAATGAATTCCCACAGTTCTGGTAAATACAATCAGATAATGGGAAGCTGAACGTAACCTTCTGTAGCAGTCAATAAAAAAAAACAACTTCATAACCTGGGACTCTATCCCTATTTATAATTGTTAATTACAGAACTACATACCAGGAGATTAAAAAATAAATAAAACAAGGGTGACGAGATAAGTGTGAAAAATCGGAACGGGGGTGGGAGGTAATAGGAGCCTATATAAGAAAAAGACCCCAAAATCAGGACTGTCCCCGTAAAATCGGGACTCTGGTCACCCTAAATAAAACACAGGCTTTTTAATCCATATAATAAAAAGGTCAGAAGGAGAAAAGCAAGGAAGAAAATGAAGAAAGGTAGGAAGAAGAGAAGAGAAGCAGGCATACGAATAGATGCATATACTTGAGTTCCTAATGTCAGGCACAACTTTTGCCCACATGCATTTGTGTTGTTCTTCGGTATCTTGTTATCTATGTGATAGAGATCTTGCATTTCTGTAACAGCCTATTGTCCAAATGGATCCTAGTGTAGTTGTTCAGGTTGTAAAAATTATAGGATACATACTCTGCCTTCACAGGGAAAACACAGCCGGGAGTGAGGCAGAGGAGAAATACACTTTTCACCTCCATTTCCTTCAAAGGCGAAGAGATTGGGGCAAAAGAACTAAGGAGGTAGCTTGATCTACTGAACTGTGCTGTGGACTGGGACTCAAGCGTCTCTGCTTGCGATCTTGATAAATCACATGATATCTCTCTGCTTCCATTTTCTCTTCCTCCTTTTGTATATTCCATGTGTAAAATATGTTTGAACAGTGCCTAGCCTGATGGGGCCCCATTGTTCCTTCAGGTGCTGCTCCATAGCAAGCTTTGACAGTCCTATTGGGATCCAGGAAGTGGGCGGGCTAAAGGATCCCCCCCCCCAGCCTAAGGGGGGGTCCACAGGACCTGAAGACCAAAAAATTACTGGGGACAACTAATAAAAGAACAGGGACAGGAGTGAGGTCAAAGGGTCAAACGAAGCGAACCAGACGGGGACACCGAGCAGAGAACCCCGGACAGCGCCCACTGCTCCTCGAAGGCATCAAGGGAGCCAGTGGATGCCGCCCAGAGGAACTCTGCCCGGATACGTGAATGAACAGAGGACCCGAAATAGGCCCCACAGTCACAGGATACTCCATCGGCCAACCTCCTCACTCTGGTTTTATAGTTGGCCAGTTTCGCTAGGGCCAGGAGGAGGTTGACCAGGAGGTCCCGTGACTTTGTGGGGCGATGGATAGGGAGTGCATAAATAAAAAAGTGAGGGGAAAAGTTATCCGTGAGGAGCCGGAATAGGGGCTGCAGCCTGGCGCACTCCAGGTAAACATGCGCCAGGGTCTCCCTCACGCCGCAGAAGGGGCAGGTGTCTGGGATAGGGGTAAACCGCGCCAAGTACACACCCGTGCTCACGGCTCCGTGAAGGAACCACCAACCGATGTCCCCAGTGGGCTTCGGGATCAGAGTAGAATAAAGGCTGGCCCACCGAGGCTCCTCACCCTCCAGAGGTAGCAGAAGGTCCCACCACTTCATATCGGGGCGGGACGCGAGGGTGAGGACACGAAGAACATGGAGCATGAGCGTGTATAGATGTTTCCTTGGCGCGGTCCGGAACAGAACCGGCTGCAGATCGTGCAGCCGGCTCATGGCGAAGGGACGGGGAGAGGGCCGGTTGGGTCCACGGGGCAGGGGCCCGATGAAAAAAGTCTGGAGGGCTCAGAGTAGAGGGTGGGCGGGGCGTGCCCTCTCGCAGGACCCGGTCGAGATAGTCCCGAGCAGTGGGCGGCAAAGCGGCCCTCACCTCCTGAAGGATGCGCCGGAGAGTACGAGGTATGGAGAGCCCCATGCGCTGAGCGAGTGTCAGGGGATCCAGCCAGTGTCCCCGGTCGTAGTCCAGGAGGTCTCCGACTTTGGTGACTTCTGCCAGGACCAACCTCTGGTGCACCATGGGGGACTGCGCCACCTGCACACGGAGCTGGGGGTTGTGTAGCAGGGGCTCTGCGAGGAGATCTGCCCCCACGGTGGCCGCCACGGACCTTGTCACTGAGAACAGTTTCCAGGTCCGGAGGAGGTCCTGGTAGAAGACCGGCAGCCTGGAGAGGTCTCGCGGAAGACCTGTTGGATGGAGACAAAGGAGATGCCGGTCATATCGGAGCCCTCGGAAGCGGCGCAGGAAGGCGTGCGCTAATACGCTCCACGCCGGACTACCTGCACCATAAAGGAGTCTCTGCAGGGCCTGGAAGCAGAAGACATGGACCTGAGTGTGCAGACACTTCAGGCCCTGCCCGCCCTCCTCCAGGGGTAGATGGAGAACCCCCGCAGAGACCCAGTGCAGTCCTGACCAAAAGAAATCCAGAATTGACATCCGGAGGTTGGCCAGGAAACCCGGGGCCGGGACCAGGGTGTTGAGCCGGTACCAGAGCATGGACAGGACTAGTTGATTGAGCACCACTGCTCTCCCTCAAAGGGAGAGACACCAGAGCAGTCCTGTCCATTTCCGGAGCCGCTCCGACACCCTGCCCTCTAAACCTAGCCAGTTCTCCGGCGGAGACGGATGCGTGGCAGCAAGGTAAACGCCGAGATAGAGGAGCGGACCCGCGCTCCACCGGATGGCCTGAAGCGCGGGTGGGAGGGAGCTCACCTGCCACCCGTCCCCTACCACCAGGCCAGAGCTCTTGACCCAGTTGACCCGGGCGGAGGAGGCTGCCAAACAGATGGTCTGGCAAGCCTCCACCCACACCAAATCGCCCGGGTCCTGGACCATGAGGAGCATGTCGTCGGCGTACGCCAACAGGACCAGCCGCAGCTCCGGCTCCTGCAGCACCAACCCCGTCAACCTCCTACGGAGGAGACAGAGGAAGGGCTCGATCGCCAGAGCATACAGCTGGCCCGAGAGGGGGCACCCTTGACGTACTCCTCGCCCGAAGCTGACCGGTTCGGTCAGGGTCCAGTTGAGCCTGACCAGACACTCCGCGGAAGCGTACAGCACCTGGAGAAAACCCACAAACTGGGGCCCGAAGCCAAACGCTCGCAGAGTGCCCAGGAGATACCCGTGGTCCACCCTGTCGAACGCCTTCTCCTGATCCAGGGACAGGAGGGCGAATGACAGACCATCCCTACACCCGAGTTCCAAGAGGTCCCGGACCAGATACAAGTTGTCGAAGATGGTGCGGCCCGGGACGGTGTAGGTCTGGTCTGGGTGGATCACGTCCGCCAGCACGGACCCTAGCCGCAGTGAGATGGCCTTCGCTACGACTTTATAGTCCGTGCTGAGGAGCGAGATGGGACACCAATTCCGTAAATCGCGGAGGTCCCCCTTCTTCGGCAATAAGGCGAGCATGGCTCGCCTGCACGAAAAAGGGAGGGACCCCGCCCTGCAAGGACTTGGCCCAGACAGTGACAAGGTCCGGGCCGAGGACGTCCCAAAACACGCGGTAGAACTCCACTGCTTTGACAGTGTAAGGCAGAGAGATGTCCCAAAGTGCATTGGGAAAATCAGTGGTCCAGTGTACTCTGGGACATCCCTTTTTGCCAAAGTGTATAAGAGCTAGACAGAGTGATTCCTAGTACTGGAACTTCAGAATGGAAGGCAAGATGGCTAGCCAGCTGTACCCTGGAGATGTTTACCATGGTTCAGCATTCACATGTAAAGTGATGTCCTGAAGCTGCTGCACCAGTTAACCTTCCAAAGAGGCAAAACTAGAAAGCAGCCCTGATGAGAACCCCCCTAGAGATCAAATTAGAGCTGGTTGGAAAATGGGGGAGTTTCTCTGAACATTTGGATTTTTCAGAAAAAGATCAAAAGTTGAAAGATTTTGGCTGGAAAAAAGTTCCAAATATTTGTCTTAAAGCTTTGCATTTTAAATAAAACATGTCCAGAAGGAAATGCCACCACAGTGCTGTGTCTGAATTTGGGCACTTCATGTACCAGATCTCTTCTGAGGACTGAGCCCCCCGGCTGGACTACATCTCCCATGATGTATGTGATGGCTCAGCAAGAGGTGAAATCAGGATGCATCATGGAAGTAATGGCTGTGGGCATCTTGGGAAATGTGGTCAGCTGGGGAAATCCACCCATGAAGGAGAATGGTGGTATGGAGAACCTGAACTACAGATCCCATGATGCACCACATCTACATTTCCAAATCAAAGATTTAAGTTTTCAGCTGGGTGTGGTTGTTTTTTGTTTGTTTGTTTTGTTTTTGATGAATCGCTGACATTTGCCACATCAACAGATGCTTTTATGAAAGATTTTGTTAAGTGGAAAACCCACTTTTTCATTCAAAAACAGTTTTGATTGAAATTTTTCAGCCAACCCTCGATCTGCAAAAACAGCTCTAGATAAGCAGGGATCCTGTGCTGACAGAGAGAAGGAGAGGGAGTATGTCTTGGGGACTATTAGGAGGATAAGGGAACAAAGAAGCTGATAGTCAGATTTTGGTGATATTCCTATTAACGGGCTCGATATTATCTGAACAAGTGGACCCCCACATACAGTTATTATGCAATTACAACTACTATTCTGTTCATCCACCCATCTGTACCAGGTTAGGAAGGGAGTAAAGAAGAACAACATATCCAGGTGAAACTGTAGGAGGGCTGTCTGTGGGTAGAATGTAATTCCTGAGATGGAATTTGGACAGGGCCCTAGGGTGAATGCTCCGACCATTATCAAACACGTCACAGCGTTTTCAGTGAGCACATGCAAACAGGCACCTTGGTTCTACATCTCAACTGAAAGGCGGCACAACATATTCTAACACTGTGCGATTGGCTCAGTACCAGCTGAAAGGAACAGTGCCACCTACTGAATTACTAACACCACTTCCACAGAGCCTCTGGGCTGTCCTGAGAGATCTGCTACCCATGCAACAACCCAGCCAGGCTCTGCTTAGTTTATGAGACCTGATGGGATCACAGCTTGAGGTGGTATGGCTGCAGACTATATTACTTGCTTATAAGAAGCAGTATCAGTTAGTGATGTGACCCATTCTTTTATGGTAGGCTTGGGGGTCAGATTTCCAATGGCTTAAAAGTTTCTTTAAATGCGCACAGTATATCACTCCTTCTCTGACATTTATGATGAAGGGTTATACTCTCTCAGAGTTTTCTGGTATCACCACTGTGATGCAGTGAACACTTACTCCTAGGGTGTCCTTTTATATCAGCCTTTAGTATGTGTTATGGCTTTAAAGGAACTGAAAGCCAAGATAGCAGAATTGATTGTGTTCCCTTTATAATCACTCAACACTATTTTGACACCAGGTGAACCAATGGGTAATATTTGTGGTCTCCTTTTTTTATTTTAAGCTCAGAGTTTAATGATTTTTAGGGCAACTCATACAGAAATACCATAGATTCCTTTAAAATATACTTCTTTTCCACTGGTGTAAAAAATGAACCTAAAGAATTCTGATGGCGACGCAACAGAATGAATGGCTAAATAAAACCAGCATTGCTCACACCGTGTTTAAAATCACCTTTAGATATTTTTGGCTTTTTTTATTGGATGCAATTTTGTGGAAAATCATCTTTAAAAATAACAACACACATTTTTAAAACCTGTTTGAGAAATCAGGAGTTAATTATATAGATTTCAGAGGAAAAAATGGTGAGGCTTGTGCTTTGCACAATGTATCCAACTAATTAAAAATGAGGTTATTAGTTTTTAGTTACACTGCAATTGCAGATACCACTGTAGAGAACCTGAGCAATAGCACATTTTATAATGGACTAGGAATTGCATTTCATGTGCCATTTTGAGGGGCGCTTCTAATTAGAGCGAGGAGAAAGGTTTCACATATAATCTGACACCCTAGCTCATTGTGGCTTTTCTTTTATTTTTTGAAAAGGAAAAACAAAACAAAACAAAAAACCTTGTACTCCATGCCACAGAGCAGGAATTAAGCGCCTTAGGTTACATTTATGGCCAGATTGTCAAAAGAGCTCGATTCATACTAAAGCAGAAAATTAGTGGCCAAATTCTCAAGAGTGCTCAGCACCTAATACACATCCAACATGCTGAGTACTTTTGAAAAGCTGACTATTATTTAGGTACCGAAATGGAAGCTGAACTCTTTTGAAAACCTGGCCCTCAGCAGTTCTGAAGAAACATGGCCTAGAGCGAATGCTCATGATCTACCCAAAGCTCAGTGCAGAATCCGGGCCTTAGAATGGAAGCTTTTCAGAGTAGGAATCATGGATGAAATCCTCGCCCCACTGAAGTCATTGGCAAAACTCCCATCACACCAAAGGCCTTTTGTGAAATATAATAAGTAGAGCCAGTATGAAAATGAAAAAAAAATTAAAAAACTGTAACTTCCATAATTCCTGGAAGTCTGACTAGAACCCCATCAGATGATACAGAAAACAAGGGAAGGTGCAAAAGTCTCATCCCCCATCTAACTTGATGCTGCCCTGAAAAGAATTAGTAGCCTGATGCCCTGAAAATATGTGGTAGGCAGAACAAAATCCAGATTATCAGTGTCTTTGTAATGCTATCTGTCATCACAAGGATATTTAAGTGACCTGAAAGGTTTCACTAAGGGAAACAAAGTTGGAGCTCTCTCTCATCTCAGTGGCATTTCTTTTTAAGGAAAGCAGTTATGCTACTTTAGGCTCTGTGAGCTTAGGCCTGGATGGTACTTTGATGGAAGACCTTCAAAGAACACCACAAACAGAGACTGATGCACCAGTGGAATTTAAGAGCTGTCTTGAGTAAAATGCTGTACAGCTGGTGCCCTATCCTATTGTTCACCTGTTAGAGAATTATCATAATCGTTTCTCCTCAACTAATAATATGGTGGCTCCTTGATGGCACTGAGATGTAGAGTTGACCTGTAACAGATTAAATTCACATAATGGAGGATGGCACGCCAACTGACCAATTGCGGCATAGAGAATTTGCAGCGTCTTGTGTCATGGCTGTACTGGAGGCAAAGAAAATTCTCTTTCCCTCTACACTAACAGCCTGATCAGCAAAACTCTTCCAGGAAGAGGATAGCCTAGTGAATCCAGCCTTCCTTTGTCTAATGGCAGAGGTAAACCGATAAAACTGAGCAGATTCAAACTAGATTGGCCATCTCAATGGTAGTTGTATCACGTTGGGAGATCACAAATACAAGGTCTTCTCTGGTGTATGTTTTGGTTGCTAGGGTTCTCTGTAACCCAAGTTCACTGAGAGAGACTGTGGAGAGACAATTATTGGATCATTTGTCCAGCACTAGGATGTCATTGGCCAATAAAACTAATCCAATCTTTCGGCGAAACCTAGGCCAAACACCAGGGAGACATTTCTGGGAGTGAAATAACACAATAACTGGCTCTTCTTGTGATATTTCCACCAACCAGGAACCGAAATGTAGTGCCATCACCAGCAAGCCAGATCAACCCCTACTGCCAGTGAAGCACATGTCAGACGGGGCACCCCACTGTTGGTTAAGGGGTTCCCAAGTCCTAAATCACGTGCCTTTGACTAAGCATCAACCCCCTTTGGTGGGAGGCAAGAATTAATCTATAGTATAGGGACAGATACCATACTTCACAAAGGAACAATACCTGTATCTGAATGGGGGCGAGCCCTCCCACAATGCTAAGGGTGGACCCATAAAAAAACAAAACCCTAATGGGAGTTTCACATACTCGTACTCTTGTGGGGAAAGTTATTCAATTCCCAATGCCTAACTATACTTATTAATGCTCTCTAACCCGAGGCAGAGTTCGAGCAGCACAACTTTATGCCATTCTCCAACCTTTTTGTGTGCTCTGAAGCTAATTCACGACATGAGCTCAAAATCAGAAATCCTTGGTCCTGCTGTGGAGATGAATTCCATTTCCCATAGTTGCTGCATTAGCCCGGATTGTCCTGGGGCTCCAAGCCATTTTCTGTCTCTCCCACAGAGGTTGCTTTCCATGTATCTTCTCTCCTGCCCCCAAAGTAAGAGTCCTGCAGCTGCAATCACTTCTTTGAAGCCTACCCACCCCAGGAGCCAACTGACTAGCTGAGAGTCATCCAAGTAACCCACCCCCCAAGTTAATTTCCTCTCTTGGTTTTGGACCAACAACCCTCCCTCCGATGAAAATGAAGTTGCTAGCCCCTCTCAGCTTCCTTTGGGAGTGACATCCTTCCCCACTAATGGAAGTCCATCGATTTGCTAACCAATCTCCAGCCGCTGTCTCACCCACACAATAGACGTGGTGGCCATGGCAGGAGCTTTGGCGGGCTGTGCTTCTCCTGCCTCTAGCCAGTCCTAGTCTTTATGGGTGGCCCTGTGCCACTTCACACAGAAACACCAGTTCCACCCCCCAACAACATTCGCTATTTATTTATTTAGTCCTGTTCTTACCCTGGAGGAAGCTGGAGCTTTATAAGATGAACTGGCTTGGTCTGAAGAGTTCAACAAGGAATAGCTCCTGCCTCAGACATTCAGTAGCTGCTTTGGTTCTGCCTCCACTCAGTTTGGGATAGAGGCCACTTCTCTCAGAAATGCTGGTATGGACCCCCCTGCTGTCACTCTCCTGGCTCTCTGCTTGAGGCTCTGGCCTGCCATTGATTTGCAGGCACTACTCTCTGCTTGGACTAAGAGCACTGCCTATGGCACGGCTTCTGCCGCTGCTCCACAGGCCAGGGCCTGATGTGCCAATCTGGGGTTGGCGTGTGATGCCAGAATGGCCTCCCAATTGCTCTCTTTTCATCTCATGACAGCTCAGGTTGATATCCCCATCATCCTGCTGCCAATGCAAACTCTTTCATTTTCCACCATCAGGCACGTTCAGAAGGAGTAACTGAAGGGGAGAATTAGCTCACTGAGCCATCCTGGATCTCAGCTGGAGTGAGAGGGACTCGAGAGGAGTAAAAATAACAGGAGTACTTGTGGCACCTTAGAGACTAAAGTAGTTAATCCCTGAGGCAGCCCCAGTACAGCATACTGTGTGTGCTTACAGAGGTATGGCACACAAGGCGTTAATCACAAAACTTCATGTGCTGCAGCATGGGATACAGCAGCAACACTGCATATAAGCACAGATTCAGCAAGTTAACAAAACCTGCCCAACATCTGCCAGCCTATACACTCACACACACTTAATTCAATACAAACAAACAATCCCTAACACTTTGAAAAGGTCACTCAGTCTTTCTGGCGCAGAGACATCACTCCCTTTGTGGCCAGTTTCACAAAGAGCCGTCTCTCTAACTTCAACTGCTGAAAAAGCTAACCTTTGTGCCTTAGATTCCCTGCATCTCTATTGACACTCTGTGCCGAGGGCTTTACACTTCAGGAAAACATTGCCTCCCTTCCCCTCAGCCCACCCATGCTAATCTTGACACACACATCAGAACCTCAACTTCAGCTTAACATTTCAAATAGAAGTTTCTAAATGGCTAGTAGGTAAAATATACAGCCTTGCATTTATAACTAGAGCAGCAGCTTCACTTCCTGGGGGCAGTTCTCAGATGTTTCCTTCATTCCCAACCCACGGGGCCCACTATCCCTCATCCTCCTGTACCTCTATATTCCAAGGGAAAAGCCAGATTAAGCGACAGAAATCTTAGGCCCCACCTCTTGGGTTCATGTGATGACATCAGAATCTAAGCTTTCATTTAAAAATAAACAGAAACTTAGTTCCCACCACTTGTGGCGGCAAAGGAAAGCTTGAAAATACTAAATGAACATATCTGATGCATTGATAACTGCCTGAGTCTAAAGACAGCCTGAAACGATAGCTCTAAGAGAAGAACTTCACCCATACATCACAATGGGGTGTTAACTCCAAGACTCACTCCTCTGAGGGGCTCCACCAACACCACCGCACTACAGGAAGGGGAAATTCCACCACGCCCATTTAAACAGATATATCCCAGCTGCTGTGGTAAGAATTGGGGTTCCTTGCTCCCACCTCTGCCTTTCTGGAGGAGTCCCCTGTTACACCTTGGAAGAGTCTCTACTGCTACTCCAAATGGGAGGAGAAAAGGGTCTGGTGCCCTTACCTTTCTGGGAGGGAAGGAAGACACCCTGTCATTGTGAGGAGTGGAGTCATGGTAAAGAGATGAGGCTGTTGGGGCAGAGTTATGGGGCTCTGTGTCTAGTGTCCTGTATTTCCTTAACTAGGAAGTGGTTTGAGAGGAGTTGGCATGTACAGAAATATCTCATTGCCAGTCTGTCTTCTTCTTGTCTTGACAATTCCTTGCTAGAGCTCACAGTAAACCATGCAAACTATGGCCAAACTAGTGTAATGCGCATGCTTATACTGCAGCATTTGAGTCCTGTTTTTCATTTTTATTCTAAATAAAAGGAGAGAAGCAAAGGGGAGGACACATAGATCTTAGTTTGAAATACTCTGGGTCTCTGGCTATGTGCAGAGAGCAGGTTAGGGCAACTCAGAAGAGCCCACAAATATCCATAAGTAGGTTATGGCAGTGACTAGACATGCTCATTAGTTGTATAAACATGTATTATTCTAGGTAAGAAGGCTTCCAGGTCCCACACACATTCTCCATTTGAGAGATGAGACAATCAGAGCTCAAGGAGGGAAAAGAATTTCAATATAAGAGCCCTGTGGACTCAGCAGCTGACTGACTAGGACCAAGACACACGCACAGTGTGAGGGCTAGGTCCCACTATCTGTTACACTTCGAATATTTTTTTTTTTATTTGACCAGCAGAAGAACACTCAGCTACGGGCCCATGGGCTGGAATGCTGCTAGCTGCAGAAATCCCAGATTCTTTGCCAACAGGGTCCTGAAGTGTTAGAGAAAGGACTGAATTGCTACTATTCTTCTAAACTCTTCAGAGCTTGAGGTGACACACAATACATATGGTCACACCATAAAGACTGAGACACCCTCTCTGACAGAAGAACAGAGGGGAATGTGTTTATGTGTGAGTGTTAAAGTGTGGTGTTGGAACCTCCTAACTGAATATATGTAACAGAAGCAAAATGAGGAAGTCTGTATAAGGAACATCAGTAGATTTATTGCCCAATAGCTTTTGCTTAACAGTTAGTCATAGTGTTCCAAATACTATTTACAATGTTTTATATCATTTATAATGCTTGCTGAGTGCATTAAATGTTTGTTTTACTAAGAAACTGTATCGTTCTCTCTCTTTAAAACCAACAGGGTCCTACTTCTCATAGTTTCACAGACATTGTCCCTGAGGTTTAACTCTGTGGGCTTGTCTACACAGGAAAGTTAATTCAGATTAAAATAGGTGTAATAGACTCACCATCCCAGAGCCTCTCCTCACTGCAAGACCCAGCGTTGCAGGCCCTCTGCCTCACTCTTCTCCTCCAGACCTTTTTGGTCTGTGTGGTGACAGGAAGCTCTGGCCAGGTCACACTCAGATTCCCACCCTTTTAGGGTAACAATGTCCCAACTCAAGGGAACAAACTTTCCCATTCTTCCTGGGTTCAATCCTCCCCTGACTCTTCACCCCTCTCTCAGGCTCTGCAGGGTTCTTCCTCCCTCTGTTAGAGAGCTCATAGGGCTTTTCTCTGTGAAAGCTCAGCTCCTCCTGAGCCATTAACCCTCAGGGCTTCTTCCCTGACATTTCTCTCTTTGCCCCAACCTGCTTTAGGAGATTCCTTCTCCCCCGCTGCCCTTTCCCTTCAGAGAGAGCCCCAGGGTATAAACCCTTTCTTGTAGACCTCTCTGTGGGTCCGTTTTCAGGAACCACAGGAAAGTCCCAATTACCTCTCCACTAGGTCTTCTCTCCCTTTTGCCCTGCAGTCCTTCCTTCATAGGAACCACTCACTCTGGTTCTCCCCAGCGGGGTCTCATCCTTACTGACCTGTCTCCCATCCAGATGCCACAAAGTGGGCAAAGTGGGCTCTCCTGCACCTTTAATCTGGTCACTGCCGGTGTGGGGTATATACACCGCAACACAGTAGGGTGTGAATTTAAAGTGGAATATTTATTCCTGATTAACTTCCCGAGTGGACAATGGAATAAAAGTGCCTTGTGCCAAATTAGTGGCACATCAGCAGCACCCTGTGGTGTGATGAATATGCAGGAAAGAGGGCCCAGTCCCTCCCACACTGCTAAGGCCTTTGGCCACTGGGGAGGATGGTGCCTCTCTTAGTGCTAGCCTTGAGTTGCCCTTTTGCTCAGGGAATGCTTGGACTTTAATTGAAACTACAGCCCACACCAGGTCAAGGGAAAGGAAAGGATTCTTGGGCACATACAGACATTGATGGTGCATCTGTACAACCAACACCATTTCCTGTAGCATCTAGGTGTTCCTGAGAGACCTCAATTCCAAGCACTGACTCATCCCAACCCTGATGAGATCGGACAGCATCACAGCTTGAGGTTGCCCAACCCTGTGTAGTTTATGAGGTCTGACAGGATCACAGTTTGAAGTGGCCCAGGAGGTCTGATGGAATCCCAGCTTGAGACGGTTTGGCTGCAGGCACAACATTAAATAAATACATTGACCCAAAGCTCTGCACAAAACTTAAACCAAGCCCCAAACCTCTCCCTCAGCTTCCAAAGAACTGAATCATTTTTAGTAAAATGTATTTTTTCCTCATTTCTGTGCATCTCTCCACTTCCTTCCTCAGGCAAGAGAAAAGAACTGCCACAGAACTGTGGGCAAACCTGTTCGTGCAAGGTTTATAGCTCAGTCAGGAGTATGGGCAAGCATCCAAACTCCTGTATGGTTATCCAGACTCTGAACCCTTTGGAATTCTTCCACTCTTTACTCTTTCAGCCACATTATGGAGAGCATCTCCCTGGCTAAAGCCTCATTTATCAAACGATAGATTAACCCTTTCTCAAGTGTCCCCTGATTTCACAGCCAAAGAGAACTGCTACTCTTCTGTCCCACAGATATTTTTGCTAGTATTTATTGCAAATGACTGAAGTCGTGAAAGCCAAATAATGAATCCCACATACTTTGAAGCTTCCTGTGCTATTACAGTATGGAGGCTCCTTGAGGTTGGTTCTTATAGCTTGAGCGGTGCTCACCGAAATAAACATGGTGCAAGCTAACTCTCTAAGTGTGTGACGTTGGTTTGATGTTGGAGAGACTCCCTTACATTCATCTAGATTCAATGGCACATATTGGAGAAGTGGTATGCTAAGGGGATTGGGGGTGTTACGTCTTATTAGTTAGTGAGGGTGAGCAGGTGATTGGATGAGGGTAGGTGAGAAAGGGAGAGGAGACATAATGTTGGCATAAGTTAGAAAAGAGAAGTGGAGGAAAAGAGTCTAGGAGGATGGTGATCTCATAGATAAAGTGCTAGGCTAGACTGCAGAGGAGCATGGTTGAGTTCCCAGGTGTACCATAGGCTTCCTGATTTCTGTTGCTGGTAAACATATCCCCTGGCAAATAACTGCCTGGGTTTATCACCTTAAAGTCATCTATAACAATGGGTGCTGAACCAACTGGGGCCAGGCAGGTTTGAGCATTGATTACACAGGAGCTGTGTGAATTCAGGAAGTGTATTGTTTGAAAAATGAAGGTGCATAAGTTAGTGAAGCTCCAGGGCAGTAGCTTACCCAGTGTTAGCATAGCTGACACACTGACAGTTTATATGGAATTTATGTGCCCATTTACTCTGCTTTTTATGGGAAAACATGTTGTTACCTTACAGCTGCCACATCACATGCTACTTATCCTGCCTCAGACTACAGAGCACCTTCCTCAAGGAAATGTACATATATCAAGAGGTTATGTATTTTTTAACAACGTTGTAAGGAGAACATAATAAAATATGCATTATACTGCATACTTGCAGTTTTTAATTTTTTTTTTTAAATATAGCAGATTTAGCCTGCTCTGTAACTATTTTCATTGTCCCTTTCCCACCTGTTCAAATATTTGAAGAAAGAAAGAAAGAAAGAAAGAAAGAAAGAAAGAAAGAAAGAAAGAAAGAAAGAAAGAAAGAAAGAAAGAAAATGCCTCATAAGAAAAAGGAGCAGGGATAACAACTGCAGAGCTAGAGAAAAAATAATCATAGCCCTGGTCTACACTGGGGGGAGGGGATCGATCTAAGTTACGCAACTTCAGCTACGTGAATAATGTAGCTGAAGTTGACATACTTAGATCGACTTACCGTGGTGTCTTCACCGCGGTGAGTTGACTGCTGCTGCTCCCCCGTCGACTCTGCCTACGCCTCTCGCAGCGCTGGAGTACAGGAGTCGACGGGAGAGCACATAAGGGTCGATTTATCGCGTCTAGACTAGACGCGATAAATCGATCCCTGCTGGATCGATCACTGCTCACCGATCCGGCAGGTAGTGTAGACATACCCATAGAATCATAGGACTGTAAGGGACCTTGAGGGGTCTTCTAGTCCAGTCCCCTGCACTCAAGGAGGACTAAATATTATCTAGACCATCCCTGACACGTGTTTGTCCAACCTGCTGTTAAAAACCTGCAATGATGGAGATTCCACAACCTCTCTAGGCAATTTATCCCATTACTTAACTACCCTGACAGGAAGTTTTTCCTAATGTCCAGCCTAAACCTCCCTTGCTGCAATTTAAGCCCATTACTTCTTGTCCTATCCTCAGAACTTAATGAGAACAAATGTTCTCCCTTCTTTGTAACAACCTTTTCTGTACTTGAAAACTGGACACAATACTCCAGTTGAGGCCGTATCAGTGCAGAGTAGAGCAGAAGAATAACTTCTCATGCCTTGCTTACAACACTCCTACTAATACATCCCAGAATGATGTTCATTTTTTGCAACAGCATTATATTGTTGACTCATATTTAGCTTGTTATCCACTGTAATCCCCAGATCCCTTTCCACAGTACTGCATCCTAGGCAGTCATTTCCCATTTTTATATGTGTGCAATTGATTGTTCCTTCCTAAGTGAAGTACTTTGCATTTGTCCTTACTGAATTTCAACCTATTTACTTCAGACCATTTCTCCAGTTTGTCCAGATCATTTTGATTTTTAATCCTATCCTCCAAAGCATTTGCAACCCCTCCCAGCTTGGTATTGTCTGCAAATGTTATGAGTGTATTCTCTATACCATTATCTAAATCATTGATGAAGATATTGAACAGAACCAGACCCAGGACCCATCGCTGCAGGACCCCACTCGATATGCCCTGCCAGCTTGACTGTGAACTACTGATATATACTCTGTGGAAGCAGTTTTCCAACCAGTTATGTACCCACCTTATAGTAGCTCCGTCTAGATTGTGTTTCTTTAGTTTGTTTATGAGAAGGTCATGTGTGATAGTACCAAAAGCCTTACTAATGTCAAGATTTTTCACATTTACTGCTTCCTCCCCACCACTCCCAACAAGGCTTGTTACCCTGTCAAAGAAAGCTGTTAGGTTGGTTTGACACAATTAGTTCTTGACAAATCCATACTGACTGTTACTTATCATCTTATTATCTTCTAGGTGTTTGCAAATTGCTTAATTATTTGCTCCATTATCTTTCCGGATATTGATGTTAAGCTGACTCTGCTGTAATTCCATGGGTTGTCCTTATTCCCTTTTTTTAGAGATGAGCCCTGTATTTGCCCTTTTCCACTCCTCAGGAATCTCTCCCGTCTTCTATGACTTTTAGAAGATCATCGCGAATGGCTCAGCTATCTCCACAGCCAGCAACTTGAGTATTCATCAGGTATGTCATCAGGTCCTGGTGACTTCTAACATTTGCCTTTGACAAAATGGAGGCCCTCTCCTGAAATCGTTACTCACTCACTCAATTATTATCCATGGGAATATTCATGTGAGTAAGGACTTGTCACATGAATAAGGACTGCAAGGTTGCTTTCTATATATGTAGGGTATGGCCCCTGATAATGCTGGAGATGCAAGCTTAAAACCTTCCTTGAACAACTTTATGGAAATTCTTCCTTGTTACCTACAAACTCCTGGCAGAAGGGGAATAATAGAGAGACTAAGAGACACAGAGAGACTAAGGCTATGTCTATACTAGCACACACCCCTGACTGACATAAGTTACACCGACAGAAGCAGCAGGGTGGACAGCGTTATGTTGGCGTGAGACTCTATCCTGCTGCCATAGCTACCGCTGCTCGTTGGGGGTGGTTTAATTATGTCGACGAGAGAGCTCTTTCCCATCATCGTAGAGTGGCTACTAAGAAGATCTTACAGCGGTGTCGCTCCATTGATGCAGCTGTGCCTCTGTAAGCTCTCTAGTGTAGACGTGGCCTTAGGGACTTGCCCATGGTCATCCAGGGAGCCTGTGGCGGAGCAGGGAATTGCACCTAGTTCTCCCAAGCCCAGCACACCTCTGCGCCTTCTGCAGTTCCAGGTGTTCTTCACCCCACTCTCCCTTCTTGGGATAAGGAGGAGGTAGCACACTGATCCATTTTGCACTGCAGAGGAGGAGCCCTGGGATTTTCTTGCTCCTACCTACACCTCCCCTTCTGTGAGAATGGCATTGCTGCCCCATTTCTTCTACTCTCTACTCCAATCTTATCCCAGCTCCTGAGGAGAAGGGTTGTGGGAAAGATCATAGATTGCCTCCTGCAGCAGCCCTGATTGGCTGCTCCTCCCAACGATGTGGGAGGAAATGGGTAAGGCAGCCAATCAGAGATGGGGTTTCCTTTGGGCAGGGCTGGAAATCGCACGAGAGTGGGAGTTTCTCAGTCAGATCTGAAGCGTGGAGCAGGTGGAGAGGGTCACTTCGAAGGAGCAACCAGAGGAGAAGGGCTGTATGAGTGCAAGCACTGCAGGGCAGAGACCAACTTTTAGTTCAGTATTCATGCAGTGCCTAGCACAACGGGGCCCTGAGCCATTACTGAGGCTCCTAGGTGCTGTGGTAATAGAAGAAATAATAATAACAATAATTAACCCAATCACTTCTTTCATATATTTTAACACGTTAAAATATTAGAACGTGGGCAAAATAGAGTATAAACCGACCACAATGACAGATTTTCTTAAAAGAATTATTCACTGCATGATAGGCATTAAAAAAGATTTGGGTTTAATATGATGGCCCTAATTTTTTTTCTTAGATAAAGCTTTTTTTTTTCTTTATATATCTATACCTTAAAGTCAACAAGAAGTGTGCTAGGTTTTCAGAACTCTCCAGTGTTTAAAGCAATTTAAAGCCTGGCCCATGCCATGTCCCTGAACATTAATAGGCATTCTATGATTTGCTCAAGACACTCGTTCAATAACTTAGGGAAAAACAATCAATATGTGGACACTGCATAATCCTAGACTAAGGGTCCCCCATGGGGCTCTCAGCTTCTCTGATGGGCTGTGGGTTTTTTTAGTACTGCAGTAGCTTCACGTAACTTAACGTGACATTTCCTTCACTCATCTGCTGCTAGGATGTTTGCCAGTTAAGAGGAAGAAGCATTAAATGAGATATAACCAGATATGGAGTCGCGATGAAGAGCATTTCTTACAGGCACAGGACGAGGTTTCCTAAGAAGTACAGCATGGTAATATTTATGGGGAAACTCATCCCAGAGCCAGATTAATAGAAGAGACAGTGGGTTCAAATCTCAGTTGCATTAAGGCCTATTTATTCTGTTCTGACATGGTGAAGGGGGCTAAATAAGACCACTGAGAATTCCCCATTGCAGGTGGTCTCCCCATGCAGTGGGGAGCTGGGGTAAGGACTCAGTGGTGACTCTGATCCCAGCATCTGGTGTAAGGGACACATCAGGTCAGGGTGCAGAATAGTAAGGCAGGGACAAGCTAGAGCTTGGGAAGGACATGGCAAGAGCACACTGCCTTATATCTATTTTCACTAGGGGGACATGGGGAGTAGAGCATATGTTAGAGCAGCCCTGAAACTGCTCTAACTCACACCAGGAGTCAGGCAAACCCATAGCTTCCCCAGAGTTTGGTTTAAAGGCCACTGGTGGAAACAAACCTACACTGGTAGAGGGAAGAACAGCATGACCTAGCGGTCTTTCATTTCTCTAATTTCCATGATCCCTTAATTCTAAACAAGCATAGGCATTGAGCCTAGGGAACTTTTATTCCCCAGAAATCATTTAATTCATCTTCACTGTCTGCATTTCATGGGGAATGTATCATAGAAGGGGACTGGAATGATTTATCAATACAAGAATTTTAAGAACTCTGAACTGGCAGATATTCAAGCATTGAGAAGATTTGGTCTGCGCAATTAATTTTTAAATGATGGTTATGAAGGCTGTGGGACTTGGCATCAGTGCTTTGTATTTCAATAAACACCCGTTCAGAAAATCTTAAGTGTTGCCAGAGAGCAATTAACGACTTAACAAACTTTATTAATTTCCAGTCAATGCCCAGCATAGTTGTGCTTTGAACTGGGTTATGGATCAATGGTTTGCTCGCAATAGACAAACTTTAAAATCTTTGGTTCAGATAACCTTGCCGGTTCACGTGCTTGTCCAAAGCCTATTCAAGTCAGCTGAACTACTTGGCTTTGCTGGATGGACTGGGAAAACTGATTCCAGTTAATTCCTTGTAGAAATTTGGGACTTCCACTTTTGGGACCCCTCCCTATAGCTAATGTGATTCAAGACCCTGGACAAATGTTTCATAAAATAACCCCTGTAAGGCTGGAGAGAAAGATGAAGGGAGAATTCAGAACTTCCTCAATGTTCCTCACAAAACTAGTTGACTGGCCAACAAAATGGCAGATAGCAACAGAGGGTCCTGTGGCACCTTTAAGACTAACAGAAGTATTGGGAGCATAAGCTTTCGTGGGTAAGAACCTCACTTCTTCAGATGCAAGGACTTGAGGTTCTTACCCACGAAAGCTTATGCTCCCAATTCTTCTGTTAGTCTTAAAGGTGCCGCAGGACCCTCTGTTGCTTTTTACAGATTCAGACTAACACGGCTACCCCTCTGAAAATGGCAGATGAAATTCAGTGTTGATAAATGCCAAGTAATGCACCCTGAAAAATATCATCCCAACTGAACATACAAAATGATGGGGTCTAAATTAGCTGTTACCACTCAAGAAAGAGATCTTGGAGTCGTCATGGATAGTTCTCTGAAAATATCTACTTAATGTGCAGCAGAAATAATTAAAAAAAAAAAGCTAACAGGATGTTAGGAACCATTAGAAATGGATAGATAATAATGCAGAAAATATGTTAATGCCACTGTATAAATCCATGGTACATCCCCACCTTGAATACTGCATTCAGCTTTGGTTGCCCCATCTCAGAAAAGATATATTAGAATTGGAAAAGGTACAGACAAGGGCAACACAAATGGTGAGGGGTATGGAACAGCCTCCATATGGGGAGAGGTTAAAAAGACTCAGACTGTTCATTTTAGAAAAGAGAAAACTAAGAGGGAATATTATAGAGATCTATAAAAGCATGCATGATCAGGAGAAAGTGAGTAAGGAAGTGTTATTTACCCCTTCATGTAACACAAGAAATAGGGGTCACCCAATGAAATTAATAGGCAGCAGGTTTAAATACAAACATAAGGAAGTACTTCTTCACACAACACAGTTAACCTGTGGAACTCATTGCCAGATGATGTTGTGAAGATCAAAATATAACTGGATTCAAAAAAGAATTAAGTTAATGGAGGATAGGACCATCAATGGTTATTAGCCAAGATGGTCAGGGATGCAATCCCATTCTCTAGGTGTCCCTAAGCCTCTGACTGCCAGAGGCTGGGAATGGGTGACACGGGATGGATCACTTGATGGTTGCCCTGTTCTGTTCATTCCCTTTGCAGTATCTGGCAATGGCCATTGTTGGAAGATAGGATACAACGCTAGATGGACTATTGGTCTGACCCAGTATGGCCGTTCCTATGTTCCTTTTGAGAGTCATCCTTCTGAAGTTTTCACTACAAATCAGACTAGGGAATATTCTTAAAAGGGAAATGGTGGAAACGTCATCACTTGGGACATTTAAAACTAGACAGGACAAAGAACTAGAAAATACAGCGGAGAGAAAAAATTCCAGAGGTCTTTTCCATCTTGTATTTCTGAGAATCTATTAGGAATGTCGATTTAAAGAGAGCTTGAGAGGAGAGGGGACTTTTTACTGCAGATTACTAAGCTCTCTACATTCTTATTAGGTGTATTGCAGAATGGGAGTTAGGGAGGGGATATGGTATATACACCACCTTCCCAGTGGGACATAGTTTGTAAGAGGAGACGCATGTGCAACCCTCACAGCCAGCTACCGCAAGTGCTGCCCTCTGAAGTTGAGTGCATGCTGAACTTGAGGAAAGGAGCCATAATATGTGCCACGTCGTGCATATTGCTGGCTCCCTATGAATAAGTGCAAGGCAGGAAATCTAAAGTTCCAGTCTTCAGCTGCATATACACTGCTCCTCGATACATCACTCTGCACGGTTAGTTTCTGAAAGGGCAGGATTTATCCCTTGGTTAGAACTCAAGAACCCTGATTTCATTCATCTAGGATCAGTTTTTCTGTGGCTGCCGTGATCTTGCATTTTTCAGTTCACGTTTATACGCCAGAAACAATTAAGCAAACATTAGTTTCATCCATGCTACCCATAAAATCTCAAGCATCACTGAACTGCATCATTATTTCCCCAAGGAAACAATTATTGCAAAAGAAAAAAAATCTATATATTTTCATTATTTATAAGTTTTCAAGGATTTTTTTTCCCCCTTCACTGAAAAGAATAATAAGGACTTTGGTACTTTGAGAGTCGGAGAAACAATTCACCCTCCCCCCCACACACACTTCTGCAAAAAAACACTATTAGCACTGGTGTGTGCAGTGGCGGAGTGGGGCAGCATGAACATTATTTAGTTTCCTAACCTACTTCCAACAGCTCAATATAAGACTTAAGCTAACATGTAATAGCAACTGGCAAATACTGCAGCCAACTTTTCAAGAGGTCTCAACCCCAAACTTGATTGACTGATTTTGGAAAATCAGGTCCCTAGCGCGAGTACTAAGCCCTTCTGAAAAATCTGACCCCAAATACCTTGGAAGACGAAGGACAAAGCCAGCATTCTTGAATTTTCAGTTGAATTTGGTTCAGTGTCTGATATTGTTGTGGAGTTCAAAATATGCTGTCAACTTAGGCTGTCTCCTCACTAGAAACGCTGCAGTGCTTCAGTGTAGACACTCACTGCGGCAATTGGAGTGGTTCTCCCTCGCTGTAGTTAATCCACCACTGTGGGAGAATTCTTCCAGTGACCTAGTGCTATCTGCTCCAGGAGTTACATCGGCTTAACTACATCGCTCGGGGGGTAGAGATTTTTCACACCCTTGAGTGACATAGCTGGGTTGATCTAACTTTTTAGTGTAGACATGGCCTTAGTTTTGAACCTGAAATGTTTCAAAGCAAACAAACCACAACTAAGACAAATGAAAATGTTTTATTTTTTCCCCATGATTATTTATTTCAGAAAACTTAAAAAAAAAAAAAAAAAAAAGGAAACACTCCCCTGTTGTGGTGGGAATTCCACGGGCATGCCCAGTTGGTTCATGAGGACCAGAATGTGAAACTAACCAGCGTACTGTCACTATCCAAGCACTATAAAAAGTAGGATATAAATAAACATCCTACATAGGCAATTTAAAATAGCTTTCCCTGCCTCCCCACAGTTTTAGTAATATAAGAGGCACAGCAGGGCAAAAAGTATTTTTTAAAAAATGTTTCAGAAAAAAATTGAAATGCCAATGTTGTTTCCATTGTGCAAGGTTCAAAACACATGCATTTTTAAAAAAAACTTTTTTAAAAAGTTCTTCAGGAAAAAATAACTTTTTTTTCTAAATTGTTATCAAAATGATTATCTGAATGTTCAAACTGAGTAGTCAGGAAATTAAACGTTTTGATCTGTCCCTTTAAATGTCTGTGCACCCTCCCGCCCCATTGCAAACCTCACTTTTGTGTTGGTTTCAATTTTACTGCCAAAACACTAAAGTTACTACCACAGCAGAAAGCTGTGTGCCTCTCAGCTTGCTCTTTGTCTGTGTATAGCCCCTTCTCCACTGGGTCCAAATATAACATTTGGTGACAAAGGATTTCTGTCTCATGAGTGTCCAGTGCTCCCTCTGCCTGGAGTGGAAGAAAATAATACTATAAACATTTCAACCAATATGGGGTTGAATAATAATAATAAGGGGTTATTTCAAAGACTGTGTGAATGCAAAGGAAAAATATTTGGGTAAAATTCATTCTTGTGCAGAGGACCACACAATAAGCCCTATGCACCACTGAAGACCTAGCTTACACCCTCAAAATAGTGCTAACATGAGATGCAGTGGTGGCCTTCTTCAATAGGGTGAATTTTACCCTTTGTGAGTGTCCTTTGGACTAAAACCATTTAATTGGTTTGTTGGTGTCTGTGAATAAAATATTTCTTTTAGTTGCAAGAATGCTTACAGAAAGTAAAAAAATACCATGAATACCAGGATAAATAAATATTTCTGAGAGTGTTATCTGAACAATAAACTGATAACCGATGGAACTCATTGACACAAGATATCACTGAGGCTGTGAGCATAGCAGGATTTAAAAAACGTTTATAAAGCTACAGGGAACATCCACAGTTTCATGTGTCAAGCTAATCTAGCTATCTAGCTGTCTTCTGGTAAAAATACTAATATTTGTAAATAATTTGCTCTCAGTAAAAGGGACTCTTGCATTTTTCAAACTATGTTACTTAGGTTACCATCCCGTCCCCCCGAAGCACCCTTTTTAACAGGCTGGAGAAGCAAATTTTCAAACTCCATCTTCTGTGTGAGAACTGCCTTGCTTAAAAAGCCCGTCCCTTTTATGGTGGTGCAGCCATCCTCAATGAATGTGGCAGAAGGAAATAACTGTCTCAGCCATGTCAGGCATGAGCACTGCTGATGTCAGACACTGGCCGCAAAAGCTGCTAAAATTGTAAATGTTGGTTGTTTTCTGGTTTGAAATGCTGAGTGGAGGGATAGTGGATTATGTTGTTGAAGAACTGCTGAACACGAGTTGGCTGGGTTGTTTCAAAAACTCCTCTATGATGAGCCTAGGAACCCACATCCTGAGTCTCAAGAAAGCCATTCCTTATGCTAATTATTTCCCTCAACTGTGCATCCAATTTAATGTGTCATTTGAGATTCAGATACTCTGCACAGGCACAACGTTTGAATAACTGATTGAATATATGCAGAGGATCACAGATTTTTTTCCTAAAAAAAAAAAGATTATCCAGGCATTTTATCAAATTAATAGTCAGGAATAACGGGTCTCTACCAAAACCCGAGATCCAAACACCCACTGAATTTTGGAGGATAGGGAGAGTTTGTTTCATAATCCAAATCTACTTTGCACTCAAAGTCCATCTCGGCTTGTATATATTATTTTATCATCAATTTCGATGGGTGTTTTACCCCACAAAGGACTGCAGCATGTAGTCTATTGTTATTAGGGATGACCAAACTGGTTTGGATACAGCGAAGGCCAATACTGTATTAACCTGCAACAACAACTCTAACCAAACTCAGTCCAAACTTTTTTTAAGGTTCAGAAATGTTTGTCAACTTTAACCATCCAATCAATCTTAATCTTAAAGACTATTTAGAAAAGCTGGACATGCACAAGTCCAAGGGGCCGGATCTAATGCATCCGAGGGTGCTGTGGGAGCTGGCTGATGTGATTGTAGAGCCACTGGCTATTATCTTTGAAAACTCGTGGCAATCTGTGGAGGTCCCAGACGATTAGAAAAAGCAAATATAGTGCCCATCTTTGAAAAAGGGAAGAAGGAGAATCCGGGGAACTACAGACCGGTCAGCCTCACCTCAGTCCCTGACAAAATCATGGAGCAGGTCCGCAAGGAATCCATTTCGAAGCACTTGGAAGAGAGGAAGGTGATCAGGAACAGTCAACATGGATTCACCAGGGGCAAGTCATTCCTTACCAACCTGATTGCCTTCTATGATGAGATAACTGGCTCTGTCGATATGGGGAAAACAGTGGACGTGATATATCTTAACTTTAGCAAAGCTTTTGATACGGTCTCCCACAGTATTCTTGCCAGTAAGTTAAAAAAGTATGGACTAGATGAATGGACTATAAGATGGATAGAAAGCTGGCCAGATTGTTGGGCTGAACGGGTAGTGATGAATGGCTTGATATCTAGTTGGCAGCCGGGATCAAGCAGAGTGGCCCAGGGGTCTCTCCTGGAGCCGTTTTTTATCAACATCTTCATTAATTATCTGGATGATGGGATGGATTGCACCCTCAGTAAGATAGCAGATGACACTAAGCTAGGGGGGAGAGGTAGATATGCTGGAGGGTAGGGATAGGGTCCAGAGTGACCTAGACAAATTGGAGGATTGGACTAAAAGAAATCTGATGAGGTTCAACAAGGACAAGTGCAGAGTCCTCCACTTAGGACGGAAGAATCCCAGGCACTGCTACAGTCTGAGGACTGACTGGCTAAGCGGCAGTTCTGTGGAAAAGGACCTGGGGATTATAGTGGACGAGAAGCTGGATATGAGTCAGCAGTGTACCCTTGTTGCCAAGAAGGCTAACAGCATCTTGGGCTGAATTAGTAGGAGCATTGCCAGCAGATCGAGGGAAATAATTATTCCCCTCTATTCGGCACTGGTGAGGCCACATCTGGAGTATTGCATCCAGTTTTGGGCCCCTCTCTACAGAAAGGATGTGGAAAAATTGGAGAAAGTCCAGTGGAGGGCAACAAAAATGATTAGGAGTCTGGGGCACATGACTTATGAGGAGAGGCTGTGGGAACTGGGCTTATTTAGTCTGCAGAAGAGAAGAGTGAGGGGGGATTTGATAGCAGCCTTCAACAAACTGAAGGGGGGTTCCAAAGAGGATGGAGCTAGGCTGTTCTCAGTGGTGTCAGATGACAGAACAAGGAGGAATGGTCTCAAGTTGCAGTGGGGGAGGTCTGGGTTGGATAATAGGAAAAACTATTTGACTAGGAGGGTAGTGAAGCACTGGAATGGATTCCCTAGGGATGTGGTGGAATTTCCACCCTTAGAGGTTTTTAAGGCCCTGCTTGACAAAGCCCTGGCTGGGATGATTTAGTTGTTGTTGGTCCTGCTTTGAGCAGGGGGTTGGACTAGATGACCTTAATCTTCTATGATTCTATGAATTTCC
This sequence comes from Emys orbicularis, assembly GCF_028017835.1. Lineage (NCBI taxonomy): Eukaryota > Metazoa > Chordata > Testudines > Emydidae > Emys > Emys orbicularis. The sequence goes on from NC_088688.1 coordinate 9,411,382, forward strand.
TGTTACCTCTCCAATACCTGGATCTTCACAGAATCAGAAGAGGTGTTAAAACCATTCAGGTACATACTGTCTGACCATAAGGATGTATCAGAAATCTCAAACCTCTTCTTCCATTGGAAAAATTGTGGTGGCTATCTCCCAAGAAGCTTGTTCATGTAGTCTATTTATTTATAACGTCTGGGTGCTTATCCACGCCGAAGTTCTTAAACATTTGAGATTCTCTTCTCATTAATTATTATTCAGAGGCCTTGATTTTTCTTATATTAGTTTTACAAAAAGTGTTACTCCATTGACTTCTCTGGAGTCACTCCTAATTTATACCAATATAAGAGAGTCAGGCCTAAAATGTTTAAGGAAAGAAATACCAGTATCAAGGACAAATCACTGTGGAAAGAGGGTTCTCCCAAAAACATCAAGGAAAGATAAGCACAAGAACTTGCTTCTTAGATTTTAGGGCTGGAAGAAAACTGAAGCTTCTAGATCACACTGGTTCATGCCTAGACTGCGTAGACTGTTGGTCCTTCATCTGTTGAGACTGAGCCGATCACAACACGTCTTCCAATCTTCTGTTGCTCTGGCCATCCTTCGCCAATCTTGTCCATATCTCCTTGTTAGGAAATCATCCCACGTCTTTGGAGGCCGACCGTGTGGCTGTTTCTGTTCTCGTAGATACCACTCGGATATAGCTGTGGTCCATCTGGTGTCACTGAGTCGGGCCACATGTCCCGCCCACCGCATTTTACTGAACCTGCTTTCAACAACAACAAAGTCTCGCACTCCAGACTGCTGCCTAATTATTTTGTTGGAGATGTGATCGCGGAGCAAAATGCCCAAAAATGTTCACTGCATCGCCCTCTGTGTGACAGACAGTTGATGTTCTTCAATCTTTGTCAGCAACCATGTTTCGCTGCCATATAACATCGCTGGAAGCACGGTCAAATTGAAAAGATTTGCACAAGTTGTTTTGCTCATCTTTCCTTGGAGGATGTCCTTGATGTCATTGAATGCACACCATCCAGCTTTTTTCTGCGTGACATTTCACCTTTCTGATCATGGCGCATGTTGCCTCCCTGTCCCAAATAAACGTATTTATCAACCTCTTGGATTTCCTCTCCTCCAAGCGTTACTTGGGTTCTTGGCAGAACATCTGATCTCATGTATTTCGTTTTCGACCGATTCATTTTTAATCCAACTTGACTACTTTTCACGTTCAGTTCTTTAAGCATTCTCTCAAGATGGGCTGTATTTTCAGCTATCAGCACTATATCATCTGCAAACCTGAGATGGTTTAGCCACTCGCCATTGATATTAATTCCACCTTTCAAGTCTGCTTGTCGAAAAACCAATTCAAGACAGGCTGTGAATAATTTTGGGGAAACTGTATCTCCTTGTTTCACACCTTTCTCGATGGGGATTCAGAGAGTAGTATCAAACAGCGATATGTCCGTGCTGCAGCCAGAGTCCGCTTCCTTTAGTAATGTGATATATTTCGCACTGATGCCCTGTTCTGAAAGAACTTCAAGAACAGTGTTAGTCTCTACGCTGTCAAACGCCTTCTCGTAGTCCACGAAGGCAGTGCACAAAGGGAATTTATATTCCCTTGAACTCTCTAGTAGTTGGTTTAGAGTGAAGAGGTGGTCTATCGTGCTATAATTCCTTTGAAAGCAGGTCTGCTCTCTAGGTTGCTGTTCATCCAGGTTTTGCAGTAGTCGATTTGTTATTATTTTAGTGAACAATTTATAGATACGCGAAAGCAGGCAGATCGGGCGATAGTTCTTTAGATTTTCTCGATCGCCTTTCTTATGCAACACAATGGCATTGGACTCTTACCAACTTTTCATATAATAAAAAAAAACAGAAAAAGAAATGAGTTGAGAGGAAGGATGGTCTTGTGGTTCATGCACACAATAGTTGGGTCTGAGTCCAAGTACTGTCAGAAACCAGAGGCAAGTTACTTTAGTTCTCTATGCCTCTGTTCCCCATCTGCAAAATAGGGATAATAGGACTTCCTTCCTCGGTCTTTCTGGGGCTGTGACTATCTCTTACTACATGTATGTAAATTGCATAGCCTTTCATCTTGGTTGGCACATCTACATGGTACTGTGATGCTAACTTTTAAATAGTTACCAGGAAGAGGAGATTATGTTACAGAACTAGGTCATCTTATTCCTCTCATGCCAGCATGATTGCCACTGCTCCATTCACTTAAGTTTTGAATCTGCTAGGTCTTTTTCTGCTTTTTTTGCTGTGATGTTACTCCCTCCCTTTCAGTTTTCCATAGGGGAAACACTGGAACCTTGTTTGTTTTGTTAACCGGTTAATCAGTCCTGGCTTCTTTCTTACCTTTTTATTACATTAGGGTTCCTTTCTATTTTCTCATAATTCAAAAGGAAAACAAACCTCTCCCTTATAAAGCTCTAAACCAAAAGCCCACACTCTTTTACACAGGCAAAACAATTGCTGAATGCAAGATTGGTGTAACTCCTCTGAGGCCAATGGTGTTTCGCTCACTCGGTTTAACAGTGGGTGTTGTTGAATGGTTAATGATCTCTGCTGTTGTCAAATCAGGTTTTTGGTTTAGTCTCACTTGTGTGGATGGAACATAAAACCATGTTATAAATAGAGATGGATCTAACCCTTAATCCAGATCCATACACACTCATTTTGGAGAAGCGTGGATCCACACTTTGTGGCTGAAACCTATCTTTATAGTCAACCAGACCACAAGTTGAAACCTGTAAGTCCTTAAGATTGGGGGGAATTTGGATCTGGATCACGTCATAGTTGCTTGGCCATGAAAACACAGCGCAGCTTGGGGTGCCGTATAAGTTGTAATTAATAACAGGGCCCATCGCTACTTAGAGCCTGGTTAAAAATCTTCTTTCAGCCTTGATCTTTACCAGGACACAGGGTAACAACCAACAAAGTAACAAACTAGAGAAAACAAGCTGGTGGTCTCCTGATTTCAAACCGTCTATAAAACAATTTTCCCTAAGGTAAACCCTACAGCTGGAGGAAGCTTTTCCTTTACGACAGAGCAGAGCAGCGGCAGTAGCTGACTTTCAAAGTAATTATTGCTGTTAAACTGAAGTGGGCTTTAAAGATTCCATTCAGATTGATTTATTCAAAGGTGTTTAAGGCTCAGTCAAGTTTACTAGTGGTGAGGTCAGGGGACACTTTATAGTTTATCATAATGTTTGGTCGGTTGCAATGGGACACACAGAGAGGTGAAATGGAAAGAGGGAAAAACTTGTTTTTTGGGGGTTTTTTGGTTTCCATTTGTGAAGCTCTTTTTGTGGTTAATAAGAGGTGGGGTCCTGTGAGGATCTATCATGCAGAATTAACTGTTGAACATGTTTCCACTATTCTCTGAGGAGGGAAGGGTGGCAAAAGTTTATGAAAATTTTAAATCTTTCTTCCCCGTTTTGAATAATTTTCATTTTTTTTGCCCAACCCCATCTCCAAAGAAAGCAATAAGCCTGTCAAAGTAGGAATTAATTAAGCAAATCAATCAGTCAGTTTTATTAAGGAATTACAAAGCCCAAGTGCAGCGTTAATTATTCAGATAATGGGACATCTCTAAGCCTTTCTTTTCAATTATTGATAAGCTGCTATCTATCATCCTGACTGTTTTAGTACTGATCTAGTTGTGAATGAAGCCAGGTCATTCAGCCATCGCATATGCCAGTTACAAGAGTTGCTAGATGACTGGGGGTATGAGAGGTGGCTTTTATTTCTGTCCACTCTGATTGCAAACATTACATATTTCAAAGCACATGGCTTAGGTGTCTGCACTTAAGACAGAAGAATCCCATGCATTGCTACAGACTAGGGACCGAGTGGCTAGGCAGCAGTTCTGCAGAAAAGGACCTAGTGGTTACAGTGGATGAGAAGCTGGATATGAGTCAACAGTGTTCCCTTGTTGCCAAGAAGGCTAATGGCATTTTGGGCTGTATAAGTAGGGGCATTGCCAGCAGATCGAGGGACGTGATCATTCCCCTCTATTCGGCATTGGTGAGGCCTCATCTGGAGTACTGTGTCCAGTTTGGGGCCCCACACTACAAGAAGGATGTGGAAAAATTGGAAAGAGTCCAGCGGAGGGCAACAAAAATGATTAGGGGGCTGTAGCACATAACTTAGGAGAGGCTCAGGGAACTGGGATTGTTTAGTCTGCAGAAGAGAAGAATGAGGGGGGATTTGATAGCTGCTTTCAACTACCTGAAAGGGGGTTCCAAAGAGAATGGATCTAGACTGTTCTCAGTGGTACCAGATGATAGAACAAGGAGTAATGGTCTCAAGTTGCAGTGGGGGAGGTTTAGGTTGGATAGTAGGAAAAACGTTTTCACTAGGAGGGTGGTGAGGCACTGGAATGGGTTACCTAGGGAGGTGGTGGAATCTCCTTCCTTAGAGGTTTTTAAGGTCAGGCTTGACAAAGCCCTGGCTGGAATGATCTAGTTGGGGATTGGTCCTACTTTGAGCAGGGGGTTGGACTAGATGACCTCCCGAGGTCCCTTCCAATCCTGATATTCTATGATTCTATGAGTCTATGATTCTGCTATGATGCAGATAAAAGGGAAGCTGTCCTTCCTTGCCAATATCACCTGGATGATCAGTTGTATTAAGTGAGACAATGTACGTCCATTTCCCCACCACTGCCATCATCCCCTTTGTGTAACTTTCCTGTTGACTTGTTACCCACTGATTATCATAATGCCCATGCTAATATAATGCTGTTTAATTGTCCCTGGAGAGTGGTACACCTCACATTTTCTGGTTGGGCCAACTTATTTTCTTGTTCATTGCTAGTGGCATGATGACAGTCTGCTTCCATTATAAGTCCTTCTGCAGCATCCTGTGCAATTGTATATAACCTTTCATGATGGCACGAGTGGACTTAAAGTATGATGAAAAGCTCCCATGGCTGACTCTTACCGGCTTTCATAAGTGGATGAGAAGACATTCACCTAATGACACCTAATGACACATTTTTGAAGGTTAATCAAGCAATCAAACAGCATCCTTCTTCTTACCCATTAAAGGAGGCAGGAGATAAGTAGACACACAAGATTTGAGTGCAATAATGGCATTGTAATAAGTGAACCTAAGATTACGGTCAACTCACAAATAACTGCAAAATGCTTAGGAAAATTGGTGAAAATATTCTGCAGAGTCCTTCAGTGATCTCAAGACAACAAGCCTGATTATCTTTTGTCATGCAAAGCATTTTATAACCATGTTGTATGTGTCTAAAAGCCTCCACAAGATATCAGGTACTGGAGAATCAGACTTGATGTAATAAAGCAAGGGTATATGTGGGTATGCTATGAGTTTTGGGGTCTGTATCATCATGTCCTGTTACAACTTGTCATACACATGCTATATTGTAATGTTTTGGTCTCGGGTGGGGGGTGAACTAATGGTGAGTGAACTTTTAAGGGTCTGGTGTCTGGGTCTCCATTTGATAATGTCCGTCAAGTTTTCATGTTTACCTGACCTAACAAAACCTCTCAAGTCTACAAAATTAGGTTATAAATCTCATATGAACAGCTGGTGCCATGGAGTTTTGACATTTATGGTCCCATTTGGAATCAGGAAGCTCCAAGGACATGGAAATGAGAGAGTGCAGGGTTGGCAACTGTGCCTAGCTGCTGCAGGGCCGCCCAGAGGAGTCAGGGGGCCTGGGGTCTGAATTGCAGCTGAAGACCCGGCACTTCGGCGGCGGGTCCTGGGGCGGAAGGACCCCCCGCCACGGGTCTTCAGGGCACTTTGGCGGCGGGTCCCAGAGTGGAAGGACCCCCCGCCCGCGGAATTGCCACCGAAGACCCGGAGCGGAAGAAGCTCCGGGGGCCCGGGCCCCACGAGAGTTTTCCGGGGCCCCCAGAGCGAGTGAAGGACCCTGCTCCAGGGGCCCCAAAAAACTCTCGTGGGGGCCTGGGGCAAATTGCCCCACTTGCTCCCCCCTCTGGGCAGCCCTGAGCTGCTGTGCAGAGGGACATTGTGGAATGGAGCTATTCATGCACCTATGTAGCAGCTGGATTCAATCTGGCCCATTAGTCATCTCTCTAAAATATATATTTGTGAGTAATACCATCTATACTTACCTTTACTATGATGAAATGACAAGGGTTATAAATCCTCATGCTTCAGGGCATAAGCTGTTCCCCAGCTGGGATCAGGAAGATATTTCCCCTATTGTATTTACTGTAATTGCATAACTAGTTGCATTAGATTGACTGCATGCCTTCCTCCGAAGCATCCAGTGCTGGACAATGCCAGACAGCATACAGAATTAGTTGGACCAATCAACCCTTGCAGAGTGGAGATTGCTAATTAGACTATCTAGTGACTTTGAGCTTTCACTGTTGCAGCTACTATAGCAGCACAGATGCTATGGCAAGCTTAGCATTAGTGGTGAGTAACTCTCAAAGGACCAGAGTTCTGCACTCCTGGATCTGCTAAATTAGCATGGAAATACTAGATTCTCTCTTGATATTTTGGTTCTTCTTGTTCAGTTCCCAGAAAGGGAGCACAAATGCAGAAAGGCATGGGAGAACTGATGACAAACTTCACAGAACTCTTTCGTTCTTCAAAAAGTTCAGATTCAAGTTAAAGTTTTGGGCAAGTTCCAGCCAAAACTGTTTCCAATGCTCTCTTGGAATCTTAGGCCTGGTCTACACTAGGAGCTTATATCGAATTTAGCGCCGTTACATCGAATTAACCCTGCACCCGTCCACACCAGGAAGCTACTTAGTTCGAAATAGAGCTCTTTTAAATTCGACTTCTGTAATCCTCCCCAACGAGGGGAGTAGCGCTAAATTCGAAATGGCAATATCGAATTAGGCTAGGTGTGGATGGAAATCGACGGTAATAGCTCCGGGAGCTATCCCACAGTGCACCACTCTGTTGACGCTCTGGACAGCACTTCGAGCTCGGATGCTCTGACCAGCCACACAGGAAAAGCCCCGGGAAAATTTGAATTCCTTTTCCTGTCTGGCCAGTTTGAATCTCATTTTCTGTTTGGACAGCGTGGAGAGCTCAGCAGCACTGGCAACGATGCAGACCTCTCCGGCAGAGTTGGCCGTGCAATCTAATAGAAAGAGGGCCCCAGCATGGACTGATCGGGAAGTCTTGGATCTCATCGCTGTGTGGGGCGATGAGTCCGTGCTTTCCGAGCTGCGCTCCAAAAGAAGGAATGCAAAGATCTACGAGAAGATCTCTAAAGCCATGGCAGAGAGAGGATACAGCCGGGATGCAGCGCAGTGCCGCGTGAAAATCAAGGAGCTGAGACAAGGCTACCAAAAAACCAAAGAGGCAAACCGACGCTCCGGATCCCAGCCCCACACATCACGTTTCTACGAGGCACTGCATTCCATCCTAGGTGCGGCCGCCACCACTACCCCACCACTGACCGTGGACTCTGAGGATGGGATATTGTCCACGGCCGGTTCCTCCTCGGAAATGTTAGGTGACGGGGAAGATGAGGAAGGAGATGAGGAGGACGAGGCAGTCGACAGCGCTTGCACCGCTGATTTCAACGACAGCCAGGAGCTCTTCATCACCCTTACCGAGATCCCCTACCAACCGTCCACAGCCCTTACCCCGGACACCGAATCAGGGGAAGGATCAAGCAGTGAGTGCTTTAAACATCTAAACATTTCATTTTAACATAAGTGGAATATTTATATTGTTAAGAATGGGCTTTTCAGTCACTCATTTAAACATAGAAACTTTTATTTATAACAAAACAGGAATATTAACTATATTAGTAATTTGTTGTTCATGATTTAGTTGGCTTAGTGAACTATTTACTCCTAACTATGTATAGAAAATCAAGTACTGTCCGGATATTCATGATTAGTCCACCACAGGACGCTCCACTCTGTAGTCCGTAATGCTGAACTTAAATGAAAAGGCGGTCAATGTGCCCGGGAATGGACAGACAGTCCTCCTGGGATAGCTCGGCATAGCTCTCCTGCAGGTACCGCTCCAGCATGCGCACGAGGTTCAACGGCAGGGCGATCTTGTTTGGTCCCCCGTGGTAACACACGTTCCCACGCCATGAGTCCATCAGGTAGTCGGGGATCAGTGCGCGGCACAGCATGGCGGCATACGGCCCAGGCCTCTGCATGCTTTCACGCAGCATCCTTCCCCTCTCGGTCTCCGAGATCCTCATGAGTGTTATGTCACACATGACGCCCTGCTTTAAATTAGGGAGGGGAATGTTAGTATTGGGACTGCTTTACAGCCACGCTGTGGAGGCGGCAGAGGGGCAGCATACAGGGATCTTTCCCGGGGACAGCCGCGAGGTGGTGGGACAGGGGTAGAGCTCATGCTTCCCTGATTGCTGCCAGCAGAGAGTGGCCTTGCATTCAGTGCGAAAGGAGCCCAGTGCTACTATTACATGTTTAAGCTGCCACAAGTCTACGGCTTACCATGTTTTCCTGCAGCAGAAGTAGAGGTGTCCTGCAACGCTTCTCTGATCGCAACTGCAGGACCCCAGACACATAAGGCGAGGGCCGAAAATTCGACCTTGTCCTGAGTGCGCATGTGAAAGGTGCAGTGCATGGTGTTGTTCACAGAGAAAGACTATGCTCTTTGTTAGCAACTTCATTTATCTGTCTCAGGAATTTACTCCCTTTTTCCCATTCCCACAGACACATCTGCGACTGTCTCCCAACCTAGCCTGGCATCACACTCCCAGAGGCTAGCGCAGATTAGAAGAAGGAAGAGAAAAACTCGTGAAGACATGTTTTATGAACTTATGGAGTGCTCACGAGAGCAGGCAGCCCAGACGACACAGTGGAGGGAGAACTTGTCACAAATGCACAGAGCAGTCATGGAACGGGAGGAGAGGTGGCGCCAGGAGGACCAGCAGGCTACTCAAACCCTGCTTGGACTAATGAGGGAGCAAACGGAGACGCTCCGGCGCCTAGTGGATGTTCTGCAAGACTGGAGGCAGGAGGACAGAGCACTGCTGCTGTCTATCTCTAACCGCCTCCCCCGCCACCAAGTCCCACACCCCCCTCACCAAAAGTACAAAGAAGGAGGGGCGGCAAGGGGCGTTAAAACTGTCAGTCGGCCACTGCACACTGCTGCAGCAATGGAAGGCTCTCGTTCCAAAGTTTGAAAAGTCCTTTCCTACCCATCTCACACTAGCCCATGTCCAAGTTTCCTCCCCCCCCCCCCTTTTCATGTGCAGTTCATAATAAAACATCTGTTTCTGTTAAGTACTGATTCCGAGAGTGTCTTTTGGAGGGGATTCTGTCTGAAGGGGGGGAAGGGGTTTGTTACTTGGACAGGACAGTCACCTGTAGCAGGCTACAGAGGCGGGGGCACGTCCAGCATCAGGACACATACACAGCACAGTCACCAGTTACCCTGGTCAGTCTGGGAGGCGGTTTTCTTGTTCTGGGGTGCGAGGGGGTTGATCTGTGACTTTGTGTCGGGGGAGGGCAGTTAGAGATCCTATGCCGCGGTCCTTATCCTGGATCACAGAGCCACGCAGCAGGGGATCTGTTACCCTCCGCCCCCTGCCAGAAAGTCACTTGGCCGACACATACATCCAGTCCCGCCCAGGACTGCTGGCAGGCTGCGTTGAAACAACCAATCCAGCACTGCGGAGCCTGTCATTCCCGGACTTTAGAAGCATCATTTGCATCAAAACACTAAGCCCGCCCCCCGCCACAGTCTGCGTCCCCGGTTTAAAACATTCCCGCGAAAACAGTAAAAAAGAGAACCTTGTTCATTAACAGAACAGAACAGATTTTATTTGTTGGGAAGGTGGGGAAGGGGGTATGTAACTTGGAAGGATAGTCAACAGTAACTGGGTAAAGAAACGGGGGCAGGTTCAGCATCTGTGTCCACAAAGTAAAAAGTCACTGGAGACCCTGTTCAGTCAGGAACCTGGCTTTCAAAGCCTCCCTGATGCACAGCGCGTCCCGCTGTGATCTTCTAATCGCCCTGCTGTCTGGCTGGACGTAATCAGAAGCCAGGCTATTTGCCTCAAGCTCCCACCCCGCCATAAAGGTCTCCCCCTTGCTCTCACACAAATTGTGGAGCACACAGCAAGCAGCTATCACAATCGGGATATTGGTCTCGCTGAGATCACAGCGAGTGAGTAGGCTTCTCCATCTCCCCTTGAGACGGCCAAAAGCACACTCCACCACCATTCTGCACTTGCTGAGCCGGTAGTTGAATAGTTCTTTCCCTGAGTCCAGTGCGCCAGTGTAGGGCTTCATGAGCCAGGGCATTAGCGGGTATGCAGGGTCCCCGAGGATGACTGTTGGCATCTCCACATCCCCAACAGTTACTTTGTGGTCCGGGAAGTAAAGACCTTCCTGCAGCCGTCTACACAGACCAGAGTTCCTGAACACCCTAGCGTCATGAACCTTGCCAGGCCATCCAACGTAGATATTGGTAAAACGTCCCCGATGGTCCACCAGTGCTTGCAGCACCATGGAAAAGTAGCCCTTCCGGTTGATGTACTGGCTAGCCTGGTGGTCCGGTGCCAGGATAGGGATGTGAGTCCCATCTATAGCCCCACCGCAGTTTGGGAATCCCATCTCGGCAAAGCCATCTCTGATGAGCTCCACGTTTCCCAGGGTCACTACCTTAGATAGCAGTAGCTTGACGATTGCCCTGGCTACTTGCATAACAGCAACCCCCACGGTAGACTTGCCCACGCCAAACTGGTTAGCGACGGACCGGTAGCTGTCTGGCGTTGCGAGCTTCCAGAGGGCTATGGCCACTCGCTTCTGGACAGTCAGGGCTGCCCGCATCCGGGTGTCCTTTCGCTTCAGGGAAGGGGACAGCAACTCACACAGTTCGAGGAAAGTCCCCTTCCGCATGCGAAAGTTGCGCAGCCACTGGGATTCATCCCAGACCTGCAGCACTATGCGGTCCCACCATTCCGTGCTGGTTTCACGGGCCCAGAATCGCCGTTCAACAGTATCAACAAGACCCAGTGACAGCGAGATGTCCTGAGCGCTGGGTCTCATGTTCTCAGAGAGGTCGGAGCTAGTGTCCGACTTCATGCCGTCACGGTAGTGCCGTAGCCTCCTCTCATGATTGATCTGCAGCTGCCTCTGGTACAGGTGGAGGAGAAGCTGCGAGGCGTTGAGAACTGCCACAACTGCAGCGATGGTCGCAGCGGGATCCATGCTCGCACTGCTGTGGCGTCCGCGCTGTCAGTAATCAGAAAAGCGCGCGAACTGATTTCCCGCCGGCGCTTTCAGGGAGGGAGGGAGGGAGGGCTTGAGTGACGGACGGATGACGACAGGCGGCCAAAAGCACCCTCGACACATTTTTTTACCCAGAAGGCATTTGGGGCTCGACCCAGAATTCCAATGGGCAGGGGGGACTGCGGGAACTGTGGGATAGCTGCCCACAGTGCACCGCTTCCAATGTCGACGCTTGCCCCGTTAGTGTGGACTCACAAAGTCTCACAAAGTCGAATTACTGTCCTTAGTGTGGACACACACGTTCGACTTAGTAATATCGATTCCACATAGTCGAATTAACTAAAATCGAAGTACTCTCGTAGTGTAGACAAGGCCTTAGACGTTCAGTACATTCTCTGAATAAAGGTTGCTTAGACAGTTATGGCTACAATTTTACTAATAAGAAGGAACCAGGCTTTGGAAAAGAACTGAATGAAATCTGCTAATTTAAAGCTGGGGCTAGGGAACGAAGCTGCAAGATTTCTGGACATTGTTATTGTTGCGCTATGTGAGAAATATGCCAATTCCTGTGTCTGAGTCCAACAGTACCTATTACTTGTCCATTGACAGTACCCTTCCAGCTGTAGCCTTGGGCTCTGCACAGACTGTCATCACTTTGCCTCAACAATAATGTCCTGCTTCTCCTAAGGCCAAATTGTGTGGCATATATGCTGCAATATTTCTGCAGTTAAGAAAAGAAAGCACCTGGGAGTAAATGATCAGCACAGTAGTGTGGAAATAACAATAACTTTGACATATATAAGTACACGCATGTATATACAGCCTCCGTCTGTTTTCATGGACGGCACTCACTGCAGCTATTATTGTACCTTAGACATATAAGATGGACAGTCTTGAAAACAGCCTTGATGCAGCTAGGCGAGTCACCTGGCACCCCATCCTGTATCAACACCAAGTGTCAGGACTGTGGGGGGATACGCCCAATGTCTGGTGTTGTAGGGAGATGGTATACTGCCCCCCAGCACTTTCAGTGGAATAAGAGTGGTGATGTAATATCCATGTGCAACTTTAGGAGAAGAGTAGGTAGGCAGAGTGATACTATGGCGATGGGAGCCATATAGGGTATGTCTACACTACAATAAAACACCCATGTCAGCTGACTCAGGCCGCAGGGCTATGAAATTGCAGGGTAGAAGTCTGGGCTCAGGCTGGAGCCTGGGGTCTGGACCCTCCCCTCTCGCGGGGCCCTAGAGCCTGAGCTCCAGTCTGAGCCCAAACATCTACCCTGCAATTGTATAGCCTTGAAGCCCCGCGAGCCCTAGTCAGCTGACATGGGCAGGCTGAGGGTGTTCTGTTGCAAAGTAGATATACCCTTAATGATCAAGGTAGAATAACATTTCCTGAACTGGAATCTGGTCAAGACTTTAGGGCTAATACCTCCAACTCTTGCAAAAAGTGCTATAAGATTTAGAGATTCCACGGCCAGAAGGAACTAGGGTGATCATCTAGTCTGACCTCCTGCATAACACAGGCTGCAGAACTTCACCCAAATAATTCCTAGAGCGGATCTTTTAGAAAAGCATTTAATCTTGATTTTAAAAAAATTTCCAGTGATGGAGAATCTACTACGACTCTTGGTTAATCGTTCTAATGATTAATTAATCTCACTGGTAAAAAATATATATATATATATATATATGCCCTATTTCCATTCTGAATTTGTCTAGCTTCAACTTCCGGCCATTGGATCATGTTATATCTTTCTCTGCTATATTGAAGAGCTCACTATTAAATATCTGTCCCCATGTAAGTGCTTACAAACTGTGATCAAGTCACCCCTTAAACCTTCTTTTTGTTAAGCTAAATAGGTTGATCTCCTTGAATCTGTTACTATGGGGCATCTTTTCTAATACTTTACTCATTCTTGTGGCTCTTCTCTGAACCCTCTCCAATTTATCAACGTCCTTCTTGAATCGTGGACACCAGAACTGGACCCAGCATTCCAGTAGTGATCGCACTTGTGCCAAATACAGAGGGAAAATAATTTATCTACTCCTACTTGAAATTCCTCATCCAAAATTATGCATCCCCAGGATCGCATTAGCCCTTTTGGCCACAGGGTTACATTGGCAGCTCATGTTCAGCTGATTATCCATCATGATCCACAAATCTTTCTTCACTGCTTCCCAGGATAGAGTTCCCCATCATGTAAGTATGGCCTGCATTCTTTGTTCCTAGATGTATCCATTTATATTTAGCCATAGTAAGATGCCTTGATACTGACACTGGCACCCAGTTTAACAAACAATCTAGATCACTTTATTAGTTTAGGTCACTAATAAAGTGATCTAGATTGTTTGTTAAACTGAGCCAGTTCTGGTGTCCTCTTCATTATTTACTACTCCCCCAACTTTTGTGTCACCTGCAAACTTTATCAGTGATGATTTTATATCGTCTTCCATTTCTTTCATTCATTCCTAAAAATGTTAACTAGCATAAGGCCAAGAACAGAACCGTGTGGGATCCCACTAGAAATACACCCAGTTGATGATGATTCCCCATTTACAGTTACATTTTGAGACCTATCAGTTAGCCACTTTTTAATCCATTTAATGTGTGCCATGATAATTTTACATTGTTCTAATTTTTTAATCAAAAAGTTGTGTGTACCAAGTCACATGCCTTACAGAAGTCTAACTATATGACATCAGCACTGTTACCTTTATCATCCAAACCTGTAATCTCATTAAAAAAACATATCAAGTTAGTTTGATAGGATCTATTTCCTATCCTGACTGGCAATAATTATATTACCCTTTTAAGTTCTTTATTAATCAACTCCCGTATCAGCGGCTCCATTATCTTGCCCAGGATCAATGTCAGGCTGACAGGCCTATAATTACTCAGGTCATCCCATTTACTCTTTTAAAGTATTGGCACATCATTAGCTTTCCTCCAGTCTTCTGGAACTTCCCTAGTGTTCCAAGACTTATTGAAAATCAACATTAACGGCCCAGCGAGCTCTTCTACAGCTCTTTTAAATCTCTTGGATGCAAGCTATCCAGACCTGCTGATTTGAAAAGGTCTAAATTTAGTAGCTTCTATTTAACATCCTCCTGAGATACTAGTGGAATAGAAAGAGTGTCATCATCATCATCATCATCATGATCAGGCCACCTGATCTGTTTCCCCACCCAAATACAGAACAGAAATATTGATTGAATCCTCTGCCTTTTCTGCATTATTATTATTCTACAAATTCCATCTAGTAATGGACCCGTACCATTGTCAGGATTATTTTTGTTCCTTAAAAACCTTCTTCTTATTGTGCTTAACTCTGATGGCCATAGGGGTCTACTTGTGTCCCTTTGCTTCCTTATAAAATTTCTACAATTCCTAGCTTCTGATTTATATTCATTACTATCAAAATCCCCTTTCTTTCATTCACTGTGTATTATTATAATAGCTTTGACTGCAAGTGGCTGGGACTGTGATTGGGTGTGCATCATCACAGGCCCTGAAAGGGCTAATGTGGGCCTGAGACACCAGTTATGGTATCTGGCTACATCTAGAGGGAGAGCCAGACTTAAACGAACATGAAGCCCCTCTGGGCAGGATCAGGCTGGTTAGTATAAAGTCAGGAAGTTGAAAGCAGAAAGAGGCTGCAGAGAGAGTGTCTGCAGTTACTCTCTGGGAGCAGAGAGATGGGGAGGAAAACACCCAATAAGGAGAATAAGTCTTGAGATCCTAGCCCTGGAAGAAGGATCAACACCAGAGGAATTGTGGAGAAAGAAAGCCTGAGAGGGCTGAGTAGGAAGAAGCCCAGGGAAACAGCATCATGGAGCAGGACTGAGCAGACCTTGGCAGCTCATTATAGGATCCCTGGGCTGGAACCCAGAATAGAGCGAGGGCCTGGGTTCCCTAACCAGCCTCTGGGAAGTGGCACAGGATTGCTGGAGATACCATTCAGAGAGCTGGTCCAGAGGGACTTTGTTACCCTGGAAGTGACCAGGTTGGAGGTCCCAGTCACGAAGAGGGAGCACACCGAATCATGAAGAGAGAGAGAGGGGTCACGGCATGAGTAACTGATGAACGGGGCCACCAGACTGGGTGAGAGCTAATCCCCAGATGTAGCCACAAAGAGGTGCCATGTGCAGTGAGTGCACTCCTTCACAGGGACCTTGGGTTTGTCTAATGCAACTCCCATACAACACCATGTAACACCATGCTCAGGCACTGGCTCTGCACTGATTCAGAGAGGAGAAAGACACTCACTGGATGAACCATCATCACTTTCTGAGCTACTTACGGTCTAAATTAAGCCCTGGCCTAACTGGGTCTTGCACTCATTTATACCTACTCTGAATTTGGTCCTGTATGTAGAGAGCTTAGGATCATTTAAAAGTTCCATCAAACTCTTCAGATCCTTTAAAGACCCTTTCTAGAATTAGAGCGCGTGTGCAGGAGTTATCTTCCAAGATGTGATTCCAGAAGGCCACTTGATATTCGGCATCACACCAGAATGCCCACCGTCACCACAATCAAGTAAATTATTCATAGTGCACAATTCATTCACCTCATATAAAGCTAGATCCCGTTAATGCTTTGCCCAGGCACATCCATTTGCAGGATATAGGCCGGGATAGTCAAGAGGAGGACCAGGCACCAAATCCAGACCGCCAGATGCTTTTGAACTGACCGTGATATCTTTTTATTTACTTATTATTATTACCATTATTGTTATTATTTTTGTATTATTTTCTCTGGAGTCTGGATCTTGACTATACCTTGACCAAGAAATTTGGACCCTGACAAAAAAAAATTGGTTACCTCTGACTAGGCCCTAAGGAATAAGATTGTGTTATGTTCCAATTTATTCAATTAATCAAATTTACTGAAACAATAACTTCAATAAAAAGCAACAAAGAGTCCTGTGGCACCTTATAGACTAACAGATGTATGGGAGCATAAGCTTTCGTGGGTGAATACCCACTTCGTCAGACGCATGCGTCAATACATCTGTTAGTCTATAAGGTGCCACAGGACTCCTTGTTGCTTTTTACAGTTCCAGACTAACACGGCTACCCCTCTGATAAATAACTTCAATAGATATTCTTAAATCCAGCTCCCTAATTTAGTGGCATTTATTCAGATGAGTCACGGGATATTGTTTGTGTTCCTTGACTGGACTAGGTGCAAGTCCTTGTGGTGTCAAAACTGATATTTGCTTTGAAATATGCTTTCTGGGAACATTTGTATCAAGTTTGTTCCTATGTTGGTGGGAAGAGACACAGAAGGGTGTGAGTATGTGCAGGATGATCTCCATAGGTGCTGCATTGCTGCAACAATCCATGTTTACCCCCTGAGTAAAAATCTTCCTACCTAAAAGGTGGATAATATGTCATCGTCTTCTGAAAGGAGTGGTTGCTCACTTATTTGGAGGTCTCATAAGGAACAGGTAGAGAATCCCCACACAGTACAGCTATGTAGTATAAATTCATGTTTGATACTGAAAGTGGAGATCTCAGATAAAGTTTGGTTGTTTTCTCATTGGTTGTTTTGTTTTGTTTTGTTATTTTGTTTTGGATTTTCTTTTTTATTCTGAAGGAGCAAAAATAGATAGGCTTGGAGACTGAAGTCCTCTGCCTATCTTCAAAAGATATATAGGATGGGTTGTCCCACACTGTCACCTCCATGACCTGGGGTCACCTCTATGAGCAAGATAATAGCTTGTTCTACATGTCTTGTTTTCTGACATTTCCATCCAAGGTAGCAGATAATGATTTGGACACCCAACTCATGTGCACAGAACAACCACAATTTTTGGCCACTGCACTTACCGAGGATGGATTTGAGCAGCGAGAAGATTAAAGATTCTCTCAACAATTACATCTCCTGAGCTATCCAGTCTTCCTAACACTGGTGTTTTAATTCCTCCATTATTGCGGGTTCATTAGAAGAGACTAAACACAAGATACATGTTAGTAAATGAGAGCCCTTTTATTCTCATTTCTCTCCATTTGAATCCTGTGGTATTAGTTCTTTTGCCATCCCTTTCCAGGCAAGACTGATTCCTCTGTTTTCTACACCCCTCCTAGTTTGTTTTGTTTTAATATTCTCTCTTAACAACTTTTCCAATCTCCTCTAAGAGCTGGACCAATGGACATCTTTTTTCCAAATGGTGGAGCTAGTTATGGAATGTTGGGGCCAGATCCTCAGCTGATGTAAATCAGGGTAGAGCTCCATTGATTTTAATGAAGCAATGCCAATTTACACCAGCTGAGGATCTGGTCCTAACGCTCTAATGTGGGGCTCACTTCTTCTGAGGCACTGGGAATTTAATATCTGCTGAAGTCTATTAGCTAACACTTTTCCAGATGGGTATCTTGCAACTAAAGGGGGAAAAACAAACAAACCAATCCTCCCAGCTTCCCTCGATTTAGCACTCCTGCGATGCCCCTCTCAGCTGCATCAACATCTTCACACATTATACATATATTTTAAAATGCAAAACCTAAACGAAGAAACAGATCTTCAGCTAGTGCAATGCACCATCCACCTTACTGCAGCTATGCCCTTTGGCACCCACTCAAGATCTGGCCACAATATTCATTTCTCCAGTTATATCCCTGGAGTCAGTCCATTTCAGGTACAGATCATGGCTTTTTACAGATCATGGGCCAAGCTGTCCGTAGGTGTAAACTGGCACAGATCCATTGGCTTAAGTGAAGCTCTGCTGAGTTACAATGGCTGACGATCTAGGACAATAGCTTCAAATTCCAGAAGGGCTGAAAGAAAGATATGCTGCTGTGGACCTAATTCCCCTGCTAACCTTTATGAAAAGGTGAAAGAATTCCATTATAATGGCCCCAAACACAATAGCTTCCCTATTGTAAACTGCAGTGAATTACACCACTGAATATTCAAGCCTTTGTTATTCAGATTGTCCTTATTCACATAGCTTCTCTGAGTCAAAAGCCTGATTTTCAATCATATCTTCGAATCATTTGTTTAGTTCCACTTTTTTAATCACTATTTTAATAACCCACTTTAATTGTGTTGAATTCAGCTTTATCGTTTCTAATGTCACCAAGATCATCCCATGAATTGCAAGATAGAAGTGACTGTGTTTTTGACATCTGCATTGAGCAAAAAGAAAGGATGTTGCAAATTAGGAGGGGGGAGAGGGTCTGTTCTTTCTCTTTTTTTGGCAAAAGAATTGCTATAGAAACAAATGTAGATGAGGGGGGCACTGAGCCATATAGAAGTGAGTAATTATCTACTGTTACAGGGCTTATTATCTCTCCAAATGTTTGCTAAAAATTCTATTGGGCAACCATCTGGACCGAGAGATTTATCAGTGGATACAGAGTGGATTGTTGCTTTAACTTTTCAACAGGGAAATTTCTTTCTCTAATTCTTTCCTGTCATTCTCTGTTAAATAATTTAGTTGAATGTCTCCTAGATAGCTCTCTGAATCCTCAGAGTGAATATATTCTAGGTGATACACTGATATCAAATATTCCTTGAAAGTTTATTTTTTCTACCACTAGAGGATCTGAGGACACTTTGCCATCTGTTCTAAGGGTTTCGCTAATGTACCTATTTTCTCCTCTCTCTCTTTCTCGTTTTTTTTTTTTTTAAATTGCTGGGCCTAATAATTTGCCTAATTGGCTGCCCCCCCACCTCCAGTTATGTACAATATATATTGCCTCATCATCCTCAACGCGTATAAAATCCAGCACTTTTCTTCTAGGAACTTCCATTGTAGCTTTATTACTATAGCTTTGTATAGCAAATATCATTTCCCCCATTCAAGCTGTGATAAATAATTCAATAGCATGTCATCAATAACTATAGATCAGTTGCTCCACTTGAAACACGTCTGTGGCTTATGGTGAAGGTCATTGCTATCAATTATTCATTTATCTTCCATGGAATGTTTCAATTTGGTATTATAATAATAACTATAATAAATAATCTTTGCTCCTATATAGCTCCTTTCATGGCACAGTTTTTTAAGTGTTGTTATCTCCAACTTATGGATGGACAAAGTGAGGCTCTCCAGTTAAGTGTCTTTCCCAAGGTCATGGAAATGTGTCAGTGGCAGTCTCTTAGAATTAGAACCAAAGTCTCTTGGATCCCTGCGTTAGCCACTAGACACCATTTTCTATAAGGCAATGCACCAACACAAACAATGGGGCTTCCATCATTATATAGCGAGACTATGCAGCTGGGACTCTATATTGTGCTGACATTTCAACTACTCTAGCCTATAGGCGGCAAAGGGAACTGATAATGTGACAAAGTCTAATTCTAGTGCACTGGTCCAAAGTTAGCTCGGCTGTGACTTTACCATCTTCTGGCTATACAGTGCCCTGTGTGAAGTGAGTTAGCGGTCTTGGGCTAGCGGGTAACAGACCACCCCCACATCATCAGTGGTGCTAATTTATCCACTTGTTGGCAGTATCTGTAGAGAGGCCAAGTACTGAATACTCCAGGAAAATGAACATCTCCCTCAAAGACTTGAAACCCTCAATGAAATATACCCTACCTCCAACAACGCTTTCACCCGGTGAAGAGAGAAGAGCCAGAGACTCCACTAGTGACTTTGCTGTTGCTAGACAATTTTACTGGGAAGGTGCTCAGATCCTGCAGCAGTGGGCTACAGGGCTGGCTATCTGTCCTAGACTTATTCTATGAAGGGAGGGTTTTATTCCCCAGACCTGCCAATCCAGAAACCCTAATTAGCATTACATAATCAATAAAAACAAATATTAGGGGGCGGGGGGAATCCTTGTGCAACCCACAGATCCCATGTCCCCCATACCCTTAGGCCCCATATGGCACACCTGGATATCTGTTCACATCTGCATTGTACTGCTTTATTAGTGGAAGAGGAATCTATACCCTTGCTTACTGATCTGCACGTGGAATTAATTTACCAGATGTTGACTGCATAAGACCATGCTGCCTGGTATCAATGACGCTTACCTGATGCTTCAAGGGAAGGCAAAAATTCTTCATAAGACACATGACCAATTTTGCAGTATAATACATTAGGAAATGTGGGGGGTGGGAATCCCTCTTTTAATTTCACAATAATCTTGCTCATTGCCTCATCTTGCACAGCAGCAGATATTAATGGTCATAACATTGCCTAGCCATTCATGTATTTATGAAGATCCAGTGATAGTATTTTTCGAATGTGTTGCTATGACAGGAAACATCGGAAGAGATGGCTACTTGCTCTGTGTTGTGTTATTCTAATGACTTTCATACTTTCCATAAAAGCCCTACACTGACTACTCTCATGCTTCCCCCCCCCCAAACACTGAGACTTTGTTCACAGTCTTCTACCCCCTCTTAAAGTGTGTGGAATGTTCTAGAAAATGCCCCTCTCTGTAACAATCAAGGTGTGCTTTCAGAAATCCTTGGATACTACTGGGGGGTGGAATTGCCCCAGCTATCTACTAAGCTGTATTGCTTACTTCAAAATAGGCCTGGGTATTATGGACCAGATTCAAAGCCAGTGAAGTCAATAGGAATGTTTCTATTAGCTTTGATGACCTTTAGGTCAGGCCCTGCATAAGGTTATTAGAGCTCCCTGTGCTAAACGTAATCAATACTGCAGTCTGTATTGGCAGAGAGATATATAATCATTTCACTGAGGGTCAGATAAAATGCCATTAGTAAATATTAGGAAACACGTTGATCCTAGTATGTTTAAAGCAGCACAGATCAACATTATAGACTGTTCCTTGCAGCTTCCGAGGCAGAAGTGGCTCTTAGAGAGAGATTTGGATGAAGAAAGAGCTTTGAATGTTGAAGTGCTCCTTGCCGAGGGACACGCATGGGAGAATGCGGAAAGCAGACTAATGGTTATCCAGGCTGGCGGAACTGGGCAGAGTGGAAAGGGTGAGGAAGGCAACGCAACGTCAACGGGTTATAGAGCATTCTCCTCTATCAACGCCAGATGTCCAGAAACTCTCACTGATATGCCCCATTCCAATAAAATAGATCTATGATATCACAGTGCTAGCGGGACTCTCCCCTCCACGCTAAATGATAGAGTTAACACAGACTCTGAGTAAGGGGCAGCACATATTTTCACTGCCCCAGAGCAGAGACCAAAATGGGACTCTGCATCCCAGTTTGTTACCTGCTTTCCCCTTGCTCCAGAGAAGTAACCTGGGCCAGCCAGCTTTATACTCCCTTGTCCATGCTTGCTCAGCCATGCTGACTGGTGCACGACCGGGAAGTAGTGGACCCTTAGCAGCTACTCACCACACAGTGTGAAGACTGACAATTCAGGTAGCCCATGGAGCATGGGGGAGCCTTGGTCCCCTGCTTTAGTGTGTAAGGCAACTCATGTTCAGGAAAGGTGAATTTAAACTGGAACACGTGCTGAGAAGAGATGATCACAAGAATGGAGGGTCACTCTTAGGAGAGGAAACTGGAAGGGACTGGAAGAGCTTGGGTTGTTTAGTCTAGCAAAAAGACAGGTGAGAGGGGATATGATTTCTCTCTATAAATACAGTAGGGAGGTAAATACCAGGGAGACGAAGAGCTATTTAAGCTAAAAGACAATCTTGGCACAAGAATAAATGGATATAAACTGGTCATGAACAAATTCAGGCTGGAAATTAGAAGGTTTCTAACCATCAGAGGGGTGAGATTTTAGAACAGCAACCTAATAGGAGTTGTTGGGGCAAGCAACTTAATTAGTTTTAAGAGAGAGCTGGTCACATTTATGAGGGCAGTTGTATGATGGGGTTACTTGTGGTGGTAGGGGGCAAGGGTCAGCAGCCCTGGGGCTTGACTTCTGGTTTATGTCTTATGTTCCAATAAGCTCATGCTTCAGGGTTCCAACCCTGATGTTCTATTATTCATGTTTCTATGATTTAGCCAGGCCCCAGCAGGGATAAGGAAGGGACTTCTCCTCTCATCCCCCAAGTACTGTGGGAATTTAAAAAAAAATTCCTCTGAACTCTCAGGGATGGCCCTGGCTGGAGATGGGACACTGAGCGGGGTGTGCCGGGGCTCTGAGGTGGCGCCAACCATTCGTTCTCTCAAGCGCTTGGCTGCCTGGGTCTTTCTCACATGCTCAGGATCTAACTGATCACCATATATGGGGTTGGACAAGAATTTCCCCCTAGGTCAGATTAGCAGTGATCTTGAGAGCTTTTCACCTTTCCCTGCCACATGTGGGTGCGGGTCACTTGCCAACATTATCTGGGTGTGTCTTAATAGTTTTCCTGCCATTGTTGGGGACTCAGACACTGGTGCACCTTGGTCCCTTCTGTTCTCTATCTATGGCACATAATAAAAGTTTCCTGTGGGCTGTAATATTTTGGTCTGACTTTGGTTGCTGAGTTTAGTGTATGAGTGCTGGGTGTTATTGGTGGCCTGTGATATACAGCTCAGACTAGATGATTTGGTGGTCCCTTCTGGTCTTAAACTCCATGTCTCTTTGAGTTATTGCAGAGCAACAGAGATATTTGTGATCCTGGGTATATGATGAGATTTTCCCATCTTGTCTTTTTTTCTTTGTTTACTTTTTTTCTAGTGTTCCTTTCTTTCTTTTTTCCCCCAAGTCATTTTCTCATGTTCCCGTTGCTTGTTATACTTTGTGTGGTCTGAATTATTCATGTCAGCTATTATTATGATAGGAAATATTGTAAAGTTGCTTTTTGCCCTTTGTGACTATAATAATTCATAATTCAAGAGTTTGGGCAGCTCTGTTCTCTCTGGTTTTTGGTTGCAATATTTTAATAAAAAGTAAGGGCCAAAATTGCAAAAAAATCGCACATTTTTGATGCCCTTCTTCAGACACGTACTCGTAGGACGTGACATTTGGAGTCACTGAGCACCAGCAGCTCCCACTAACTTGGGAGCCAAGATCAGAGGCTACTTTTTAAAAGCTGGGCATGAAGAACTCTTGGGTAAATACCATCTGGTCCTGGTGAAACAGTAATAAGTCACCAAGACCAAGTGGCATTCACCCAAGAGTTCTGAAAGAACTCAAATATGAAATTGCAGAACTACTAACTGTTGTATGTAACTTATTCCCTAAATCTGTTTCTGTACCAGATGACTTGAGGATAGCTAACGTGACACCAATATTTTAAAAAGGCTCCAGAGGTGATCCTGGCAATTACAGACCAGTAAGTCTAACATAGGTACCAGGCAAATTGGTTGAAACTATAGAAAAGAACTGAATTGTCAGACACATAGATGAACATGATTTGTTGGGGAAGAGTCAACATGGCTTTTGTAAAGGGAAATCATGTTTCACCAATCTATTAGAATTCTTAGAGGGGGCTCAACAAGCATGTGGACAAGGGTGATCCTGTGGATATAGTGTACTTAGATTTTCAGAAAGCCTTTGACAACATCCCTCACCAAAGGCTCTTAATGAAAGTAAGCAGTCATGGGATAAAAAGGAAGGTCCTCTCATGGATCAGTAACTGGTTAAAAGATAGGAAACAAAGGGTGGGAATAAACGGTCAGTTTTCAGAATGGAGAGAGGTAAATAATGGTGTCCTCTCAGGGGTCTTTACTGGGACCAGTCCTATTCAACATATTCATAAATTATCTGGAAAAAGGGGTAAACAGTGAGGTGACAAAATTTCCAGATGATCTAAAATTTCTCAAGATAGTTAAGTCCAAAGCTGACTGTGAAGAGTTACAAAGGGATGTCACAAAACTGTGTTACTGGACAACAAAATGGCAGATGAAATTCAGTGTTGATAAATGCTAATTACTGCACATTGGAAAACATAATCCCAACTATACATACAACATGATGGAATCTAAATTACCTGTTACAACTCTAGAAAGAGATCTTGGAGTCATTGTGGGTAGTTCTTTGAAAACATCCACTCAATGTGCAGTCAAAAAAGCTAAAAATGTTAGGAACCACTAGGAAAGACATAGATAATATAAAGTCATGGTAGGCCCAGATCTTGAATACTGCGTGCAGTACTGGTCACCGAATCTCAAAAAAAGATATATTAGAATTGGAAAAACTGGGTGAGTGGGCAACAAAATGGCAGATGAAATTCAACAAAATATGATGAGTGGTATGGAACAGCTTCTGTATGGGGAAAGATAAAAAAGACTGAGACCGTTCAGCTTGGAAAAGAGACGACTCGGGGGGGGGGAGGGGAGGTTTGATGATGTTCGTCCATCGTTATCGATGAAGACCTCAACAACTCATTCTTTCGATGACCAGGCTTTGTGCATCCGAAGATGACTGATCAGTCCGATTCGGGCGTGGAACGTCCTGTCACACGTCGGGCAAACATGTAATGGCACTGTCGATGATGTATGAGCAGCTCTGGACTTGCGCAGCTCACGCTTTTTTTCAGCCTCAGCAATACGCCTTGCCTCAGAGGTATTACTGCCTGTGTGAATGAGGCTGTGCCATGCTGAACAGTTCAGTGCGAAGGTTTCCCATGTGGCGGTGTTGATCTCGAAGGACTTCAAAGAGGTCTTCAGCGTGTCCTTGAATCGCTTCTTTTGACCTCCATGGGAGCGCTTTCCCTGAGTGAGTTCTCCGTAGAAGAGCTGTTTAGGAATGCATTCATCTGACATTCTCACAACATGTCCGGCCCACCTGGTCTGGGCTCTCATCAGCAATGTGTGAACTGACGGCAGACTGGCTCTAGTAAGGACTTCAGTATCGGGCACTTTGTCCTGCCATCTGATTTTTAGAAGCTTTCGCAGACAGGAAATGTGGAAGTGATTGAGCCTTCGTGCATGTCTCCGATAGACAGTCCACGTCTCGCAGGCGTACAGCAGAGTTGGAAGCACCACTGCTCGGTAGACCTTCAGCTTCGTTGATAGGCTGATCCCTCGACGTTCCCAAACATTGAAGCGCAATCGGCCAAATGCAGAGCTGGCTTTAGCAATTCTGCAGTTTACTTCATCATCGATTGACACTGCTCGGGAAAGAATACTGCCCAGGTACGTGAAGTGGTCCACTGTCTGAAGTCTCTGTCCATTTACAGTGATGGACGGTTCTGAGTACGGAGCGTGGGGAGCTGGCTGGTGCATGACCTCAGTCTTCTTGATGTTAATAGTGAGACCGAAGTTATTGCATGCAGTTGAAAACTTGTCCATACTGGCTTGCATTTCTGGCTCAGTACTAGCATTCAGAGCACAATCATCAGCAAAGAGAAAGTCTCGAAGTACAGTTTCCTTCACCTTGGTGATGGCACGCAGTCGCCTCAGATTGAATAATTTCCCATCAGTTCTATACTTCAGGCCTACTCCTTCAGTGCAGTGTTGAAAGGCATCAGTCAGAGTGGCAGAGAATATCATGCTGAACAAAGTGGGTGCTAAAACACACCCTTGCTTGACGCCGTTGGTGACTGGGAAGGCCTCAGATGTTTCACCGTCATCCAGGACACGAGCCATCATACCATGATGAAATTGACATACCATTCGTATAAATCTGTCTGGACAGCCAAATTTCGACATGATCCTCCACAGGCCCTGGCGACTGACAGAGTCAAATGCTTTCGTGAGGTCCACAAAAGTTGTGTAGAGTTCACGATTCTGCTCTTGACATTTCTCCTGTAGCTGACGCACAGCGAAGATCATATCAATAGTCCCACGTCCCTTGCGGAAGCCACACTGTGATTCTGGCAGTAAGCCCTTCTCCAGGTGAGTAATCAATCGGTTCAACAGAACCCGTGCAAGAACTTTCCCCGCTGTAGAAAGCAGCGAGATTCCACGGTGATTGTCGCATACCTGGCGATTGCCCTTCCTCTTATAGAGGTGCAAGATGGATGCATCTCTAAATTCCTGTGGAATGGTTCCCTGCCCCCAGAAGGACTGAAACAGCTCAGTGAATTTCCGTAGCAGCACGGGTCCACCGACTTTGTACACCTCTGCTGGTATGGCATCTGACCCTGGGGCTTTGCCACTTGACAGCTGATTGATAGCTTTCTTCACTTCGTCCTCTTCTGGTGAAGCATCCATGGAGTCATTGACTGCAACTTGGGGCATCTTGTCAATTACCTCATCATTGATGACTGAGGGGCGATTGAGAATTGCTTCAAAGTGTTCAGCCCATCTCTGGAGAATCTGCGTCTTCTCTGTAAGGAGCACAGTACCATCAGAGTTCAGGAGGGGAAAGCTCCCAGAAGACTGTGGACCACAGAGTATGTTAAGGGCTTCATAAAACTGCTTAAAGTCGTTCCTGTCTGCATATGCCTGTATTTCATCTGCTTTGGCGCTCAGCCACAAGTCCCGCATTTTGCGCAATCGGTTCTGTACTGTTCTGCGAACGCTGATAAAGGCGGTCTTCTTTGCCGCCGAGGATGGATCGTTTTGATATGCACGATGCAGGCGGTGCTTCTCAGCAAGTAAGGCCTGGATTTCTGCATCATTTTCATCAAACCAGTCTTGCCGCCTGCATGTGGAGGGCCCCAATACCTTCAATGCAGCTGTATGGACAGTGTTGCGGAATCGCTCCCAGTCTTTCTCAGCGTCATCCTCAATACGAAGATCAGCAAGCTCATTCTCTAGGTCTTCCGCTAGATTTTCAGTGATGCGGCTGTTCTTCAGCTTCGACACATTGATCCTTTTGAGAGTCTTACAGCCTTGTGGTCGGAGGTTTGATAGAGGTGTATACAAGCATGAATGGTGTGGAGAAAGTGAATAGGGAAGTATTATTTACTCCTTCATACAACACAAGAACCAGGAGTCACCCAATAAAATTAATAGGCAGCAGGTGTAAAACAAACAAAAGGAAGTACTTCTTCACACAACACACTATCAACCTGTGGAACTCATTGCCAGGCGATGTTGTGAAGGCCAAAAGTATAACGGGATTCAAAAAGGAATTATATAAGTTCATGAAGGATAGGTTCATCAATGGCTATTAGCCAAGATGGTCAGAGACACAGCCCTACGCTTTCGGTGTCCCTAGCCTCTGATTTCCAGAAGCTGGCAGTGGATGACAGGGGATGGATCACTCAATGATTGCTTGTTCTGTTCATTCCCTCTGAAGTACCTGGCATTGGCCACTGTTGGAAGACAGGATATTGGGCTAGATGGACCTTTGGTCTGACTCAGTATGGCCGTTCTTATGTTCTTATGTCTTTAAAATTAGCAACCAAACCTAAGTGGTATGAGTGGTGAATTGAAGAGACACATGTGGAGGCCTCCCAAGAGAAGTGGTAGAACAGCCATCACTCAGGTCACGTGAGATTGAACAAAACATACTGTAGGAAACAATCCTGCATTGGCAGGGAAATGGAAAATTTGACTTAAATGTCTTTAATTTCTTAGCTGCTCAGATTTAAAACTTTTTCATCTGCAACATTATTGAAAGGAGCCACTCCTGGCTTCCCTTTTCCAGCTAGATACTAACACCCCGCCAAAACTCTCACAAACAATTAGCAGAGTATCAAACTGGCAGACAGCAGGTGGGGCAGCTCCATCGAGGGTGTTAACAGAGTTAATGTGACAGACAGGGAATAAACTTTATAAAACTCTTCTAACAGTGTCCCTATATGTCTTGCTGGGCCTGGGCATTTACTACTACTAGCAGCAATCATGGGGAGGAAGCAGGAGAATCATAGAATCATAGAATATCAGGGTTGGAAGGGACCTCAGGAGGTCATCTAGTCCAACCCCGTGCTCAAAGCAGGACCAATCCCCAACTAAATGAGGAAGTAATGGGGCAGCTGGTGGAGAACTGCCACAATCAATAGCTAGGAGCAGAAGTGTTGTCATATCAGATCAAACCTGTGGTCTATCTTATCCACTATTCTGTCTCTGACAGTGGCTAGTACCAGATACTTCAGAAGAAGGTGCAAGAAAATCTGAAGTGAGCAATTATGGACTCACCAACCCCTCTGGAACCCCATCTGGTAGAGGTTGACTTATGCCTTTCCAAGCTATTTATTTAAAACTCACCTTTTCCATATAAACATCCCATACTTCTTAAAGTCCTGCTGAGCTTGTGGCCTAATATTCTGTGGCAATGAGGTCCTCAGATTAAATGTAGATATTGGCGTTCTGGTGAGTCATCCCAAAGGGTGGCCCAGAAGAATAAAAGCTCTAGCATGTGTGAATGGTAAAGATAAAGAGAATCCTTAACACCTTCATGCTGATTAAAACAAACAAGCAGGCCCTGCATGAAGAGATGTCAGAGCAGTAAAAGTGGAAGCAAGTAGCTGACATGGGACTGAGCCCATGAAGGCAAATGCACTATTTCCAAGTATGGGATGCGGCTTGGGTTGCTGGCCTGATCAAGTGGATGGAATTGTTGCCACTCTGGAAATGAAACATGCTACAACCTAGCAGCAAATAGCCCAACTTAAAACATGTATTATCACTTAATTGAGAACCCCTCACAGACCTCATTACTGTCTGGGATTTTCTGACTGCTTGCTTGTCTGTTTCAACCGCTGCCTTATTATCCCGAAAGAAATGAATGTGCTTGTTACTGTAAGTGAAACTTTGAAGCTATGGCTTCCTGCAAACTGAGACTGCATCCATTGATTTGAATCTCTCTCTCTCAATGTACGATGCCCCCTTGGAAATGCAAACAGTGTCTGCCCAAGGCATCAGCATAAAGCATCTGCAGATCGAATGAGGGAGGCTTTGCATGTTTCAGAATGAATAATAAGAGCATCTGCAGTTGTGCTAGCTGGGATAACAATTACAAGCACGGTGCATCCTCATGCTTCAGGGCATAAACTGATCAGTAGCTGGGGTCAGGAACACCCCAATCTGTCACAATTAGGATTATTCTGGGAGCTCTAAACTTTCCTCTGCAGTGTCTGACATTGGCTGCTGCTGAAGACAGGTTACCAGTCTGGATGACCTATTGGTCTGATGTGATATGGTAAACTCCTATGTTCTGCTCCAATACAGTTGATGCCACTAATCTGACTCAGTTGCAGGAAAAAAACTGCAGGTGACAAGCACAAACTTTTAGGAATTCTATTCTCCTACATGGCTATTGCTGATCTAGCAGAACACCTTAAATGTGGAGACATCTTTCTAGCACTGTTCCTCTTGACGCCGATGAGCAGTTTATCAGACATCATTCTGGTCTGTGTGTTTTGCTTTCTTTTGGCCTTGGAAGCAAATCCAGCCATTTTGCATTCTTGTCTCTGTTTGTCTTAAAATGTGATGAACAGTGACCATAAGGAGGGATAGAGCGATCAGGGGGTTCATTTTACTGCCCTCCTTGGATCTGAGAGGACAGCCGCTGCAGGTAGCCATTCTCTGAAGTGCTGCAGGCTAAATGACACCCTGTTGAAATTTCATACGAAGCTGAATGATTTCCATATCAGCAGATCCTCTTCAGCGGCATTAGTTATGCTAATAAAGTGGTACGACTTTTCTGGCAGTGCTTGAGGCATCTGCCAGCCTGTGACTGAAGACTCTATCTAGGGAAATAACTCAGCAAGTTAAATTCAGATGGCCAGCAACCTGCTCTAGTTCCTTTTTCATTTCCAGGCCTGCGTGTGAGCTCTATTGCAGAGCTGTGTCTATTACTGACACAGACAGTACCCCCACTGGTATCTCAGACATTATTTTGGAAAGCTCTTTAGGACACCCTGAGTGTGTGTTTAATTTATGTACATAGTATGGAATGCCTGGCAAGTAACAAGGGGAGTGGAAGGAAAACAAGAGCGTTGACTGAGACATACGCCAGATTAGCCCTCTAGCTGTGGAAGACAGAGGAGATGACACTTTTAAACAGAGAAGGATAAAAGATGTACTCAAAATGAATCTGGATTTCAAACTAGGCCCCTATCCTGTCCTGAGTTGGGTGTCTTCAGATATGAGGTTCTTACTGAGCCCAGAGATAGGTGTGATCCAATTAAGGCTCCAAAACCATGTAAATAGACCCCAGCATTCATATGCTGCCCCATTGACCTAAAGATAAGGGGCGTATGTTTAGATTTTAATATCCACACAAAAATTTCCACTGCAGGGATCTGGGGTAAATCCATCCTTAGTCCAAATGTATGATTCTTTTAAGGGTGAAATTTACGTCATTATAGTTCACAACTTTTCTGTTTGCAATAATATCTAAAATTAAGCTAATGAGCCAACAATTATCTTGTTATCTCTACTTCTATTTCTTTTAAAGTTCTTGTTCGGATTACTTTGCCCTTTAAACAGTTTTCCAATAAATATTCTCTACTTAAAGGACTTATTGGCAGCATGGTACATAACATTGGACACCAAGAACAGGTCAAATAGGACAATGAGATTTTTTTGAATATTTACAGGAATAATCCTGTAGCTTTCCATTCTCTTTTATTCACAATGTCACACAATTCCTCTTTTTCCCTCACAAGACAATTTAACTGTGCAAATTTTTGTGAATCCCATAAGTTCTGTATGTTTTTAGTTGAGATGTCCAGAGGACGACAATTCTGTTTGGTGAAAGCTTTCAAAGTTTCAACATTTGTTTTCATTCCACATTGGAATAAACCCCCAACCTTTTGAAATGGGATTGTGTCAGAACATCCATTTTAGGATTGAAAAGGTCATGTTTTCAATTTTTCTCTCTCTGGAATTGACCAGCGAGTGTCCACCCTGAACCTCAGAAACCTTCCAGTCAGAAATGTTGTTGAAATCAATGTGTCTCCTTTAAACGTTTGTTTTGGCAAAACACCAGTTTCTGATTTACAAAGTTCCCCCAACATTTTCCAACCAGCTCTAGCATTTTGCACTAATGATTAGTCATCTGAACATTATTTATAGGCTTTTCTATGGTGCTTGTCTCCACAGTGGCTGAGCTCTCCACAAACATCGATGATGGAACCCTTTGAAGTAGCCCAGTATGAGCACCTCCATTTATAGATGGGAAATTGATGCCCAGAGAGATTAAATGACTTGCCCAGGGCCCCAAAAGAAGCCTGAGATAGAGCTGGGAACCCTGATCCCCAGTCTAGTTCCTTAGCCAGAAACACACCTTTCTTCTCAATTTGCTGGCTGCTACTGGTTATTTGTTAGTCTCCTGTTTACTTCTCCACTTAAGTTGATGATAGAAGAAGTTGTCAGTCATCCAATCGGGGAATATATAATTTAAGTGATACAACACAGTTAAAGAATAACAAAGCTGAAAATGTTCAGCTGAAGAGCTGAAATTAGTAATTCAACTATCCATAGGCGGCAATCAGTTTGGGTAAGCTATTTGGTAAATACTTATGAATAACTAGCACATTCATAATCATCTGGAATGGTATGGGAACAAGATCTAAATCTGTTGAATAACTTATTGTCAAGGAATAATTCAGGAAGCTCTAGTATGTTCTCTTGCTGGCATGTAGCCAAAAGGTAGTGTGCATTAAGTGCAAGACTGGCACTGTCCCAAGTAGACAAGAGTGAGAGTGTTTGGAGCAACACCTAGAGAAAACCTTATCTCACTCCAAGACAGTCCATGGAGACTGCATCACAAGGCTGCTACCTGAGACTTTCTGAACATTTCAGGGCATTCTACACTGGCCAGTACTGAAGTGACTCACTGTTGAAGCAACTATATCTGAGAGAAAGAGGCAATGAGAGATCAAAGGATAAATATAGAGGGGACATAAAAGAAAAGACATAACTTTAAAGACAGTGAATCATTACTAATTAATTAACAAGTACTAGCAGGGTTTGGCATTTAAAGTTGGCCTAAAAAAAGGAAACAACATTTGTGTCCTTTATTGCTTCTTTGTGTAGTGTAATAGAAATCTGAACTTTTTTTTTATTCTTCTTCCTTTGAATGTTTTAAAGACATTTTGGCTTTTTTAAAATGAGAAATTCAGGACCTGTTTTCCCTGCATTTCCTAGAAAACTCTCTGGATGACTGGAGAATTACTGCCGTAACATTAAAATATCACATGTACCAAGAGAGTGCAATCAATCGAGAGGGGAAGGTACTTTTAGTCAAATATTCTTAAGAGATTTCATTCCAATTTTGACAAGTCAATTGCCTCTCGCTGTATATGTTATTTCCCATTCCCACACCCTAACATGCACATGTACGCACATGCACACACAAACACAGACACACACACACACACACACTTCCTGTTTGGAGGGCTTAACCACGGTACTGGTTATCTTTCAAATTATGCTCATCCAGGAGGATGTTGCCCAAATATCTTGACTACTACTGCTAGGAAAGGACCAAATCCCCTTAATGGAGGCTGAAGCAGATTTCTTGTTGATTTCAATCATACTAGTTATAATTTTGTCCCAGGTGTATTTAATTCTTGTATTTAAGATTTTAAATCTTGATGATAAAGTAATTATGTTTTATTTCTCTTTCCCACTGCTTATAGTTTTGTAAGAGGATATTTTCTCCTTGTTTAGTACGAAGTACTGGTGTGTGATTGTTTTCTTCACCTAAAAAGTTTTCCTGCATGAAAAGCCGACCTTGTCTACACTAGAGACTTTTGCAGATTTAAGTAACATTTCTTCTACATCAGTCAATTGAAATGCACCTTGCAACTTCACAAAAGCGGAGCTCTGAAGCACTAGAAATTGGCTTTGTTTTTGCAGGGCTAAATCATAATTGAATTACAGTCATTGTAGGCTTGGTTGTTTGTTTTACCAATGGGGATGGAGCCAGTGAGCACATATCTTGAAAGAAAGATCATTCTCAAGACCCCCTAGGTTACATCACAGCTAGCTAGCACAGGTTAACATGATTGTAAAGGTGTTAAACTGTTTCTACATTCAGGGTGAAATCCTGCCGCCACTGACGTCAATGGCAAAACTCCCAGTGACTTCAGAATGGCCAGGACTGACCTGAGGTGATAAGGAGTATTTCACATCTTGCTGTGTAACTCAATTAAAAAAACGAGAGAAAGAAATCTTTCCCGCTTATTAGAGCTGCAATTTCATTGTTGGATTCCTGTGTTGTAATTGGAGGTATGTGATATTGACAAAAATATAATTTCTTGAAAGAATCTTCTTCTAGCTATTTCACAACCCAGAATCTTTCTCACATATACTTTGTTAAAGTTTCACAAAATTTAATGCACCCTCATCGTAATTGTGAGGAAAGATTTGCAAAGATGTCTAAGACATGTGGACACCCAATAAACGTCTGTAGGGCTCTGTGCAGGCATAGTGGTGTTCTCCCTGCAGGATCAGGGCCTCAGTTACTACTCAATGTGAGTAAAGGGGGAATTCACAGTATAGCCAGGGAAATTTGCAACCTGGAAATACCCCAGCCAGGAGGGAGAGAGATGCATGTTTCCACCCAAGAGAGGTGACATCTGGGGAGCTGGAAGCCCCAGAGTGGATGCCGTTGGTGGACCATAGAGAGGGAATACAGGTGCCTTGACCTGAACTTTGACACCCACAGTATCTAAGTACAGCTGTTTGGAAAAGAGAATTTCCATCCCATGGGAAATTCCAATGTTTTGCCATTTGTTTTCATCCAAAACAGGATGAAAAATCAAAATATCCAATTGTAATGTGGAATGAAAATTCCACACAAGAAATTCAATTCAAATTAAATTAATGGAGATATCCTATCTCCTAGAACTGGAAGGGACCTTGAAAGGTCATCAAGTCCAGCCCCCTGCCTTCACTAGCAGGACCAAGTACTGATTTTGCCCTAGATCCCTCAGAGGCCCCCTCAAGGATTGAACTCACAACCCTGTGTAGAGCAGGCCAATGCTCAAACCACTGAGCTATCCCTCCCCATTCCAAATTGTTGATTTAAAATTAAATGTCTCTTTTTCAAATGCATCAGTTGAAAAACGGGGGGGGGGGGAAAGGTTGAAATTGACATTTCCCTTTGAAAAAAATTGATTTTGACAAAAACCCATGTTTCATCAGGAACATTTTATGGTCAAAAAATGTTGATCAGCTGTGTATCTAAACATATGATTAAACTCTGGAATAGGCTACACAGTTCTCTCGACTGGAGTCATATGTTACAATTGTCAGAAGAAGAACACGAGAGTGATAGATACAAAGTGCAGTGAGAATACCAGTTTGATTTGGCTTTTCTTCTCCTTTTTTCCCCACATCTTTGGAAAATGTGCCCAAGGTGCAGCTCATAGAATAGTCTTTAAAAAACCACCTTGTTGTTACTGAATTCTAGCTACGTGATTTGTGATTTCATCACAAAACCAAACAGGTATTCCTCCTGTCTCCAGTTCACTTCTTATTGAGTGCCTTGCTAAAGCCTGCCCATAA
This sequence comes from Emys orbicularis, assembly GCF_028017835.1. Classification (NCBI taxonomy): domain Eukaryota; kingdom Metazoa; phylum Chordata; order Testudines; family Emydidae; genus Emys; species Emys orbicularis. Next base: position 9,445,752 of record NC_088688.1, read on the forward strand.
AGCAGCCTGCATAAAAGGACTGATTTTAGTTTAGGGAGCACATAAAGAGTATAAAATTCACGCAAGGCCCATGTATTATGAAGACAGCTGAAGAAGTGTGGGTTTTATGGCTCTGTTCGTCGTGTCTTAAATCCTTAAAGAAATAACTTGGATGGAATATGAAATGTGGTGGAATGGAGGATTAATATGCTAGCTAGCCTTTCCTTTTAGGAAACTAGAGTTCACCTCTGACCTAGGTAGGAGGTGAAAATGAGTTTAGTTTTGGCATTACAATCCTTATCCATGCAAGTCACCACACAACACATAAAGACCAGAAACCCTTTGCTTGAAGGGGTGGCCAAAACTGGATTCTACTAGGCTGGAAGTGTGATGCATTGGTAGAGCTGTGTGAGAGAACACAGGAATGGAAGGTCAATTGGATGCTGCAGATCAGGATGGAGCAATAATTGTTTTGTAGCATTACAGGTCAGGAGAGAGGTACCTATGCCATTCGTCCTTCACTTTCCTGAGCAGTCACAAATTAAAATAAGTAACTAGTTTTGGGGGCATAATTCTCCATCAAAAAGCTCCATCCTGCTGCAACAGCCATGTATAGTTGTTGCTGAATCAGACTCTTTGGAAGCCTTTATCTGTCAGAAAGTGCTAAAATTTTTAGCAGAGCCAAAATCAGAACTTGAAAGGCCCATGGTGCTGTATCCTTTGTAGCAGCACTGTGCCTTTAATTTCCATAACGTATGCAGCTTTAAATCCAACATTTATTTTTAACACATATATTTTAATGACATATCAAATGAAACTCCAGTCTGCCTCCTATGAGCATGGAGAGAAATCCTAATTACCTGTTTCAAAAGTGTGAAGCTCTTTCTAATTTTCCAGCAGCCAGGTTCCTTAGACAGCACTCAGTATTATAACTATTTATGCCAATTGTGCTATTTCATGCATAAAATTACTGCATTATTGTTGGAATAGATGCTGCAGAGATATCTAAGCAGGGTGTAATCACTTCACTTTCTATAAAATTGTGCTTCTGAAAGGTATCATAAATTTTATTAGAAGGCAAGAGGCTAATGGAAGCCAATCAGTGCTAATGCTGATAAAATTGCTTATATTTTACATTATGAAATGGGGAGATATTTTTATCAGAAGGTTTTCTTTTGTTTTGTTAAGAATGTGTGATGGAAATTGAGGTACATTGAAACCACAGAGGGTTGTTAGTAAGCCCCTCCTCCTCTTTGTTGCTGTCTGGACTTGCAAGGAAGTTTGTGTTGAAAGACACTTTCAGATCTTTGACTGACGGCATCATGCGAATGCAAAATGGAGGCAGCAAACACTCTGGTCTGTTCACTTGCACAGGACTTTACAATTATGAAGTTCATTCTTTTGATACAAATATTAATGTCCCAGTGCTATTGGATCTTTTTTATTGTTCCAGATAATTGTTTTCTATTAGGCTGCCTATTGAATCTGCGGAGAGAGAGTTTTTATGACTCCCCCGCTTATTTTTAAAGCTCCACAGTAAAGAATGAGAGTCAATTTTGATACAGAGCAATGAGGAGCCAGAGATAGGGATGAGAAAAGGAGCTCTATCCATCAGGATGTAATTGAATGTGAGTTAGAGAGATCATCTCATTTGAGGGTAAATTAAAAGTCTTTTCATGTTAATAATATTTTGCACTTTTATAGCCATGTTCATGTGATAAGTTCAAAGCACTTTGAAGAAACTAATTGCTTCGCACACCACCACCAGGCAAGCGTGGTGATACCACTTGTACAGATGGGGAAACTGAGGTATGGTGAGCTGATGTGACCAAGTGGTCTAGGAGTATGGCTCTTGCTCACAAAGCTAGTGGTCCTGTTCCCAGGCATGACCTGTCTGGGAGAATGAAAAATATCCCAGGTGACCACAATGGTCCCTTCTGGCTTTGGAATCTATGAATATAAGCCGCACAGTGAGTTAGTAGGCGAGATGAACATAGAACTAGGAAGGCAAACTCTACAAGTGACATAAAAGATGGTGTAAGCTGCAACTGAAACGTCAAATGTTTTTTGGTTTTGTTTTTTAAATCCAGGTGTTAGTGGCAAAGTAATATAACTTGCAGTGATTTGGCATTCAGTGCGTGCTGGAAATGGGTGTAAATTGCATTGATTAGGCACTCAGAGATGAGCAGATCTAGCTCTTGGGCTCATTTCATAATCCCAGTCCAAATAATTGCTTTGCCATCCACCCCCACCTAGCCCCAAACATAACATACACTTCCACCGGTTATAGATCACTATCATAAATATTTACACCATTGCTGAATGTAGCATTATTACTATTATTTATATTATTTGTATTACTATTATTTCTATAAGGGGGAAGGGATAGCTCAGTGTTTTGAACATTGGTCTGCTTAAACCCAGGGTTGTGAGTTCAATCTTTTAGGGGGCCATTTAGGGATCTGGGGCAAAGGTCTGTCTGGGGATTGGTCCTGCTTTGAGCAGGGGGTTGGACTAGATGATCTCCTGAGGTCCCTTCCAACCCTGATATTTTATTCTACAGTAGCACCTACAGCCCCAACTGATATTGGGCTCTATTGTGCTAGGCACTGTACAAATGAACAGTCAATGTCAGTCCCTGCTCTGAAGAGCTTGCAAGCTAAATTTACAAGACAAACAAAGGCTGAAGCCCTATTTAGGTGAGGTACTAAGGCAGGAGGATGGACAGATGGTCTTTCGTTTAAGAAGCTGGACTGAAATCTAGGTTCACATCCCAGCTTTGCAAGGACTTTGTGTGTGTGTGAGATTTTGGGACAAATTGGTTAATCTCTGAGTTTGCTCAGACTTCCAGAATAATGCCATCCATTTATTCCAGACCGGATGTGGCTCCAGGAATCCTGACTCCCAGCCCCTGATCTAGCCAGTAAACAAGACTCACTGCCAGAAATATAAACTATATAGTGGGTCAAATCCGACCTGTATAATTCTTAGGAACAGTCTCAAACTCTCTGTGGTACAACTCTTCACTTTCATGTAGTCCCCCATAGCACTATGCATGTTTTCATGGGGATACCACATTAATGTGCATGTGATAGATTAGATAAGGGCAAACAGTGTTTATTCCCATGTATTACCAATTATGTCTTAAAAGAAAACCAGAACTTTAATAGTGCTTTTCTTTTCTTTTTTAAACTACCGGTATCTTTTCTTAAAGTTTCTTTTCTAATTTAATCCCTTATTTGTAAACATAATTTTCCTCAAACCCCACCAATGGCTGCATGGCTGATTTGACAGAATAGAATTCATAACTATGAAAGAACAAAAGGGAATTTATTCAGAATCCAAAGCAAAGTCATGTTAACAATACATTCTACTTATGGCCCTGATTCAGCAAAGCCTTCATGTCCCATTGAGGTCAACGGGCAATTTTTGGCCAGGATTTTGATGTCAAGTATGTTGGTGTAAATCTGGAGTCACTTATATCAATGTACATGAGATCAAAAATTGCCCTCAAAAAGTATGGCCTGTAAAGTATTTTCTTAAGGGAAATGACAAACAAGGAGCAGAACATCACTTCAAATTCCCAATCCAAAAATTGTTAATCTGAAGTTAGGACTGAGAGTATGGCTCAGTAATTTACGAATAGAAAATATTACTCAAATGATGTGTTTAATTTGAAAGCAAATGTTACAAATACAGATAATTCAGAGTTAAAAGAAAAACAGACGTGTTAAGGTTTGGGGATGCATATGCAAACCATTACTTCTGGGTACGTCTACACTGCAAAAAAAGACCAGCAGCAGTGAATCTCAGGGTACGTCTATGCTTACCCGCTGGTTCGGCGGCAAGCAATCGATCTTCTGGGATCGATTTATCGCATCTTGTCTAGACGCGATAAATCGATCCCGGAAGTGCTCGCCGTCGACGCCGGTAATCCTGCTCCGCGAGAGGAGTAGGCGGAGTCGACGGGGGAGCCTGCCTGCCGCGTGTGGACCCGCGGTAAGTACCTTTAAGTTCAAACTAAGATCCTTCGACTTCAGTTACGTTATTCACGTAGCTGAAGTTGCATATCTTAGTTCGAACTGGGGGCTTAGTGTGGACCAGCCCTCAGAGTCCGGGCCAACGGACTCAGGCTTGCAGGGCTTGCACTATGGGGCTAAAAATAACAGTGTAGTTATTTGGGCTTGGACTGGAGCCCAGGCTCTGAAACCAAGCAAGGGAGATGGGTCTCAGAGTCTGGTTCCAGCCTGAGCTAGAATGTCTACACTGCAATTTTTATCCCTTTAGCACAAGCCCTAGTTAGTTGACCTGGGCTCTGAGACTCACTGCCATCGGTCTGGTTTTGCAGTGTAGACACACCCTCAGTGCCTGGTCCACATTGGATATGGGTCTGCTGCAGCTAGAGAGCTTAGTCCATTTGCTCACGCTACAGAGGCTCATACTGTTAGCTCTAGAGTTCCCTGATTAGTCCCTGATGATGGTTATTAAACATAGTTGAGACACCTGAATAACCTTAACCCTTAAGTTTCTACTGGATAGGATATGCTTCCCTCCTTGTTGCTGTGAGTTGGTTAACCATTGGCATATTTAAATTCAGAACAGGATGTGATGATTCATAAAGAGGTATAGATGCCTAAATATATAGCTTTTTATAATCAGTGGTAAAATTTGGGTTCTATTTACATTATTGGCACTTTAAAATTCCATCTTTCCTGTGGGGTGAATTCCACTGAATTATCCTGGGAAAAACCCTTCCCTAAGGACAGATATAGTTTTAAGTCACTGAGAATGTAGATGAACTTTCACGCCATCACCGTACAATCAGTTTCACCTGTAAGATTATCATTCCCAAACATTAATAGCCAAGAAATCTGCAGTTGTCGGATATCCTATGAAAATTCAGCAAGGCTGATGGTGCAAAATTTGAATTCTCAGTAGGCACAACATTCCACATTTCTAGCCACATTCTGTTAACACAGCAGCTCAGCAATGACCCTGAGATGGATATCAGCTGAAGCACTCGATTGATTTACAACCTTGTAATTCATTTGTCACCATTTATTATCCTTTATATAAAACCAGACATAAATGCGAGAATGGTAGAATTCTAAAGCGTTGGATTAAGAGGATTCAAGCTCATCGATGCCCTTTTATATTGGGAAAACAATGGGAGCTCACACAAGACAATAAAAAAATGTTCAGACTAAATGTATGAAACCGTTTATAATACAACTCCCAGCTTTCTAATAAACAGGATAGAATTGTGTAGATTCTGCCCTTGAACATTCCATTGCTCTCTGTGCCTTTGCTATTCAGACCTTGACAAAGAAAAAGGCACTGGCAAATGTATCCAAAAATATGAAGGTAGATGATAAATCTCTGAATACATATTGGACAATGCAAAGAATTTTAGTGTAGTTTTCCTCCCATCTCCCAAAGGCACGTAGACGTTTTTTTTGTAATGACCAAACGATAGAATGGACAGCACAACACTAAATTAGTGTTATGTCTACTTTACAGCTGCATGAAATTCAGAGCATTGTGACATTCTGGGATAGGGTGACCAGATGTCCCGATTATATAGGGACAGTCCTGATTTTGGGGTCTCTTTCTTATATAGGCTCCTATTACCCCCCACCCCCGTCCTGATTTTTCACATTTGCTGTCTAGTCACCCTATTCTGGGAAGACGCACAGCTTTAATTAATGTTATCATTTGTCCAATAAACACTGTCCCTGATTTTTGTCCTAAATAATGATAATTTAGTAGTGGAGATTACAAAAAAACATTCAGGTTGGATCAAGGATGGTGTGATACATTTAGTATCTAAGCCCAGAGGTGAGTCAATACTCAGATGCCACAGTGATGGGTTCAAAATAAAGCCCTGAATAGGATGGAATAGATAGAACCTTTAAAAAAAATCAAATTTTGTGCTGGGGCTGTATATGGAGGATGGAGTTACAAACTTCCCACGATGAAGGGTGGTTCTGTGCTTGAGATGCTGGCTTAGGACTCAGTATATAGAGGTCCAGTTCATGATTCAACCATAGATTCCCTGTGTGACCTTGGGTAAATCACATATACTCTAGGCCTGCATTTCCCATTGATAAAATGGGGATAATAATTACTTTCTTCTTCCCATTGTCTGTCTTGTAGGTTTAGACCATAAGATCTTTGAGGCTCCAACTGTCTCATGCCATGCGTAAGTATAGCACCTAGCAAAACAGGCTCTCAAAATTGGTTGAGGCCTGTATGCACTATGGTAATACAAATAATATTCATCTCAGATTTACTGAAAATTATCTGCTATTTAGGCTCATTTCACACTGTTCAAATACTTAATTTTCAAATGTTCCTTATTATGTTACACCAGTTTTTCTGTTTCAAATTTAGTTGCCGTTGTTCTTTCCCATAAGGATAATTTAGTTTTATGCCAAGTTTCAAATGCAAAATTCAGACTATTTTGTGTTATTTGTCTGAGAAAATAATGTGGCAATAAAGTTCTACAATTGGGGAAAGTATGTTTTCCCCTTCACTCGCTTATTCTGCAAAATTGGCTGAAAGTATTTACTTTCAAAAAGAGTCCTGTCCTAGAAAATTGCATCTCAGAAAACCTCAGAAACTTGTGATCAAGTTAAAATAAGAGATTATAAATGGGGGAACAGTCTTCCAGTCTTAACAATCAAGCAAATATTATAATAATGTTATACTTATAATTTATATTGTGTCTTTCATTAATTCTTTTCTTAAAGAGATTTCAAAACAAAGGGTCCTGTGTGTGTGACAGCTTACACATTTTTTTAGTATGTTTGTGCTACTGGAAACTAAGATTTTAGAAGTCATCTCAAGTCATTCTTTCTCAACAAGAATACAACCCCAAAGTGGCATGGTCGATGCTTCTGATCACATGGATTAGGCTAAATCAATCAGGGATCTAGAAGGGCTATCATGTGATTTATACCATGACCTCTAGAACAAAGTTTTGCAATGAATTCAGGAAGCTCAGTTGCATTCCTTAGAATCATAGAATATCAGGGATGGAAGGGGCCTCAGGAGGTCATCTAGTCCAACCCCCTGCTCAAAGCAGGACCAATCCCCAGACAGATTTTTGGCCCAGATCCCTAAATGGCCCCCTCAAGGATTGAACTCACAACCCTGGGTTTAGCAGGGCAAACCACTGAGCTATCCTTCCCTTCCACAAAGAGCAAAACTATTGATTATCATTTTCAACAAAGTTCTTCAGAACATTTAGCATGAAACCTATGTTCAGAGCTGAACCCAGCAGAGTTACACTTATAGTTGATTTTAAAAGTTGCAAAGTTTTTGCTGTAAGGTGGGCTCCATGCAACACATGTTGAAGTCCATGCTAAGAGTATCATTGACTCCACTAGGAGTTGAATCAGGCACTATGGGTGGAATTTTCAAAAGCACACAGCACTGGCCTAATCAGCAAATTCAATGGGAGTCTTACCATTGACTTTAGTTGGGTCAAAGTTAGGGCAATCCTGGTTGTGCTTGAAAATCAAACTCTGCAGACCCAGTTCAGGAAAGCATTTAAGCACAAGTATTGCTGAATAGGGATAGATTGCTGAATTAGATGAGCAGGCTTTGAATGAAGATATATTGCAGATATACAATGATTTCCCAAACAAGCACCAAGAACTTGTACAAAGGCTTTTTACAGAAGGATGAACAAAATTATGCTGGAAACTCCATGAGGATATTGTAAAATGGTCACTGATGACACTGAAGATGTTATTAATTGGAAGTGATTTTTAATGCATGTTTGACAATATAACACAATCAAATATGTGGACAAGTAATACTAGGGTGACCAGACAGCACATGTGAAAAATAGGGAAAGGGGGTGGGGGGTAATAGGAGCCTATATAAGAAAAAGAACCAAAAATCGGGACTGTCCCTATAAAATCCGGACATCTGGTCACCCTAAGTAACACCCATCCACTTACATTATTTAGCTGAAGGCAAATGTAGACATTGAAAAGTATGCTCATTATGACAGAGAAAAAATATTATCACTTTGATAAATGCCCCTTGGGTTTGCAAAATGGCAGCACAGCAAGAGACCTGCCAAATAATAGTTGGCTTTGGACCTAACTTGTTAGTCTGTCAAGGAGACCTCTTGCCAATGGGTGGAAAATGGATTACTGTCATTTTTTCAAGGGACTGCACATCATTTTTCATTGATTGGCATGCCAAATGCTGCACACAGTAATGAGTCAGGGATGATGCAAATCATCATCGAACTGTCACTTTGATTGCATAGCCTTCTATCAGTGCGATTACACAAGGGTGGCGTCCAAAAGGTGATGAACAACTCCGCTTGGCTTCAAAGGTTGAAAGCAAAATTTTGACGACGGATAGATAAAGCAGGGGGCAACCAATACAGCTGCTAGTGGCACCAGTCAGTTACACATTAGCACACTTGTGAGTCATTTTTAATGGAAATAATAAAACACCTGGAATCTCGTGGCCTCTCAAAAGATGTAAATTATAATACCTCATGATGGAATTAAATTAACATGGGGAACTAATGACCATCACCGCCATCATTATCACCACCATGCATGTCACAATTACAATCCATAGTTGACAGGGACCACATCCTGAAAGCAATCTTTCCCAAGCCCCCTCTTCTAGCCTCTTCAACATCACCAAGATCATCACAAGAAGTAAGCTCCCCACAGCCAGGAGATACCAATTCCAAGCAGCGCTAGATCCTGCCAGAACAACAGATGCAAAACCTTCAGATGTATCTCCACTGTTACAACCCTCTCAACACACCTTTCTAGATCCATGGGTTCTACAAATGCCTATCACAACATATTGTGTCCTCATCCAGTGCATCAAATACCACAACATCAACTGTATGGGTAAAAGCAGACAATAACTACGCTCATGAATGAACTCACATAGAAAAATAATAAAAGACAAAAACACCCTATCACCGGTGGGTGAACACTTTTTACAAAGTGATCACTCCATATCTAACCTCTCAGTCCTCAAATGAAACCTGCACAACACCTTCAAAAGACAAGCCTGGGAACTTAAATGCATAACTCTGCTGGAAACTAAAAACCATGGACTTAGCAGGGACACCAGTTTTATGGCTCTTCACAACAATTTGTAACACACCCTGCTGCCTATTAACCCTCCTTTGCCCCTGGAGCGCAGAGGAGTTAATTGCCCCCTACATTTTAAGTGGTCTGGTACAACATGTGTGAACCCCTTATGCTTAACAATCTTGTATTTAGCTGACACACTCTGGTTATCTTCTCCAGACCTGAGGAAGAGCTCTGTGTAACTTGAAAGCTTGTTCCTTTAACCAACAAAAGTTGGTATAATCAAAGATATTAACCCACCCACTTTCACTAACATAGACATTTTAGTGCACACAGTTGTTTCTGGACATAACATTTAGGCTTGATTATTAAATATCAGATAGTAATGAAAAATTCCCCTGCATCAGAAGTGGCAATAATTCATTTTTCGTTGTGTGTTCCTACATTGCCGGAAACACTGTCTTAACCATATTCTTTTACGACTATTGATTCATACCCCTTGATGGAGAATTCTGTATTTTAAGACCTGCAATATTAATTAAAGTACTGGGGCGAGGGAAAGAGAGAGAGAGAGAGGGGGGGGGAGTCAGTGGTGTCTTTATTTTTGAATTTCTGTTTGTTTGCCTGATTTTATGTTAGGAACTAAACTCCGAAATGAGAAATAAATGTAAAACCACAAAGCACTTTTCCCTTTCCATAATCATTGGCATTTGAATTCACCACCAGGGTAAATGCCATAAGGGTACCAGCATTGGTGGAGTGGTGCCTATTTACCGTGGACCACCATAAATAGTGTTACTTTGTTATTTCAGATCAGGAGGTTCTTATTTAGGTAAAGTGAAGGGATTATCTTGGAAAACAGATGGTGATGTTTCGTTAACATATGGTGAGATTTTACACATCTAAAAAAGACACAGAGAGAGAACAAAACACACTGCATATTTCCACTTGCCTACATGCCCAAGGTGAGTAATTTTGGGGGAGAGGGGGTGGGAGTGGAATGGCATATAAAATGTCTTACGTTTTTCACTACTAATTATAATCCTGGTCAAACTAAGCAAGTAGATTTGGGCGTTATGGGAGCTGCAATACCAGTGGTGGAGCATCCCCACAGCTCAGCTGCTTGCTGTGAATGCTGGAAAGAGGATTTGGCTTGATGTACATTACTGGCTCTTGCAGTTAACTCATTTAACCCAAGTGTCTTAGTGGTGCCTGTAAATGTTTCCCAAGCTGCATGTGTCTTAACTAAAAGGCAACTCACCTGACAGCTTTGCATAGTTGCACCTTAGCATTACTGCTCTATCCAATCCATAATACATTCTGTTTACAATAGTTATCAGTTTGTTTGCTTTGATTTTAGCTAAAAGAGCTGAAGATTTATCTCTCTGTCAGAGTTGGTAGAAATCTAAGAGTCTGGTTCAAACCATAAGCTTTCTGCTTAATCTTCTGGAAACTTTCCAGTTTTCCTTGAATATCTCCAAGCAGCTGATATTGTACCTCTACTGCATGGAGGGGGGATTTTTTATTTTTCTTGATTAGTTCAGCTGACAAGGTCAACAAGAAATGAAAAAGGAAGAATATACATTCAGAACAACTATGCTACCTTATATGCAGAGTTATTAAGGTTAGTGGACCTGATTCTTCATTGACTTGTCCCTTCTATAGTAATTTATACCTGCAAAAGGAGGTTTAAAATGCTACCAGATCAGAATGGCTGCGTTTTTGTATCCTGGTTGAACAGGCATGTGTGACTATATGCATGGCAAAGCAATGGAGAATCTAGCTCTTTGAGAAGCGATCTACTATAAAATGACAGATTCCTAAGCCTTGAAAACACCCAGTTTAACTAAAAGTATGTTGCTAAACTGATTTAGTCAAAGACATGCAAGTTTGTGTGTAGATATTCTTATTTTGATTTAAGAGTGAGTGAGAAATTTCAATGTAGCTTAATCAGATGAAAAAAAAGGAGGGGAGAGGGAACTAAGCTAAACTGAAATAAGATACTCTTAAAGCAAAATAAGTACGTCTACACCGGGATCTGCAGCCGGTCAGTTATCGACAAGGATCTAGAACTGAAAAATGATCAGATACTAGAGTTAGATTAGCAGAGAAAAAGAAATTATGTGACTATCCCATTGCATCCTAAATCAAATTTAATTCAATCAAATTCACATCCTTTTAAAGTCAGTCTCCAGGTCAATTTTACAGACTAAAGAAGTTGGGATAAGCATTTGAACTTACTTTGATGCTCATGTAAAATAAAAACCTTGTACACTTTGTGTGTGTTTCACACATCACTAACTGCAAGTGAACACCATGTGAACCCCCCCATTTCTCCAAAACATGTGTCCTTAATTTTCTTGATAGTTACAAACTATTTTCAAAGAACGTTTCAGCAACAAAGACTGCTCAATGGTAGAGAACTGAGAACAAATGTCATGCAATGCATTTTTTTTCCCAAGTAAGCTTTGGTCTTCATCAAGGACTGACAAATATTGGCATTATATGTCACTAAGAAGTAAAAAGATCATGCACTGACCTTCAAAAATCCTCACAATATGTACATTATGTTGATGTGCCCTTTGTTTTGTCTCTCTTCGTTTGCTTTGGCGGCTTCAGCTGTTTGGTCTAAAGCGAGGTTGGTTCACCAAGTTTTAACTGCATCTTTTAACCATGGACTCGGCTGCAGACTAAAAGACCTTATGTATTGTCCCCAACTTTTTATTTTCTGAATATTGAGACATCCTTGAAATTCTGGGCCCACGCAAAGTGTAACTAGCAATGGGCCATCCCCAAATGTTCTGCAAACTCAATTTGGAAAAGCAACCTAATCTTTGGAGGCATACCTGAAGTTTTCCCAGTCTTATCTGAATTGCTCTGGTCTGGAAATCAGGCTGAGAGTCTCATGAGAACAGCCTCTCTCACAACTCTTCTGGAAACTGTCAAAGTAACCACCGGAGCTGTTAATGCACAAGGAGTGATGTGAAAAGCTCATGCTGTTCAGAAGGGTTGCCAGGATCATGGTTTTTAAAGGGTGTGAGTCACTTTCTTGAGTCACTTTTATTCTGGTGGTTCACTAGTCTCAGTTAGATGTGCTTTTGCATCTATCCATAGCTTTTGGAGGTGGCTTGCAAAAGAGAGGAAAAGATCATTCAGAAACATTTTTGGGCTGTCAAGAGTGGCAACAAAATATAGAATTGCAACTCCATCAACACCAGGTTGTAACTAGGTGAAGTGTAAGAGATCCCGTAGCCAGTAAAAGTGGGCATTCAAAATAAAGGCTCTGAATCGCTCATTCATAGCACCTTTAAAAGTAGCCTCATGTTACACCTTGGCATCATGGCATATCATTTACCAGCCTTATAGGACTACAGTTATATCAACTCTATTGTGTGGCAGCGAAAGGCTGAAATGCACCGAATTGACATTTTCGATTCCTGTCATCCTCATCAGCTGCTCCATATTAAGTGGCAGGACAAAATCAGCAATGAGGATATTTGTGTACGAACCCACCGACCAACTTCATCAGCACTAGTTCGGTTTTGGTGGTTTTCTTGGTATGGACATATTATTAGGCTGGAAGACTAACAGATTACAAAGCATGTTTACCAAGCAATACTACTACACCATTGGTGATCACATGGGTACCAAAAGCTTTGCCGGCGTGCTAAGATTGCCAGTGATGGACACAGACTGAACATCCAGCTGTATCATTCTAAAGACCTAGCTGGAGATCGATCTGGGTGGTGCTCAATCTGCAAGAAGGCTACATCACTTTGGGATTTACCTTGATGAAAGTTACGCGATTATACAACTTAATGGGTCAGGTACTCTACTGCTGTGAGCTATGCTAATTTACACCAACTGAGGATCTGGCTGAATATTTCTTTTCCATTTAGACAGCTCTAAAAATATCTTACGAAACATTAACTAGCTTTTAAGATGTTAAACTTATGCAGTGAAAACTCCATAGATTCATTTTTACCTGGCTGTGATTAGTTAAAGAAGCTTATATCAAATGACAATCCCAGGTAGCATGGATATCATCAGTATGTTGCAGCTTAGTAGCAAAAATATGCTTTTCACTTTCCAAAATTGTAATAGGAAAACTGAAAAAGAGATAGAGGCCCGTGAGTCAATGTTACAGTCACTTTAAGAATTTCAGTCATTTTCATGAAATTGAACATTAGGTGTCCATCAGAGAGGTAAAAACTCCCTTTTCCTTATGGCAAAAACTGTCCTGGAAAAAAAAAAGATTTTTAAAGTCATTTAAATATTGTATAGTTATAGAAGATCTCTGGTTCAAGGATCTGGAAGTGCTTAACAAATATTAAATGATTATGGGTGGGAATTTCAAAAGCGCTCCATGTTGGCCTCACTCTGCTCCTGTTAGTCAGTGATGACACTCCACGTTAAGCTTCCCCAAACCAGTAGGAGGCAGGTATTATTGAACCCACTTTGAGGAGAGAAGCAGAGGGGGAGAGTAACTCACATGGAATTCCTCTTGAATAAACATTCAGCAAAATAGAATGCAGAATTGAAAGGAGCATGAGAGCAGAGACGGGCTGAGCAGTGGTAATAGTAATGCAGCATTTTTCTCCCAATATTTAATTATTTTTTCAAAAACTTAATATATTTTAAGGCCACATTAAATAAATAAATAAATAAATATCATCTTCTCAGGTAGCTATGAAGAACCTAAGCCAATTTACCAGTATGTATTATACTCCCTCTTTATTTCTCCCACAAAAGATGGTCCAGTGGTCTAAGAGTCTTGGGTTGAATTTTCCTAGGAGGGTGGTGAAGCACTGGAATGGGTTACCTAGGGAGGTGGTAGAATCTCCATCCTTATAGGTTTTTAAGACCCTGCTTGACAAAGCCCTGACTGGGATGATTTGGTGGGTATTGGTCCTGCTTTGAGCAGGGGGGTGGACTAGATGACCTCCTGAGGTTTCTTCCAACCCTAATCTTCTATGATTCTATGATTCCCACTCTACCACAAACTTCCTGTGTGGTTTTTTGGGGTGTCATTAGTCTCTCTGTGCCTGAGCTCCTCATCAGTAAAATGGAGATGTCTACTCCACAGGAATGTTGTAAGAATAAACACATTAAAGATTGTGAGATACTCAGATTCTACAATAATGGTGGTTATATGAGTATCACAGATATATATTTATTTTAAAGGAGAAAAATAGAGCATAGTTTATAGGAATCTAACATCCATCTTGGGACATAAGTTCTTGGCAGCCATTGTTTTGATAAAATATTGCAATAATACTCTGTCGAAGCAACAGTTGTCCTACGTATTACAAAATTGTGCCAAAAGAACAATGCTATTCTTTCAACATGTTGTTGAAATACATTGTCAGAGCTACAAATGCGGAGGAAAAGAGATTGTGCTAGGGCAGCATGCTTCTGAGATTAAGTGAACTCAAAGAGTGACAGTCATTATTATTTGTTTGTTTTTATTTATTGTGTGGTGACCACATCCTCAGTCTTGCACAGGTCTAGAATTTGCTAAGAGATTTTTATGACACTTTAAAAGAAACTTTTGCAGTATATAAGTTTTAACACATAGAGAGACACATTTTGAAAATGTACTGGCAAACCCAGAGGTGTTACATTTTTCACATTTTGAAATGTGAAAAAAAAAATGAAAAAGGAGGAAAAAACATTTTAAAAGTAATGAACTTTTCCTTCATTTTCATCCAGTTCTAGCCATATTGCATCCATACCACACAAGAACGCTTTGAGAAAGCGGACAGTGTGCAGTGTCACCAACTCATGTGATTTTATGGTAAGTCTTGCTATATTTGGTGCTTTCCTTAAACTCCAGCTCCCTGGAGTTATGTTATCTCATGGCAATCACCATTCAATTTGTAAAGGACGTTTCTAGCCCTCATTGTTGTGTTTATTGACAAGATGTTGTGACTGGACCTGCTGGAACAGGTATCAGCCCCCTGACTCTCCCCTCCCAAGGAAAATCCATTCACGCTGGGACACCAACAAAACAGTCCGCCAAAGACCTAGAAGGGCCAGGAGGAAATATTGTCCAATCACAAACCAGCAGGCCAGTTAAAAAGGCATGCCTGCTTTTTCTCAGGGGTAGAGTTGGATGTGACTGGGACCAGAGGAGGAGCGCCTCAGGGCTAACCCAGGCCAGGGACTTGCCCGAAGCACTGCAAACTAAGAAGAGTTTTTCCCATTTGTCTAAAGGAGCAGACAGCTGAATCCTGAGTTGCTATTTTGTTACTCGATTGTTTAGAGAATGATACCAAACTTATGGCACAGGCTGTCCTGCCCCGAGGAAGTGGTCAATCCTTGCACAATGTGAGGAGTGGCTGCAATACCACAGATGACCCTGAAGGGGGCTCTGCAGAGCAGCACTGCATCCCACAGATATTCAAATGGAATACTGATGTATAAACATAAATTTGCGGTGGCTGCTTCTAGCTCACATTTTAGGTCCAGACTCTTGGCTGCAACCGAGGAACGCATAACTCAGGATGGGGCTGTAAAAACAGCCTTAAGCCACCTTTGCATCCCCCCTGACACTAGCCACCAGCATGAATTAGAGCAGCTTCTGGGCTGCACTAAATTACATTGGCTGCCTATGGCCCTTAGGGGTTGCTTAGACAGCGGGGGATTGCTGAAGTGCAGGGAAGTCTGGGCCATGCCTCCTTTCTCCAGCTCAAGCCCCCTATCCCAGCTGCAGAGAGGGGTGGGTGTCTAAGGGTATGTCCACACAGCAATTAAACACCTGCAGCTGGCCCATGTCAGCCTACTCAGGCTCACAGGGCTCGGACTAGGGGGCCATTTAATTGCAGTGTAGACATTCAGGGTCTGAGACCCCATGAATGAGGAGGGCCCCAGAGCCTAGTCTGCAGCCTTAGCTCAAACATCTATACTGCACTTAAACAGCACAATAGCCCAAGCCCCACAAGCCCAAATTAGCTGGCACGGGCCAGGCACGGGTGTTTAATTGAAGTGTAGACATACCCTAAGCCATTATCCCCCTCATTCTACTAATTCTGTGACTTCCTCTGTTAACTTTAGGGCCATCGACGTGGCACAAAATGGGTCATAATGCCTTGATACTACGCAAATAGAAAATATCCTACTTGCTCAGTTATTACCTTTACAATCAACTTTATGGCACTGCCTCTGAGAGAAAGCAGGGACTTCTGTACTGTTACCTTGCTGAGAAATGCTTCCTTCCTGCAGCAAAACCTTTTTGTCAAAGTTGGCATCTGTGTCTTGCAGCCTGAGAGAGTCTGAAATACAATGTGCGATTTAATTGTCTAGAACAGTCGTGCTTGCTGTGTGGTATTAACTCCAGAAAGTTTCCATGGTTTATTGAATGGTCAGGCAGAGTCTGGGCTGACTCAACACTGCCTGGGATAACAGTGTTTTGCCAGCAGATACATTTTACAGTGTCAACATTTACTCTCACTATTTCGGGGCTGGATTTTTTTCTTTCCTTACATTCTTCCATCTAATCTTTTCTGTAGCCAGCAATTCCATGTCAATGTCAGCGCCTGCCATTTCCATAATGCAACTATTTGAAGCGTCTTGATTCTTCGCTGTCACTTCATTTCGTAGCTCAGTCTTCAGAATTCATAGCAAAGTTCTTCAAAATTTGTCAAAACCCTCCAAAAAGTGGCTTCTGCCAGCTATAAAATTAATATGTGTGGGGCACGAGTTTCTATCAAGAGGCACAAGAAGTTGTCCTACACTATTATTACTTATATTATAGGATGGGGTGGGCAAACTTTTTGGACTGAGGGCCACATCTGGGTGGCGAAATTGCATGCAGGGCCATGAATGTAGGGCTGGGGCAGGGGATTGGGGTGCGGAAGGGAGTGTGGGGTGCGGGAGGGGGTGTGGTGTGCAGGAAGGAGCTCAGAGCAAGGGGTTGGGATGCAAGAAAGGTGCGGGGTATAGGAGGGGGCTCAGGGCAGGGGGTTGAGGTGCAGGTGGGTTGCGGCAGGGGGGCTCAAGGCAGGAGATTGGGGGGTCAGGGCAGGGAGTTGGGGTGCAGGAGAGGATCAGGGTGCGGGCTCCCGCCCGGCGCCACTTACATCGAGCTGCTCTGGGGTGGCAGCAGTGCGCAGCAGGGCTAAGGCAGGCTCCCTGCCTGCCCTGGCCCCATGCCACTCCCAGAAGTGGCCAGCATGTCCGGCAGTGGCTCCTGGGGGTGGGGTGGGGCCGGGCCGGCGGCTTGGCTGCACACTGCCCTCACATGCGGGTACCACCCCTGAAGCTCCCACTGGCCGCAGTTCCCCGTTCCCAGCCAATGGGTGCTGCGGGAAGCGGTGCCTGCAGGCAAGGGCAGCGCATGGAGCCCTCTGTCCCCCTCCCCCAGGGGCCGCAGGGATGTGGTGCCAGCCGCTTCCGGGAGCGGCGCAGGGCCAGGGTTTGCAGGGAGTCTGCCTTAGCCCCACTGCGCCAGCGGGCTAGCAATCCTGCGGGCCGGATTGAAAGCCCTGACAGGCCGGATCCAGCCCGCAGGCTGTAGTTTGCCATCCCCTGTTATAGTAGTACCTTGTGGCCCCGATTGAAATCAAGGCTCCATTGTGTTAAGTGCTCTACAACAACTAATATGGTCTGGTCTACACACAGATTTTCTACTGATACTATGTTGGTTGGGGGTGTGTGCTTTTTTTTTACCAATATAAGAGTACTGGTATAACTCCTAGAGTGGATGGGTTGGATCACTTGATGATGACCTGTTCTATTCATTCCCTCTGGGGCACCTGGCAGTGGCCACTGTCAGAAGACAGGATACTGGGCTAGATGGACCTTTGGTCTGACCCAGCATGGCCGTTCTTATGACACAGTTATATTGGTATAGTTTCCTGTATGTGAACAAGCTATATCGGTATAAATATGATGATATCGTTATAACTGTGTCCATTCTACGGGGAAGATTCTCAAAGAGATACAACTTTCTAATATAGAAAAAGCCTAAGAAACAGAGCCTGCCCCAAAGAGTTTACAATCTAAATCCACAAGATAGGCAAGGGGTAGGAGAAAGGAAGTACCATTATCCCCATTTTGCAGATGGCAAACTAAAGCACTTGAGATTATATGACTTGCCCAAAGAAGTTTTTGGCAGCACTGGAAATTGAATCTGTATTTCTTGAGTCCTAAGGCCAGTGATTTAATCTCAAGACCATCCTTCTTTCTGTACCTTTTCATGTTAATACTCCTCCTGATAGAACACAACTTCTTAGAAGGTGGCATTTTCATCATTGGTTGCACCTGATATTCATACTCCGTGGGCTGAAGATTGTTCTGTCAACAGGAACAAAGGTTGTGTTCCCAGAACCACAGACAGGTATCACACATCTGCCGTTTGTCTCCATGGTTCCCCATGAGCTGCAAACTCATAGACACTGTTTGGTGATTAAATAGGAGAAGTCTGCCCATTCACATTATCTCACCAAAAACATGTACAAATCACTCAGCTGTGTACATGATCAGTAGAGTAGTATTAATGAAACATCCTCTTCGAATACGTTTGTGCCATCGCCGTCTTACATTCTAGCTTGTTCCTGCTGCCTTGGTCGTTGAATGTCAGTCCAGTCTGTTTTGCTTTTAAAGCTTTTTGATTGACCAAACCATGATTTTGGACCTATTGCAAATTGTTAACATTCCTCCTCTCTCTTCTTTTAGTATTTATGTGTGTCTGAGCCACACTGTAAAGGTGAGCAGGAGCAAAGACCAAGAGAGTGAGTGGGGCACATCAGAGGTGAGAACTAAGGAGCAGGGAAGGAGAAGGAGCAGGGAAGGAGAAGATCAGTAGCCCATTTTAGAGTCCTGTCTCCTTCTGGTTTCTCTGTACAGGTAAGGATTTGGGGTTTTAAACAAGAAATCAGTGTGATTCAATGGAATCCCCACTGCAGATAATTCCCTGCTCAGATTGAGGTGTTTTAAGCACACAAGATTGTCTTTCAGAGAGAGAGCAGATTGATTCAATTCTGGGCAATCTCCCTGGATTGGAAGAGGGTCTTTAATGACCGTATTTAATATTGAACAGTCTCTAGCCTTCCCTCTGGGTGGGAGGCAATTCAGAGCTGGTGGCAGCTAGGTTTACTGGTGTATGACTTCCCTTACCTCTCCTACCTTTTTTCTCACTTCCTAAGGCCTTGCCTGTTGTATCTCTGCATCCAGGGTGTGCTCGTCAACTTTCTCTCCCCCCACCCTTCCTATCTCCAGGCTCTCTTGATTCACTCTGTTTACATACGGTGTCTATCATTTCTTTTTTATCTGCTTGCAGGCCAGAACCCCATAGATCCTCCTCTGCCTGTTTCAAAGTATCTGTCTTCTAGGACTCCATCTCTCTGCCTTTAGGGACTTATCCCCCCCTCTACAAATTCCCTTAGTTGACTCGACTCCTGCTCCAATCTCCTTCTCTGTAGACCCTCTCTCTTCTCCCAGACTCTTTCTATTCACTCTCTCCCCTCATACATACACACACACATACTCTAAAGACTCCTTCCCCCCCACCCCTTCTTCTATTCCTCACATCAAAACTCTACCCTGTCTCAAGACACCTATCCATTCTCGGTGGATGCTTCTCTGTGGACCTGAGGAGAGGCAGAGCCAGCACCCACCACTAAAACACCCTGAATAGAGAAGCTGCCCCAAAGCCAATTAAAAATACCTTTAGTTCCTGAAGTTCAAATCATTTTGAAACAGGTGAGTTCTTTCATGAACTTTGAACAGACTCAAAACTGAAGACCTACATATCCCCTTTGTCTCTATGGCAGGCAAGCTTCAGCACTTTCCCTGTCATTTGAATTCTAATCTGTGGGGAACTAACCTCTTTAGATTAGATGCAAAATAGGGCTCATTCTGAGAAACCAACCAACACACACATAGACGCACAAAGCCCTGAAGAACTGAGCTGAGATCAAAATGCTTGTTACTTTGAGAATCTCTGGTGAACTTGAATCCAACTCTTGAAGGTGAAATCCATCTTCTGAGTCCACAGAGTCTTCTGTTCCCCTGGAACTTCTTACAATGTATATAAAGATTTCTGCTCTTAACCTTTCTTGTGTTATAAAAAGCACAGCCACATTCCTCATAACTATTTGATGTCTTATATAAAAACCTTTCTAAAAAAAATCCCAAGATACCATCAAAAGAAAAGTTGCCCACAGTTACCTTTAAATGCCATGCTTATTTAATATTGACATGAATATAGAGTCACTGCTCTTTGAATCCTGGACTCCTAGACTGGCTATGGAGGCGCACAACTTAAAACCTGCCACTTGTTAAAAAAAAATAAAAAATTCCCCTCACTCCACAGGGAAAATGTGTCAAGAGTAAAAACAGTGAGGGTGAATTTTGGCTGAAGTCCAAAAACAGTTGTAGAAAAGAAGCTTCTTTCTCCGACAGCATCCTGACATGCTTTCTTCAGTTTTGCCATGAAGTTGAAGACTTTTCTCAGGAGAAATAAGTAAGTAAGTAAGTAAGTAAGTAAGTAAGTAAGTGTGTGTGTGTGTGTGTGTGTGTGTGTGTGTGTGTGTGTGTGTGTGTGTGTGTGTGTGTGTGTGTGTGAAAAATATAGCACAAGCAATGGTAGACCCAGAAATTTCAAACACATCCAGACCTGACATGAAGAAGGGAGGGGGGAAAAAACCCTCAGAGAAGCCTTGTCAAGAAATAAGCTATTTCAAATAGTTTATCCTTGAAATACTTCAACTACCAAACCAGTATTTCTTGCAATTCTAAGACTATTTTGTCTGACACCCCCAACACACATGCAGCATATAATATATACATTCTAATAAATGGTTTATTTTGGTTTGTTCTATCATAGGCATAATTATACAATGGATCCAATCTTCAAGATTTTTTTGGCATAGGGTGGATCTGTCATAACACATTAGCATCCCACCGACAGCTACAAAATAAGTAGACACATTCAAAAGAGCAGATCGGGAAGGGAGGAAAAACAGCAGGAAAAAGTCTATGGATGTCAGGTGCTGAGCTTCCTCAGTTTCCATTGCATTCGGGATTTTGCAGGAGAGCTGAGAGAAAGGTTTCTTTATATCTATTTCTCCTCTAAGGATGACAATAATAACAACAAAACAAAACAAATCAAAAATATGTCACCCTTTTGTTAACACACCATGAAGGCTACACACTTATTCAGCACCTCATTATTATATTCATTAATTTGTTTAATGACAGGGCCAACATATTGTGCTAGATGCTCTAAGAGATAGATCCAGTCTTGAAAAGGGAATTTGGCCCTACCACAGTTTAAGTTTCTGGGATTTGTTGTTATTTACATAAGAACGTAGGAATGGCCACACTGGGTCAAGCCAATGGTTCATCTAGCCCAGGATCCTGCCTTCCAATAGTGGTCAGTGTCAAATGCTTCAGAAGGAATGAACAGAACAGGTCAATTATCATCCAGCCCCAGTTTCTGGCAGTCCGAATTTTATGGACATCCAGAGCATGGGTTGCATCCCTGACCATCCTGGCTAATAGCCATTGATGGACCTGTCCTCCATGAATTTATCTAATGCTTTTTTTTTAACCCAGTTATACTTTTGGCCTTCACAACATCCCCTGGCACTGAGTCCCACAGATTGACTGTGCATTGTGCGAAGAAGTACTTATGTTTCTTTTAATCCTGTTCCCTGTTAATTTTGTTCGGTGATCCCTAGTTCTTGTTTTATGTGAAAGGGGTCCATAACTCTTCCCGGTTCACATTTTCCACATCATTAATGATTTTATAAACCTCTATAATATCCCTCCCTGTCATCTCTTTTCCAAGCTGAAAAGTTCCAGTCCTTTTAATCTTGCCTCATATGAAAGCTGTTCCATGCGCTTCATCATTGTTGGTGCTATTCTCTGTACCTTTTTCAATTCTAATAGTTTTTGAAGTCTGGGAATACCCTGGATGTATATAGTGTCATTATGATATTTCCTCTTTTGTTATCTATCCCATTTCCTAATTTTATAAATAGATATGTTTGTAACATTCTGTTAGGAACATCCTAATGATTCCTAACATTCTCTTAGCTTTTTTTGACTGCCGCTGCACAATGACCAGTTGTTTTCAGAAAACTATCCATAATGATGCTGAGATCTCTTTCTTGAGTGGTAACAGCTACTTTAGACCCCATCATTTTGTACTTAGTGTTGGGATTATCTTTCCCAATGTATATTACTTTGCATTTATCAACATTGAATTTGATTTGCCAATTTGTTGCCCTGCCACCCAATTTTGTGAGATCTCTTGATAACATTTCTCAGTCAGGTTTGGACTTAACTATCTTGAGTTATTTAGTATCATCTGCAAACTTTGTTTCCTCACAGTTTACCCCTTTTTCCAGATGATTTATGAATATCTTGAACAGTAGTAGTGCCTAGAGGCCCAAATTAGGAACGGGATCCAATTGTGCTAAGTTGTTAATGCATGAGTACCTTCCTCAAAGAATTTACAGTCTGAATAGACAAGGCAAAGAAGGCGGGGGGAGGGGAGAGATGAAATATACAAGCAGAGTGATCTGAGCTATGGGTGGCAAATGGTCATATTAGTTCCACTTTTTACATTTTTTTTTTTGCTGTTTTTTCCCTTTTATTACGTATAATAAGGGAAGGAAGATGAACCGAGTTGATAGATGCACAAAATCAGGAAAAAAAGAGAAAGAGGAGGGGAAATGTAAGGAAAGAAAGGGAATAGGAAAAGAAGTGAGATCAGAGAGTGAAGCTGCAATGGTTGGAATAACATCTAGAAACAAACCAAAAGAAAGTAAATAGTAGCGTGGGTCAGGAATTTTCAGTCAAAGTTTATTCAATGGAAAAGGAGGTGTAGTTTGGGTGTCTCATGCTCCCCCTCCCAAGTATAGGCCAGGCTTCCTGGTTAGATCATGTCTCCCATGATGCACCATGATCTCCCCTCCGGCTAAGCTGCTGCAGTGCATCATGGGGGGCCAACTGTAGAAAATAGTCTATTATTAACAATATCTGAAAATTCCAATAGTGTCCTTGTGCTCAATGTCTCGCTGGCAGAGGGGAGACACTTTGCTCCCAGAAACCAACAGCATCTGAAGTTGCTTTCTCCTTCTGACCATGTGTCTATGCAAGGGGAGGGGAAGGGGCCATGGTACTTGGTGTGCTGTGATTGGGACAGGTAAAGTGCTGGGGAAATATGATTTTTAGCAAGTTAGAGTGTATGCTGGAGACAGCATATTAACTCACTGTGTATTGGTATAAACTCACACTCGGGGATGGGTTGTTTTAATGTTACGAGAATGCACAGGTAACTCATTGCTCGGTATAGCTGGTAGGGAAATTTTCAACAAAACGCTTTTTTATTGGAACGTGCTGGTTCATTGAAACTGAAGCTTTTCATGGACAATGCTATCAGGAAGGTTTCTCAGGCCCAGGATGGAATGTCCAGTAAAAAACAAAAAAAGAGAGAGTGAGGAATTTCTCCCCCACCCCCAATATCCAATGGTTAGCGTACTCAACTGAGATGCAGAAAACTTTGCTTAATTCAGAGAAGGGACTTAAACCTTGGTGTCCCCATATCCCCTACAAGTAATTGGCTATTCTGGGGACATGGGTGTACAGTTTTTAGTGAAAAGATTTAAAAGGTCTCAGTTTTGTTTTGCTGCAGAATGAAAACAAATTGCAAAACCTCAACAATTTTAGTGAAATGGGATGCTTGTTTTCTCTATCAGCCCTGTTATTTGGTATGTGTTGAGCAGTGTTACCAGCTTGCATGATTTGATTGCAAATTGTGACAGAGAGGGCAATTTCCTATGACATCCTGGACAAACCTGATTGAATTAAGGTTAAGTATTTTAGGAGCTCATTGTATTAAATATGCAAATGTTTTTGTGTTATGGTTCGTTTATATGGAATGTGTCTAGGAGACATGACTAATGTGTAACCCTTCTGCCAGGTGGAGCTGGCAGCAACCAGGGCTGGGTTCAATATCTAGGGGTTCCATTTCAACGATACAACATAGAATCGGCTCAAGCCCCCACCCAGTAACCTGGGAAAATTACACACTATCCCTGGGCACCTCTGAGAGGCAATACTTCCCCACTCATAAGCACAGAGTCTGAGTGTAGAAAAGAAACTTTCAATTAAAGGAGAGAAGTCACCAAACATCAGTTAGGGAAAATGCCACAACCAGGATTCATAATCATAAAACTGTGAGCAGGAACCCCACCCCAGAGTGCGTGGGGCAGTGCCTTTCGCCTCATGTTCTTGAGTTCTACAACCAAAAGCAGGGCTGGCTCCAGGCACCAGCCTGGCAAGCAGGTGCTTGGGGTGGCCGCTCCGGCAAGGGGCGGCACGTCCAGCTATTTGGTGGCAATTCGGCGGACGGTCCCTCACTCCCACTTGGAGCGAAGGACCTCCTGCCGAATTGCCGCCGCAGATCGCGATCGCGGCTTTTTTTTTTTTTTTTTTTTTTGGCTGCTTGGGGCGGCCAAAACCCTGGAGCCGGCTCTGACCAAAAGTTCCTTTTCTGTGCCCCTCTCTGCTGCCCTGTCCTACCCTACTCACAGTGGTTGTCCTTGGTCACTGAGGACCCAGGGCTCAGAGGTGTATCTGTGTGAGTTTACCTCCCACCTGGGGAAGAAGGCATCTTGCTTGCTCCACCATCAGAGCACTTGCTCTGCCTGGATGCCCCACCAGCCACAGTTCCTCTCCGCTGGCCACCTTGCCAGCTGCTCATTCCTCTCTTCTTGCCGCCTTGCCAGCCACCTTTCCACTCACTGGTTACCTTGTGCCACCTGCCTCCCTTCTGTGACCTCTGCAGGTCAGTCTCTTGAGGTTCCACTCAGCTCTTAGTGATTTTCAGCTCTGAGGCTGGGCAGAGTTGCTGTCCCACCACAAGGGATAGCTCAGTGGTTTGAGCATTGGCCTGCTAAACCCAGGGTTATGAGTTCAATCCTTGAAGGGGCCACTTAGGGATCTGGGGCAAAATCAGTACTTGGTCCTGCTAGTGAAGGCAGGGGGCTGGACTCGATGACCTTTCAAGGTCCCTTCCAGTTCTAGGAGATAGGATATCTCCATAAATTTAAATGATTGTCAGCCACTTTAAAATATCAAAAGGCTCCTCATGGGAAATGGCATACATTTCAAAGGACTCTTTTAAACAATGGGTTAAGACAAGAGTGAAGTATTAGTGAAATGGGTTTCCTGGGAAATCTCTAGGAAGAGGGGTTTGCAAATGTACCTCGTCCGATTACGCAAGAACTCAGCCTTTGACACTTCATGAAGAGGTGGGGACTTTTTATCTACTGCTCACATGTTACATGAAGACATATCAAAGACCCCCAAATTGTATAGAGCCGCAAATTACAGATTGACATGTGTACTGGTTCTAAGCCAAAGGAGAGAGGAATTGATAACCACAGGAAAACCCCTGGGTTGGATCTGAAGGACTGTTCACCACCCAGAGCCCTTGTTGGAGTCAGAGGATGATCTCTGGTAAGCTTGGGTGTAGGTTCTTTTATAGTTTTAAATATGTTTTCTCTGTAATGCTTGGGCCCTAAAACGAAATGTGCCTATAAAGAGCTGTGTGGTAGCTTCACTGTGGCAATAACACTGTTTACTGTATCTGAGGAGTAAAGTAAAACAGGCTGGCTTAGGCAGCCTGACTGCCAGGGAGGTCACCATGTAGTCAGTATGATGTGCAGCCTGCAAATACCCCAGTCAGGAGGGAGACAGATACTGGGGATCTGGAAGTTTGAGAGTGGGGGGGGGGGCTTTACTGGATCATAGATGGGGGGAAACAGGTGCATTTCCCCTGAACTGTGACACAAGCAGGGCCGGCGCAACCCATTAGACGACCTAGGCGATCGCCTCGGGCACTACAATTTGGGGGGCGGCGACCGCAGCGGTATTTCGGTGGCGGGACCTTCCGCCGCCTCTGTGGGGGGCGGCATTTTGGGGCGGGACCTTCTGCCACCTAGGGCGGCAGAAAAGCTGGCGGTGCTCCTGGACACAAGTCTAACTATATTTGTTATTTTCCTTAAAGCCTCAGCTCCTGGAGTCATAATTACGTGAGAATCTCCAGGCTGAGCCCAAACTCTGAGACCCACCCCTCTCCTGGCATTTCAGAGCCCAGGCTCCTGCCCACGACTGAACATCTACACTGCAATTGTTATCCCCACAGCCCAAGCCCCTGCAGCCCAAGTCAATTGACTCAGGCTCTGAGACTCAAGGCCGTGGGTTTTTTATTGCAGTATAAACGTACCCTTATTGACCAGGGTCTGCAGCTTGACCTGCATCTACACGGCAAAATGATAGGATTTGGACCCAAGTCAAAGAGGGACTTGGGCTCTGACCCATGCCAGCAGGATCCTAAGACTCAAAAGTCCTGATCCGAATCAGATCAATTTGTGTCGGGGGAAAAGGGAGACAGGTTCAAATCTGAATCAGAGTTTAGTGTGCAGGGTAGACATACTCTTACAGGAGTTGCCTGCAGAACGAAGCCAGTTAGCTCAAGCTCCATCAGTGTCCCACCCACACCCAGCTCTCTGGAGGGCCTGGGCTTAATGCCTGGGCATAACCAAACTAGCAATGATCACACATGGAGTGTTATTCATTTCCCCCATGGGCCCTAAATATTGCTGGGGCATTTCATAGATCTGTTCTAAAGCTCAGGCTTTGTAAGTAATCTTTCTGAAAGCTTTTATATTGACTAACATTTACCTGGATAAGAGGTCTGTGCTCAAACAGGTTATGTTAAATATTCACAGTGCTAATGAGAAAATCCCACTCTCTGGGAGTCAGTGAACTTCTGTCCATTTTTACAAAGTAGAAATCATTTAAAGAGCAAAAATGTTTAAATACGATTAATTTTACTTGCTAAAATCTTTATCTTTTTAAGGCAAATTAAAGCTCCATCCGAATATTTGGCAAGATGCAGAATTTCTGCACCAGTAATTATTCAGATGGATTTAGGAATAACCAGAATAAATGCACATACTTTTAAAGGGACACTGTTAAGAGATAAATACCTTTAAATTAAAATCAAGGTTCTTTGTCCTATTTTTTATCCTCTCTAGCATTCAATATAGAGATCACATGCAACCCTTAGTAGTTTAAACCCTATTGATTGCATTTATTTTCTCCACTTGGTGTGAGTATTTTTTTATAAGGCACTGGTGACTGATGCGTCTTTTGTGTGTTTTAATTGCAATTGCATCACTCTAGGGATAAATTTGACCCTAAAGTCATCTATTTTTTCCTCTTTTCTGTGAGTAAAAAAAAGCCAGAAACACTCTCTAAACCTTCCATTTGGCTATTATTTGTCTGCATTTTGCACTACAGCCGGGCAATTAAACTAGACCAGTCTCTTTATAAATGGAAAGTGAAACTGTCCACTGGTACTTTCCCTTTCTGATTCTCATAAACTAGTACAGTGATGTCAAAGAGGGGTGAAATCTACTTTTAGGAAAGGTATGTGAGTTGAAGTATAAATTGTGAGCACCATACTCACTTCTACCCAGGGTAGAGATTAAGGTTAAAATCTGGCCTGTGTATTGTAACTAAAGTGTAATAGCTTATTTGTAAAGTACACCTCTACCCCGATATAACACGACCCGATATAACATGAATTCGGCTATAACACGGTAAAGCAGCGCTCTGGGGGGGCAGGGCTGCGCGCTCCAGCGGAGCAAAGCAAGTTCGATATAACATGGTTTCACCTATAACACGGTAAGATTTTTTGGCTCCCGAGGACAGCGTTATATCGAGGTAGAGGTGTAGTACTTTATTGTCACTTTCAGTATCACTCAGTGGGAAAATATTCCTCTTGTTGGGCTACTACTTTTTCCCTTCTTCTTTGTCCACACTCCTTTTTCTGTTTCGCTGCTTCTTCCTTGTCTTTGTATCTCTCCTTCTATCTTCCTTTTGCATAGTTTCTCTGCAGCAATCTCCCATTCTCACCTCTGCCTCCACGTCATCCTCTAAAATGATCAGCAATGAAATAGTTAATGTTGACATTAAAGCGTCATTTTACTTGACAACCCCAGTGAGGGGACAGGGGAGTTTACAACTCCTAGGGCTCGTGCTTCAGGTTGTCTGGATGTTCAGGAAGGCCACACTGTGTTAAGTTATCCACAGTCGGCAATTTTCTTCATAATCATGAGGGCTAGAAACTTACTTTTTAGAAAAAAATGTATTTGTTTGTTTAATGAACGTTGAGATTCTGCATGATATGGTTGTTATGCAAGCCACACACGAACAACAAACTGGCCAGATCCGGGCCATACTTAATCACTAGTATAATACTGTGGTTGGGTTTAGATTTCCTCTGGTCGGGTTTGGGAATGAAAACCACTAAATTCACGTGAACCTTTCTGATGAGGGCATTTGATGAGCCTATACGTGGTACCTAGACCTTTTTTTGCATGAGGGTTAATTTACCCATATGGATATTTAAGTATTTAAAAAAAACAAACATTTAAATCATATGGCCATATTCCAGCAGTGTACTTCAGTTGCCTCCCCAAACACCCTTTCTAACTGCTGCTTCCCCTCATAAAAGAAATCCACCAATTACCAACCACCACCCCCTCTCAAAAAACCCTCCTAAACAATCTTTTAAGTAACTATGGAACAAAAATATTTATTTTCATTCGACATTTTTCTTTAAAATAGTGGTTTGGTTTTAGAAACAAAAACAATGACAACAGGTTTGGTTTGCTTCAAACTGTCAATTGGAAACACATTTTTGTTTCAAAATTTCATGGGAAAACCAAAATTTGACATTGGAATTGAATCTTTTCCGGTTTAAAAAAAAATCTTTCGTTTTTGACAGAACTATATTTTTGGGCAGGAAAACTTTCAACAGAAAAAGGTTTTGACCAGATGTGTTAACTTGTTACAAACTGAAACTAGGTAGGAATGGCTGCATCTGAGATGAATGTCATAGTTTAACCGTGCACATCACCACCACCCAACAGTGCAGGATCGCAAGTGAGTACTGTATCTAGCTGAAAATACAAGGGCAGAAGGAGACTTTACAAAAGCAGAACAAATAGCAATAGGACATAAAGTCTGAAGTGTTGGTGTTCCAACAGGTTAATAAAACACAATAAGGTCCATGAGAAGTTCCATTGACTTCACCGTCACTACTCACATGCTTAAAGTTAAGCTGCTGGTATGCATGATTCTTCAGTGAGCAGCTGGAAGCTAGCCTTAAAAAAAAAACAAAAAAAAAAACACACACACACACACACAAAATAGAAAATAAAAGAAGCAGAACATAATAAACAGAAAAAAGCTACATTAAAATGAGGTTAAAGCTCTGACATAAATCCAGAAATGCGAAGTAATCAAAAAGCTAAGGTCACTGCTCCATCCTTTATTCAGTCAGTTGTGCTTAAGTAATGCAGCTCATGTCCTATTGAATTTAAAGATCACCTGCTGTTTCAAAACCTCTGGCTAGAGCAGTACAAGATCCGCAACTTTTAGACTCCAGTAGGGTGAGTGAAGGGCAGAGTGGTTCTGATTACTGAATTTCTTTGCCCTCTGGGTTGAAATAAGACCTTTAAATAGGCTCAACACACACTGATGATACTTAGCACTAGTAAGGCTTGTGCCTTCTCCCACTGTTGAGAATCTGGAGTAACATTACTGAAGTCAGTGGAGTTTCACTCTACTTAGAACAGTGGCATAGAAATAAAACATTACATGATGCTTTGTTAAAAGAAATTATTGCATGCAACTTAAGTACATGTTCTAAGTACTAGATAAGGTTATAGCTGCTGATCCTTTCAACTGGAAAATTCTTCCTACAGGGCAGAATGCAACATTTTGGATCAAAGTCTACAAAAGAAAGAAAGAAAGAAAGCCCTGCAATCTGATAAAAGCCCATCTGCCTGCTTTTGACAAGGCACTGTCATTCTTCACAGCTTCACATCCTGTAGACATTTAGAGGGTCATAATTTCCAGTTCAGTTTTCTCTTTTTTTCTCCCATTCTTTTCTAAGTGGAGCACTGCGCTGAGGACTAGGCTAAGGCGGTCTGAACTAATTCATCTTGTGACCTTTTAGTGCCTTCAGAGCAAAATGATTTAATAGCACTTAACCTGTCAAAAATCTGAAGCTTTATAATAACTGTATATTAAGCCAGTTGTTATGGAGCATAGCTGAAGTCCTTCCAGTTTACAAAATGGGGGGGTGGTACCTTGTCTCTTATTTGTTTTTCCCCCCTCCATGGAACTATGTTCCTTGGTAATACAGTCTTATAGTATGGTGAGAGTGGAAAATAGTCAAAGCTTGATACACCATACAGTGTAAGGTCTGCATAGATTGCTATTCCTGTGTGATTTATTCCACAGGGGCTGGTACTCAGCCATACAAAGTCCCATCTTTCAGGTTGTCAAGGGATGATAGAGGCAGTCAGCCCCAGTGGGAGTAGAGGTACCTGCTTCCTATATGTCTACACTGTAATCAAGTGGTGTCACATACTTGAGCTAGCTTTAATCTAGTGAGCTCCGGAAATGGAGCAGGACAGCTGTGGCAGAACAGGCTTCAGAATGGACTAGCCACCCCAGTAATTACCTAGTGTTCTGGGTGGGCTTGTACAGCCCACACAAGTCCATACTGCTGTGGCTTCACTACTCTGGTACCCGAGCTAGCTAAAGTATAGCTAACTTGGGTGTCTACATGATGCCCTCACTCAGGGCAGTGGGCATGGTATACAAACCTAGGTAGGAAAAGAAGGATGGACTTAGGGGAATTCATGAGAGCTGGGTTTAATTCCTGACTTTGCCATAATCTTCATGCATGACTTTGGACAAACCATTAAGTCTCTCTGTGCCACAGTTCCCAGTCTGTAAAACAGAGAAAATAGGATTCCCATTCTTTCTCTGTTTAGATGGTAAGCACTCCATAGCAAGGACTGCCTCTTATTATATGTTTGTACAGTACCAGCATCAAGGGCTCTGACCTTGGCTGGGACTTCTGGAAACCACAGTAATACAAATAAATAAGAATGAGCAAAGATGATCGGGCACAGAGCAGGTCAAAACCCACAGAATTTCTGTCCCATGGGAAATTCCAATATTTTGACATTTGTTTCAGAAAAGTTTTGATGTCAAGGCATTCTGTTTGGTGTCATTTTGACATTGAACCGTGGCCGCCTCAGCACCTCGGAGGGTTGGGGGGGGGGGGTGTTGTCATGCAGGTACATCATGCTGCCATTCTCCTCTACAGGCCAGGTTTCCTGGCTAGACTGTATCTCCCATAATGCACTATGGCCATGGGACTCCCATGATGCACCCCAGCAGTTCAACCAGATGGCAGTGCTTCTTTCTATATTTGGTAGTGTCCCTCCTCCGACTGTGTCTTCTGAAATGTAACCATACATTTCAATACAACCTCTTTAAGGAGTTTTCCTCTAAGAAAGTGACATTTTTTACAACCTTCATGACTGTTTAATAATTTCCCCTCTCCCCAGGAATTTCCTTAGTTTTCAGTAGTGAGAGCATCTTCCAAGGTCTGAAGGGACTCCAGCTGAGCTTGAAACTTGTACAGTGACAGACAGCCATCCTTTCATCTTCCATTCCCTTCTGGTTCCCAGCTAAGAGTCCCATGACTTAATGTAGCACCCTCTTTCTGTTCCTTACAACACTGAGAGAGACCATCAATGGAATGGGGAACATGTAAATTGGATTTGTTGGGGGAGCAAGCTCTAGAATTCTAGCAGGGTCCCTCTTTCTTCCCCAGATCAGCCTTCTCTGCCCCATGTGGTACACCCTCCCTCCCCTTCAAACCACCAATGTGTGTGTCTCTTGCCCCCTTTCCCCATAGATGCCTCCCTGACCAGCTGCATGTTGTTCTCTGTCTGTCACTGCTCCCCACAATAGTGTTGTCCACATCAGAGCCATGCAGATTTAAAAAGAATAGGAGTACTTGTGGCATCTTAGAGACTAACACATTTAAAACTTTCCTGGGCTAAAACCCACTTCATCGGATGCATGCAGTGGAAAATACAGTAGGAAGATATATAGATATATAGATATATAGATATATATATATATACACACACACACAGAGAACATGAAACAATGGGTGTTACCAGATTTAAGTAATTCATACGATGTGTGTGGGAGCTGCTTTGGATAACTCCGTCCTTCTGCAAACACCCACCCTTTCTCCACTGAGACGAGGTGAGGGAGCCTGTTAAATCAAATGTGGAACTGAAGCTCTTGTGGAGTTTGAATGAGGTAAATGAACATTAGAAACATATTTAAGAAACAAGAGCACCTCAGTGATTGAACTCTCCCATTTCCCTTGTCCATTTTCCATCAACCTTCACAGAAAATTTCTACCCTCACATAAGTTCACACCTTTGAAATTTGGAGCAGATTTCTTTAGAGTTTGTAATGTCAGGTATGTGATCAAAAGTAGGGTTTTCACTGAAGGCTAGCTTCAACTTAATCATGGAGATGACCATCTTTCCATAACAGATGTAGCAACAAAGCACCAGATAATTGCTTCCCTAGAGGTGATGATGGCAATTACCATTAGAGGAAAAAATAACCTTTGCAACAACTGGTTTGTGAGCCCTATTTCTAGCAAAATCTCTCTTTTTAAAGGTACCTTGAATTTTTTTTAATGTGGTGTTTAAATCTGTCCTTTGTAAATTTTGTATACGTCCACAGAATTAAAAAACATTTATTGCCCAAACAAACCCCTCAGAGAAGCCAAGTTAGGGGAGATGAAGCACATGAAGGGCATAATTTCAGACAGACAACTCCAACTCTATAAATTTTCCAGGCAGCATTAGTTTCGTAATATTTTATTTAATATTCCTTGCTTATATGCAACATTTATAGATTTCATAGCATCAGGATGCTGTCTGATTTTTCTCCCCAAGTTTTTTGCCATCCCTCATCTCTCAGTAGTTATGGAGGTGCCTGGTAAGAACTCTATAGTTAGTCTTGCAGTTTGTTTTTCTTTAAAAATAGGTGGCCAATTGGTGTGAAATTTCACTGTGTGTTTTTGTACCTGTCGGAGAATAACAGAGTTCTCACTTTTTGTTTGGGTATAGCAAGTCAGATACTTTATTTTCTCTTTATTAATTGCATAGAGGGAGAGAGCTAAACAGGTCTTTTAACAGGTAAACAATTACAGCAAGCATTTATACCTTTTGTTTCTTGCTCTTCTCTGGCCTTGCTGCTCTTCTTTGTTTTTCACCTAATTTCACTCATATTCCAAAAATTTCAGCTGAGATGAGGATCAGAGATAGGCCTGCATCAAACCAGAAATCCAGACACCTATGTACTTAAGAGAAGGGTAGCAAAATCCATTTTTAAATCCATATCCATATTTTGCAAGAAGAGTCTCTTTTCTTTATAATTGACTGAAACAGAACTTCATGGGTATTTAAAATCTGGACCCAGATCCAAACTGTTCATTTTAAGACTCACCCTCACCTTCGAATTATTGCAAAGTGAAAATCATTTTAAAGAAGTGTAAGTTGACAGTATCCTTTTTATAACTGCCCAATGGTGAACATTAATGAAGTCATTGGGCCAAAATGTATCCAGGGGTAATTCCAATGACATCATACAGATATTTGGTTTAACAGCAACGACTCTATATTTCTCCCTGGAACAATCCTGTGGACTTCAGTGGAGTTACACCATAGATGAATTAGATCCATGGGGCATTATACAGGATTTCTACTATAGTCAGAGGATCGTTGTCCTTCCCTTATTATAGCCCAGATTTAATTAAAATTAAATTAAAAGAAAAAATAAATTAAAAGAATATTTTCCAGGTATTAAATAATGTTTGAACATCCTCTTTGTGTTTGCTCTGAAAGCACTGAATAAAGTGCAAAATTATTTTTTGCCAAATGAATTTACTTGACGATCATTGACATACCATTCCCAAGAGGAAAAATGTTTTTTTTTAACTTTTGTTGATTAATATTTATAAGGATTTTATTAATATGTGGTTCCTGTGGATGAAACCTTTTGAAAATTTAACTCTTTTTCCACAGTATCCTAAGGAGCTGGGCAGTTATTGTAGCGCAAGTCAGTCTCTTTCTATTCCATTGTATACAGGTTCTTATACTGTGCTCAACCCCATAGTATCTGACTGCTTTCCAGGCACATATTAAGTCATGTGATTCATATCTGTCATGTGTACTTTGTTCTCTCATCCTCTCTCCGGGGGGAAAGCATGTGTGGAGGAGTGTTTTGTTTTGGTGGGGGGGGGGGTTGTTTGTTTGTTTTTTAATATGCATGTTGCTGTATAGATATGTTCATAGATTCATAGATTCTAGGACTGGAAGGGACCTCGAGAGGTCATCGAGTCCAGTCCCCTGCCCTCATGGCAGGACCAAATACTGTCTAGACCATCCCTGATAGACATTTATCTAACCTACTCTTAAATATCTCCAGAGGTGGAGATTCCACAACCTCCCTAGGCAATTTAGTCCAGTGCTTAACCACCCTGACAATTAGGAAGTTTTTCCTAATGTCCAACCTAAACCTCCCTTGCTGCAATTTAAGCCCATTGCTTCTTGTTCTATCCTTAGAGGCTAAGGTGAACAAATTTTCTCCCTCCTCCTTATGACACCCTTTTAGATACCTGAAAACTGCTATCATGTCCCCTCTCAGTCTTCTCTTTTCCAAACTAAACAAACCCAGTTCTTTTAGCCTTCCTTCATAGGTCATGTTCTCAAGACCTTTAATCATTCTTGTTGCTCTTCTCTGGACCCTCTCAAATTTCTCCACATCTTTCTTGAAATGCGGTGCCCAGAACTGGACACAATACTCCAGCTGAGGCCTAACCAGCGCAGAGTAGAGCGGAAGAATGACTTCTCGTGTCTTGCTCACAACACACCTGTTAATGCATCCCAGAATCATGTTTGCTTTTTTTGCAACAGCATCACACTGTTAACTCATATTTAGCTTGTGGTCCACTATAACCCCTAGATCCCTTTCTGCCGTACTCCTTCCTAGACAGTCTCTTCCCGTTCTGTATGTGTGAAACTGATTTTTCCTTCCTAAGTGGAGCACTTTGCATTTGTCTTTGTTAAACTTCATCCTGTTTACCTCAGACCATTTCTCCAATTTGTCCAGATCATTTTGAATTATGACCCTGTCCTCCAAAGCAGTTGCAATCCCTCCCAGTTTCGTATCATCTGCAAACTTAATAAGCGTACTTTCTATGCCAATATCTAAGTCGTTGATGAAGATATTGAACAGAGCCGGTCTCAGAACAGACCCCTGCGGAACCCCACTTGTTATACCTTTCCAGCAGGATTGGGAACCATTAATAACAACTCTCTGAGTACGGTTATCCAGCCAGTTATGCACCCACCTTATAGTAGCCCCATATAAATTGTATTTGCCTAGTTTATCGATAAGAATATCATACGAGACCGTATCAAATGCCTTAGTAAAGTCTAGGTATACCACATCCACTGCTTCTCCATTATCCACAAGACTGGTTATCCTATCGAAGAAAGCTATCAGATTGGTTTGACATGATTTGTTCTTTACAAATCCATGCTGGCTATTCCCTATCACCTTACCTCCTTCCAAGTGCTTGCAGAGGATTTCCTTAATTACTTGCATTTTACACTCAGACTGGCCCCCGAAACTTTTTCTCCAGTTTGCCATAGCAGTGGCCAACCTTCTCAAGCATGGGTGCCTACAGTGAGGCCCCTAAACCCATAGGCGGCATCTAAGTGACACTGACTTCCTTTTCAGACCTGCTGAGCCCCCACAACGCTAAGTGGAAGTTATTGAGAGTCTTGGATATTCACAATTCTGAAAAATGGCCACTTTTGTTTCGGTGCCTAACTTGGGGCATCCAAATGTGTGTGTCTAGAGCCCGCACGCAATTTTAATGGGCTCTACAGGCAGATCTGGCTCAGCTCATGGGTGTGGCAGTGTGGTCTAGCGATAGAAATGGATGGAAAAGCAGATATCCTGAGGTCTGTGCCCAGCTGTCCCACTCACCTGATGAGTGATTTGGGGCAAGTCACTCTGTCTTTCGGCGTCCCCAGGCATACGCTTGTTTAGACTGCAAGTTTTTCAGGCAGGGTACAGAGCCGAGTACAGTGGGGTCCCCAGTCACAGGGAGAGCCTGCAGGCGCGGCCATAACTACTCTCCAATTCTGTATCCCATTTTGCAAGAGTGGGAAGAAATGCCACCAATAAAAACCCTCGAATACAGCAATGTACTTGGATTTTTTTTTTTTTTGCAAGAATTTATATTTTTCCACAAAACAAACAGACTTGGGCAGCCAGGTGAAGGCCCACCATCTTTTCAAATGCAACTTGAAAACACTACAATGCTGGCTTTAATTTTACATGGGACTAGCTTTTCAAGAACAAGATCAGAAACATTATTTATTTATATTTTTTCCTGGATTTAACCTTTATTTTAAAAGGAAGTATCCTGATTCTCCCCTCCCCCCCCCCCCCCCCGAGGTCTAACAAAGGTAGACAGCAAGTTACTACTCACACAGAGTTTGATGAGGTGGGAGGGGAAGATGCTTTATTTAAAAAAAAAACAGTGAATATGATTTTCCTAAATATACATGCTGGGAGAAGTATTTTTTTTTCTGTGTAACCACTAGGTTATAAACACATCCTCTACAGTTAATGTCATTTTATAATAATCTCTTGAATCCACACTTGGCATTTAAGGATTTAAAATTGCTTTAAAATAAATGAATTAAACTTCACAACAGCCATGCAAATTACATAACTGCTCATGTCCTTCTTCTGTTTTATGAAGAAATAATTGGTTAACTGACTTGCCTAAAGTCATACAGGAAGTCTACAGCAGAACCAGGAAACAAACCAAACTCTCCTGATTGTGTAGGACCCTGTGTTAATGACACCACCATTCAGTCCATCTACCTAGCTAGCAGTTGATTTCCAGTCTGTCTTGTCTAGGCAACAAATGCAAAGATCAAGCATCAGCAACACAGCAGTTTAGGACAAGAATTAAAGAACATTGTAACCACTTGTGATTACATGGGGAGTTTAGAAAGGCAAATTAATTAGCCTCATTTGAAGAGGATTTAAGATTGCTGTAACACCCCTACTGCTGCAAAAATGCTACCATATTTTTAATTATCACAGGTGGTCAGCACCTCAATTTTATGTCACAGCTGAATGATAATACATCCAACAGCACAATTCCCCCTAGCACCATGCTTGGGCAGCTACTTATCACAGACCAGCAATTAAGATTGCTACCTATTACATCATTAATAACATTCTTTGCAGCAACTACAGCTTTCTTGGGCTTCTTCCATCAACTACTGACCATGCTTAGAAGGGGATGATATCTTTTGAGATCACATGATAGGATGGTAGAACTATAGGTAGCTTTTTAATTAAAACAATGATTATACAAATTTTTACTGAAAAGGTCTCAACTTGAATTATGAGTTTTTGTATGCTGATAAAAGGAACAAAAGTGATACATGAGTAAATTAATCATAGTTTGAATGATAAAACTGCCTGTTCTGTAAATCTAGTTTACACAGGGAATCTGTATTTTAGCTTCAAAATACAACAGAGTTCAGACTCATGTATGCTAGGGAAAATCCTGGTGGATCACATAGTTTCCATCAAACATTGAGCTAAAGACCTCAACCCATGTACTGCAACCAGGCCCAGATTAAACCACTACTGGCTAGGGCCTCAGCACCTAGAATCATGGGATTTCTGATTTTCTAGAGAGCGGAAAAGCTGTTTACTGCCTCTCTTATGGGTTGCACCTGAGAGGCCCAGGTATTCACCCTGATAAGGGTGGGACTATAAAAATAAGTCATTGG
Organism: Emys orbicularis; assembly: GCF_028017835.1. NCBI lineage: Eukaryota > Metazoa > Chordata > Testudines > Emydidae > Emys > Emys orbicularis. The sequence continues at coordinate 9,483,634 of NC_088688.1, forward strand.
CTTTTACCCAGAAAGTGTCTGTAGATAAGGGGCTATACAGAGAGAGAGGGCTATGAAGGCACTTAAACAATGAGTGCTCAGGACTGATTGTATGTGTAAACAGTGAAACTCCAGCACTAAGATAGATATTTAGGACCAGATCCTGTAACTGGATCTGTGTGGGCAGACTCCCATAGATTTCTCTGGGACTCTGTGTGGGTTAAATGCAGGATTGAGGTTTTTGCAGGGCTTAAATGTAGCTGGAGCCATCCAGAGTTGAGTTCCAGTAAATATTTTCAAGCTGAAAGAGCCCTGGTGCCTTCTCACAGGGCTAAAGCCCTGAGATCCTAAAGGGGAAAAGGATGTGGGGGGTTCTTGGAACTAATCTCTGAGAATTTAAGTCCTGGGGTTTAGGGTACAACTTTCAAAGTTATATAGGGGATTTAGAAATATTCTCCATTATTCATACTGTACCTTGTCCACTTTCATGTAAGTGAAGTTTATACATGATATGAAAGGTCTGGCCCAAGAACTCAGTCTTCTCCTGTAAAAGAAATTGCAGCCCATCTGCCTTCAACAAAGGTACTGAGGTGACACCTGTTATCATAGTAGCTGAGCACCTCTGACTCTTAATATGCTTATCCTCAAAGGACCATTATGGGTTAGGCAAGTTCTATTATCCTTGTTTTGTAAAGGGGGGACTTGTGGTGCAAGGGGAAAATTGAGGTGCTAGGAAGAAATCAAATGATTTGCCCACCATTAGATGGAAAGTCTGGGGCAGAATTGGGAACTGACCCAAGATTCCCTAATTTTTAGGGTGGGGAAGGGGTACTCTAACACCATGCATGGCTGAGGTGAGGTGTCTACCATTTCACTTGTGCATAGCTGTATTCATGGTGGCAATTTCCTAATTCCCCAAGCACCCTCATTGTGTGTGATCACTATGGAAATCAAGGTGCTACAGTGTTTATGGAAGGCACCAACTCAATGATTTTCTATCGTTTTGCTCAGCTGTGACTTTTTTTGTAACTCCACCATGTTTGTTAAAGTGTCACTGCCAAACTGTATATATCCACATTCGCAAACCTAAAAAACCCCAATCTTGAATTGCAACTAAGGTTGTGGCAAAACCTAACTGCTCCACCCAAAACTGTAAAAGAATGGAAATAAGATGTGAAGGGGAAAGACTTGTGCATTCCTTTCTGCCTTTATATTGCCTACAACTCTGGGGACAATACATACCAGTGCTCTAGTGGACTTTTGCTTCTGTCTCCTGTGGGGTGACCAGATCGCAAGTGTGAAAAATCAGGATGGGAATGGGGGGTAATAGGCAAAACCCTGAATACTGGGGCTGTCCTATAAAATGGGGGCATCTAGTCCCCCCTAGTCTCCAGCAGATCTTCCTCAAACTTACACTGTAACGCACATCTGACAAAAGCAATGGAGGGGGCACAGTGGCATCGCAGCAGTGTTTCCTAAAGACGTCTTTTTGCATTCTGAAATGTGTATGAAAATTCTGCTGCCACCTATCATCCCCACACACAGACCTAAGCGAGAAGGGGAGTAAATCAAGAAGTGTGTGTGTTTGTTTGGTGTGGCTTTGCATTAAACAAGAGGGCTGAGACGGGCGCACAATCGAGCTTCATCCTGGATAATCATCACTGATCATAGCAGGTTCAAAAGAACAAGTAGGGTGTAATTCAGTCTTGTGCAGAGGGTCAGCACAAGCTCCTCTGCACAGAGGTGAATTTCAGCCATGCAGAGGGATAGCAGCAGCCTTGGCTGCTGCAGCAACAGATAAACAAGGCTGTTCTTCTGCAGCACCAATCCAGTCTTACCAGCCCCAATGCTCCACAGGCCCTGAAAAATAATGAAAGTGGCTTACAAATCTTGACACTGAAAAATAATAAATGTGGGGCTCTATTTATTTCCTTGATTTGCCTGCTGGTTTCTGAACTTTGAGGGGTCCTGTTTTGGGGATTTTGTCTACAATCATGAAGGCTAGACTTTTTTTGTAAATGGAAGCTGAGATTCTCAAATAATCACCTGACTCCAAGAGCTGGGGCTTTAGATACACCTAACATAATTTTATCACAATGATCACAATATGAGAGTTGGGAACAGTGCAGTTCAATGGCAACTATTAATGGTCCTGAGCTCCTGATGGTTTGGACACTGCACCCAGCCAGTCCCATGTGTAATTGCGATAATTCAAAAATATATAATCGCAAGCAGAGCAGCATCAGCATTAAATAGGCTTTGTGGCCTAGTGCCTAACCTGCATCCCTTCCTGGTGTTATAAATCTCTAACTTAAACGTTAATGAATTAGACCCACAAATTAGCAAGCAGCTTATCTAGAGTCACTTGTATTACTGCTGGCCTCAATGACTCCTTTCTTGGTAAGAAGTAGACCCATTTTACAGTCACGTGAATACATTTTGGCCATAAAGCCACGTTAAATACCACTCAGGATTCAGGCTTTTCAGGAGAGAAAGAAGCACTTTTATTAACTGCTTGAGTAGCCAACCCAGGCTGATTCTGGTCAGGCTTCTGGCAGAGATCTAATTCACTCATACTCAGAGGCTTTATACAGAGACTAACAGTCACTCCCATGCTGATAGGACCTCATCCCCTTTGCATGGTGACTTTCATAATTACATGATGCAAATGTGCTGTGTGTATTATTTGTTTTTATTATGTATCATTTGCATTATGATGGCACTCCTAGCTACTAGCACTTGCAACGATGTCAGCAGCAGAGCTGAGATAGAGAGAGGGCAGACTGAGCCTCTCCTTGTTCAGGAGCTCTAGGTCCCCCAGCTGTTCCAGATGTGCTCGACCTGTTTCTCTGTAAATAAAGTGCCAGTAGATGGTGCTCAGGAAAAGGTAGCATAGGTCCTCAGTTTTGTAGGACCACTCGCACTCGTGGTGCACTGCAAATGGTAGCTCTTTCCATCCGTGCTTAACAAGACTCTGAGTTGGCCCCTGTGGCGTTTTGCAGAGGTGCAGCATCACCAGGGTGCAGCTCTGCCTCAACACATCTGCCTCCTTCACTGCGTGTGCTCCACACACACCCCGCAATGCTCCCTGCAGCCGGGACAGCCGAAGAGTTGATGCAAATGCCTCCTGTCCTCTCTTCATTTGGAGGGAATAAAGGGCCCAAAGAGTCAAAGGTGTTAACAAAGCCATGACGCTGTGCAACATTTAACAGTGTTAAACGAGGTTCTAGGTTTGATATACAGAGACCTCAGCCTGCTTAGTACCATGGCAACCACAGGATTAGGATGGAAAAGGCCCAGAGCCCCAGGACACTGGTGGTGGCAGCCATGATGGTAGGGTGACCAGATGTCCTGCTTTTATAGGGACAGTCCCGATTTTTGGGTCTTTTTCTTATATAGGCTCCTATTACCCCCATCTCCTGTCCCGATTTTTCACATTTGCTGTCTAGTCACCGTACATGATGGTGAAGCTTGCTCCTCCCCTTTCTTTCAGTCAGTATCCACATTCATCTGCCCATCCATATTTCTCCCTCCTCCCCTATCTCTTTTTTTTCAAGAACTCCAAAAGGAAGTGGAATAGCTCATCCGCTCATTATTTGGTTCACCAATAGGCCTAATTTCTGATATATGAGTTTTGGTTCATTGGTTTCTGTTCCCACACTTCAGTTGTTTACCAGGCATGATTTTAACACAGTCCTTGAGTTATATCAGCAGGCGTTTTTGTTTGGACTAAATCAATCTTTTTGTCTTTCTTTTGTACCTTTCCCCATCAACATTTATTATTATAGGTTATTGTGACATTTTATGAACTTTCACCCACTCGTCACAGTTGAGCTCACAATTAGGATAATTTGGTAGGACCATTATTACAACAATATATTCCCAAGAGGTGTTGGGGGAGGGATATGCCTGATTTATGGCCTCCAGCTGGTGTGATGGAGCCACAAGGCAATCATGAATCGGGCTCACAAGGAGCAGATCCGTGGAGCAAAACGCTGACATTTACATAAACACAACTCCGTTTCAACCGGATTGCCTGTACTAGTTATTACTTGAACATGCCTTGGGGTCTGTGGCTGATTGCAGCAAATAAGCTGGTCCTTCATCATTGCCCCTCTCCACTGAGTACAGAAGTTCTGAAACAAACTACCGCACTGTCACCTAGCTCCAGCCAAGCCAGGCTTGATGCTGCTCTAATGTTCATCTAGATATTGATTCTCTGTACATTCCAGCGAGGGCCGGCTCCATTATTTCTGCTGCCCCAAGCAAAAAAAAAAAAAAAGCGGAGATCGGCGGCGGCAGTTCAGCGGCAGGTCCTTCGCTCCTAGAGGGAGTGAGGTACCTGCCGCCCCCGAATTGCCGCAGGTGCCGCCCCTCTCCCTTGGCCGCCCCAAGCACCTGCTTGTTAAGCTGGTGCCTGGAGCCGGCCCTGATTCCAGCTTCCCTTCTGATAGAAGGAACAAGTTCAGGTTGCAATGGCAAAACGTATTGCTAAAGGTGGGGTGCCTGTCTGTAAAAATCAGATCTAACTTGCATGACGTGCCTGAAAGGGAGAGCTTCACCAAGCCACCGTAATGGAGTTATCGGATCAGACCTTCCCAGGATACAGCCGGGAGAGAAATACACACTTGGTTACACTCAGCTAGTAACTTTCCAGGCAGGAACAATGTACTCTGCAAACATCCCCAGTGCAACTAGCACATCCCACCCACATACAGAACAGTTTGCAGGTCAGTAAACCTCCTTTGTTGTTGTCTTTGCCTAAAGCAGCAATGTTGATGCTGTCAAGTTTGTGAGTGCAGCATCCTGCATCAGCTTATCCAGGCTTGCAGTGGGCCAGCAGGTAATAAGGAATACCCCTAGACTCCCTGCTTCATCTGCCCTCTCTGATTCTTCCCTTCATAAAAGAAACAAACAGTGTGCCGGGATATTACTTGCTCTAGCAACTTCCTTTGGGAGGTTATAAATTTATTTGTAGTGATGTGTGGCAGGTCAGGGACAGTATATTTCACCTCATCCTGAGAACAATATGGAAAGTGTTCATGGCCTTGTGGCTCCAGCATAGTCCAGCTGTGAGATGAGCATGCCCTCCTTTTCTCCCCTGAGCAACTGCAGTGAAGGGAAGATGTGTATTTGTTCAAAGAATAAAATAAATGTAGGGAGAGGAGCAGGTTGGTGTGGCAATATTTGCAACATCATAGTCATGTTTCTCTAACCGCAGCACATTCCTGATGACACTCCAACACTTTCATGAAACTGAAGGCCTTTAATAAGTCACAAACGGTATGGTTGAGAAGTGTATCATAGTGTGTTGAGTCAGTGCAATGCTGTTGCAAAAAAAGCAAATACAATTTTGCGTTGCATTAACAGAGGCATAGCATGCAAGTCATGGGAGGTGATAGTACCACTCTATTCTGCACTGGTTATGCCTCACTGGAGTACTGTGTCCCATTTTGGTCACCAAAGTATAGAAAGGATGTGGAGGAACTGGAAAGGAACCAGAGGCGAGCAACAAAAATGATCATAGACTCATAGGACTGTAAGAGACCTTGAAAGGTCATCTAGTCTAGTCCCCTGCACTCATAGCAGGACTAAGTATTATCTAGACCATTCGTGACAGGTGTTTTTCTAACCTGCTCTTAAATATGTCTAATAATGGAGATTCTACAACCTCCCTAGGCAATTTATTTCAGTGCTTAACCACCCTGAAAGCTAGGAAGTTTTTCCTAATGTCCAACCCAAACCACCCTTGCTGCAAATTAAGCCCATGGCTTCTTGTCCTATCTTCAGAGGTTAAGGAGAACAATTTTTCTCCCTCCTCTTTGTAACAACCTTTTATGTACCTGAAAACTGTTATCACGTCCCCTCTGTCTTCTTTTCTCTGGACTAAACAAACCCAGTTTTTTCAATCTTCCTTCATAGGTCATGTTTTCTAGACCATTAATCATTTTTAGTGCTCTTCTCTGGACTTTCTTCAATTTGTCCACATCTTTCCTGAAATGTGGTGCTCAGAATTGCACACAATACTCCAACTGAGGCCTAATCAGCGCAGACTACAGCAGAAAAATTATTTTTTGTGTCTTGCTTAGAACACTCCTGATAATACATCCAGAATGATGTTTGCTTTTTTTGCAACAGTCCTTCACTGTTCACTCATATTTTGCTTGTGACCCACTCTGACCCCCAGATCCCTTTCTACAGTACTAGGAAGTCATTTCCCATTTTGTATGTATGCAACTGATTGTTCTTTCCTAAGTGAAGTACTTTGCATTTGTCTTTATTGAATTTCCTCATATTTTACTTCAGATCATTTCTCCAGTTTGTCCAGATCATTTTGAATTTTAATCCTGCCCTCCAGAACACTTGGAACCCCTCCCAACTTGGTATCGTCCACAACATTCATAAATGTATGATCAAACGGATGGAATGCAAGCCATATGAGCAAAGGCTGAAGGAACTGGGTATGTTTCGTTTGGAAAAGAGGAGATAAGGAGGGACATAACAAACTTCAAATACTTGAAAGGCTGCCATAAAAAAAGTTGGAGAAAATTTTTTCTCTTGTCAGCAATGGGTTCAAACTACAGCAGAGCAATGGGTTCAAACTACAGCAGAGCAGATTTAGATTAAAACTCAGGAAACACTTCCTAACTATAAGAACAGTAGGACAATGGAACAAACTGCCTAGGGAGGTCATGGAATCTCCATCACTGGAAATTTTCTAAAAGAGGCTGGGTAGCCATCTGTCTGGGATGGTTTAGACACAACAAATTCTTCATCTTGGCAGGGGTTTAGACTAGATGACCCTTTCAATCCCTTCTAACCCTATGATTCTGTATTTTTAACTTTACAGTTACATTCATTTGGAGTGTTTTTGCACAAGTATTTATCTAAAACATGGAGCATCTGCAGAATTAGTATGACTTAGGGGATTGCTCATGGGCCTGGCCTTTGTGAGCTGTGGGCACTGCTCTTGTTTCCGCCATGGGCATACAGGGTGACATTGAACAAGTAACTGTAACCTGGTTTCCTATGTGTAAAATAAGCACAATGATATTTGCTTCCTTTTGTAAAATGCTTTTGCATCTATAGATAAAATGTGGTTTATAAGAGCTTGGCATTGTTATTACTCCATCCCCCCCATGAAAGGCAGCCACTCTTGGGGTGACACACAGCAAATGTTTAATAGCATGCAACAAAACTGCAAGATATTAAGTTGCTACAAATGGGGATGGAGGAATTTTCAAATGTTTGTTCTAATTTGAAAATGATTTTCTATTTGGCAATGTTTGCAATCATTTCAACTTTACTTTAATCTCTGCTACCCTATTTACTCCACGTGTATATTGGCCCATCACAAAGGGTTAACAGACACCTCTCATCTTGCAAAGACCGAAAAGGGATTTTTAATGACCCCAAGTGCTCTGGTTTACATCTAAGTGAGCAGAGTGTCTCCTAACACTTTGCTGGAGCATTGGTATATTGCTAGGCCTGGTCAAGATGGGGGGGGGGGGGGAATAGTTTCTCAAAAAGTTAAAGAAATTTCAAAGATTTTGTTTCAAGGTGATTAAAATAGACCATTTTCAGTTATTTTCTGATCTTTTTTATTTTAATAAATAATTAAAATTGTTTTTCTTTTGATAATGTTTCTAGAATGTTTTTGACATAAATGTTAGGGTTTTTTTAATATTGGATAAAAGGCACACCATTTTTTTGCAAAAAAAAATAATGAAAGAAATTTTTTTAATGCCATTTAAAAAAAATAATCTTTTTTAGTTGGAAAAATTCTAACCAGTCTATTTAGTTCTGAACTTGGCCTCAAAATAATATTAATAATAGAAGCATAGAAATGTAGGGCTGGAAGGGACCATGAGAGGTCATCTCGTTCAGTCCTCTTAGCTGAGGCAGGACCAAGTAAACCTACACTGCTACCAACAGCTATTACTTAACTTTCATCTTTTAGGTTGTTATGAGCACATCAGGCCTTTGCTCTGGTGCCTCCAGCGGTTCCTAGTCTGCTTCTGCTGCTAGTTTAAGACCTTGGTCCTGATTTTAAAGCAATCAGCTATATAAGAAACCCCATCACCACCAAGATATGTTCCTCTGGGACAAAGCAAATCGCAAAGCCAAGAACTAAAGACATTAAATCGGTGGATAAAGCAGTTGAGGTGATCTAGTGTGAATTTCCAGAGGAGATTAGATAAATCCAAAGTCTTATGACTTTTACAAAATTCATAGATTAATAGATTATAAGGGTAGATGTGATCAGCTTGCCTGACCTCCTGTATAATTAAAAGGAACAGTCACAAGAGAACCAGATGGTATTCACCCAACAGTTCTGAAGGAACTCAGATATGAAATTGCAGAAATATTTAACTGTGGTATGTAACCTATCACTTAAATCAGCCACTGTACCAGATGACTGGAAGGTAGCTAATATAACACCATTTAAAAAAAAAAAAGGCTCCAGAGGCAATCCGAACTGCATTACCAGGGAAATTGATTGCAACTACAGTAAAGAACAGAATTATGAGACACATACATGAACATGATATGTTGGGAAAGAGTCAACATGACTTTTGTAAAGGTAAATCATGCCTCACCAATCTATTAGAATTCTTTGAGGCAGTCAACAAACATGTGGACAAGGGGGATCCAGTGGATATAGTGTACTTGGACTTTCAGAAAACCTTTGGCAAGGTCCCTCACCAAAGGCTCTCAAGCAAAGTAAACAGTCAGGGGATCAGAGGGAAGGTTTTCTCATGGATCAGTAACTGGTTAAGAGATAGAAAAGAAAGGGTAGGAATAAAGGGTCGGTTTTCACAATGTAGAGAGGTAAATAGCAGGGTCCCCCAAGGATCTGTACTGAGACCAGTGGTGTTCAACATATTCATAAATCATCTGGAAAAGGGGGTAAACAGTGAGGTGGCAAAGTTTGCAGATGATCCAAATTACTCAAGATAGTTAAGTATAAAGCAGACTGCAAGGAGTCACAAAGAGATTTCACAAAACTGGATGACTGGACAACAAAATGGCAGGATAAATTCAGTGTTGATAAATGCTAATACACACTGGAAAACATAATCCCAACTATCCATACAAAATTATGGGGTCTATATTAGCTGTTGCCATTCAAAAAAGAGATCTTGGAGTTATTGTGAATAGTTCTCTGAAAACATCCAGTTAATGTGCCGCGGCAGTCAAAAAAGCTAACAATGTTAGGAACCATAAGGAAAGGGATAGATAATAAATCAGTAAATATCATAATACCAGTATATAAATTCATGGTATGCACACACCTTGAATACTGCATGCATTTCTGGTTGCCTCCTCTCAAAAAAGATATATATGAACATTGGAAAAGGTACCTAAAGAGCAACAAAAATTATTAGGGGTATGAAACATCTTTCATCTGAACAAATATTTAAAAGATTTGGACTGTACAGTTTAGAGAAGAGACACTAAAGGGGGATATGACAAAGGTCTGTAAAATAATGAATCATGTAGAGAAAGTGTTATTTATCCCTTCACATAACACAAGAACCAGAGGTCACCCAATGAAATTAATAGGCAGCAGGTTTAAAACAAATAAAAGGAAGTACTTCTTCAGACAATGAACAGTCAACCTGTGGAACTCCTTACCAGGGGATGTTGTGAAGATCAAAAGTATAACTTTGTTCAAAAAATAATTAGATAAGTTCATGGAGGATAGGTTCATCAGTGGCTATTAGCCAAAATGGATAAGCCTCGGACTTGCCAGAAGCTTGAACTAGATGACAGGGGATGGATCACTTGATAATTGATCTATTCTGTTCATCCCCCCTGAAGCATTTGTCATTGGCCACTGTCACAAGACAGGATACTTGGCTAGGTGGACCATTGATCTGACCCAGTATGGCCACTTTTATATTTTTTATTGTGATGTTGTATATAAGAAAGATGACCATTTGTATCATTATTGCTACCACTGTTATACAATTACAACAAATCTTGTACAAAATATGGCATGTAAGGTGTCGAGAGAAGTTATTATTTGCTAAGTGTGATTATCCTGTTTAAATCCATGTATCATCTTTGTATCTGAAATAATGAATATTGGCTACGTACTTGTATCTTACACATGTGTTGTATTCCTGGGTGACTCTCCTGCCCCCGATAGAATTTACATCAAGGCTAAACAGTTATGTGTTGATGGCCCATCAAAGACTCAGAACTCTCATAAAAGGCCATTGAAGAAATTCATCCTGTCCAGACAGCTTTTCCTGAGGATGCCTCAGATAGCGAGAGGCCAATGGCCACCATGTAAGGACATGAGATATGTTCACGTGACCCTGGACTCCATCTTAGGCCAGTAACTTTCTACAAACGGGCTGCGGGCTTTGTTTGGGCTAGTAAAATTCCATGCACGTGGCAGAGGCTATAAAAGACCCCTGAAACATCTCTATTTTGTCTTCATTTCCTGCTTCATTTCTCTGGACTAGATTCTAACAAGGAAGCTTTGAACAAGGACTGATGACACCCAATCTGCTTGGGTGATTCCAGAGAGACTTTTGCAAACCAGCAGTTTATTCCATTGCTGCTACAAACCTGGTATAAGGACTTTGCAATCACTTGTGTATATATATGATTCCTTAACCATTTATAACTCTCCTCTTTCCTTTTATTAATAAATGTTTAGTTAGCTTACTAAGGTTTGACTGACAGCATGATATCTGGGTAAGATGTGAGATTCATATTAACCTGGTAATATGTGTCTGGTCCTCTGGGATTAGAAAGAACCTCACATATGGAGAAATGGGTTTTCAATAACCTCTCTCTATTAGACTTGGTTGTCTGCACTGGAGCCAAGGGCTGGAATGCCTAGAGGCGACTGTGTTTGCTTTCTGATTAATCAGTGGGGTACCGCAGAAGCACTTTTATTACTGGCTTGGTGACTAATTATAGAGTAAACCACCAATACTTGGGCATTGCCTGCCATATTTCTTGCAGTATGCCCTTAATGTGGCATTCTCAGTGTGGCCCTTCCATGCACCTGGTCACATTTATAACACAGGCCATAGGACTTTCCTGAATAGTTCCTGTTTGAACTAGAGAATAGCTACTTCAGTGCTGCAATACCTTCCTGTCTGATGAAAATTTTCCATCATAAACAGAACACCATTCACAATATCACCTACTCCCTTTTCTCCCTGCCTGGCAGTACACAATACTAAAAAATCCATAACTCTGTGGTTATATCAATTATTTCAAGGAATTAGAGAGGTTTACAAAGCTGAATTAAGGCTCATTATGCCCAGCGAAGGTGGTTATTGCCCAAACCATTTTACAAGCAGATAAGCCAAGCTTGAGCGAGATTAAATAACAATTGCAGAGCTGGGAAGTTAGCACAGAATTTCTGACTCCCAGTGTTCTGCCTAACTGACATGCCTCAAAGATACAAATTAGTCACACTTAAGTTGTGCTGTGGGTGGTAGCTGAAGCAGAATAAAAAAGGCTCTTTCAAATTCTGTGCTTTAATTTTCAAAGGGCTCCAAAGCCAGGAAACCACACCAATAAAGACTCAATAATCATCTAGTATGACCAATGATATTTATGGGCAGTGAGAAGCCCAGCTTTAAACAATTTCCTAGGTCAACAAGGAACAAATGGAGAAAGCAAATCCGTGAAATAAGAAAGGGAAAAGGCCATTCTATGACTTAACACAGGCAGAAAGATGTTAGAGCCAATACAATGCTCATGGATAAAATAAAGCTTTAATTAAATCGAAAACACTCTTAAGAGAAGGTGTGGAGGCTGAATATTGGAATTGCCTTCCCCTGTTCTCACTTGTAACGCACATTTTGGTATTCAGAGCACGCATTACAACTCGGCATAACCCTCTGGTATAAGCTGGAAAAAAATCTTTCTTGGGTAATGCCATGCAAATGAGAAACCCAGACACCCCACTGTGTTTCTAGAGTGTCCAGAACAGGCAGACCTCCTCACTGACTTTTTCAGCTGCCCTGGACAGATGTTGAGTCCTGGAATATCTCCTTGCAAGGGTGCACCAATTTGGACTGGTGGTCAAAAAAAAAAAATGAAAAAAAAAAATGATGGGGATTCAAATGTGTACATGTACAAAAGGAATGGGATTGGGGAGCCGATACCCTCCCTTGTTTTGATTTTTAGCTAATCCCTTGCCTCCAGTCAAAACATAGATACAATCAAATGTAAAATAAACAAAACCCCAAAATTATATGAAAACAAATAAGCAAACACCACCCTAACAGAACTGCCAT